>NC_051189.1:85213702-85516732 GCF_015220075.1 Falco rusticolus
TTTCACCTCTTATTTCCTATTCATTAAAACGAAACCAAACTCAATGAAAAAGTTGGAAAAGGAATGAAATCCTGTGTCCCTCCCAGATACTCTGGATGATACGGTAACCATGGCAACAAACAGTTTAACAGAACTCCTTTACCTTTGATTTTTCATTTTTGTCTTAATGTTTACCTGAAATAATGGAATTTTTCTTTCCAGTTCATCTCCTGTGTAGGGCAGTGATTACTGGTCAAAACTCTTTGTACAGTTTCTCATGAACTGTTCTCCCTCTTGTTCATTACTTGCATGAGGGCATGACCCAGTCCCAGCTGAAACCAGGTTGACCATGAAGTTCTCACTGGCCATTATCACAATTCCCCACCACCCCACCAACCCCCGGAAAAAAACCAAACAAACCCCAAAACCACCAAAACAACAACAACAACAACAAAACAGGAGAGGAGGGTGGGAGACGGGTTGGAGACACATTGTGGACTCACCAAGCAGCACCTAAGAGTTAAAACTGTGACTCATTCCACGGCATGCCCTAGAGACCAAATGTTCTGGTGGGTCTCAGGAGTGATTAAACAGATTCACAGAGGTACAATCCATCCATCCATGGTTACAGAACATGTTTGTTCAGATACATCTTCCAGATCAGAAAAAAAGAAGCAGTCCTTAATTCAGTGACTGCTGGAAATAAAGTGTGCATCAAAGATGGGATTACTTTACGCATACTCCTTTTTGCTTTGTTCTTCTCTAAGGCATCTGCTGTTGGCACTAGCTCCATAGACCTTTGGTCTCACCCAGCATGCGTGTTAAGGCATTTTTGTGCTTAAAGTCACACTCAGCCTTCAGACTTCCCATCTATCCTGGTGAGCAGTGGTGTTGCAAGAGAGGAACCGAGCTGGTGAGCCAGGACCAGCATTTGGCCAAGATTCCAGCCTGGTCCCTAGGTTCAGGTAGGCTCTGTGGTGGGATCCTGTGTGATAAATACAGGGTAAGGTCTGGACAAATGGTGTAATAAAATATACTGCTGTGCAGATCATGGATTGCTCATCTAACAGCCTCTCTCAGTCTAGAGTCACTGAGTTGTCTCTCCAGAGCTGGGAATGGTTTTTGAATTTCCATGACGTTCCAGGGAAACCTGAACCAAGCACAGTGCCATAGGCAACGACCTCAGAGTCATGGCCCAATGCCTGTCACTGCAGAGGTATTCAAACCTGGTGTCTTGCTTGGATTTCTTTTTGAAAAATCAGCTAATTTCAGGCCAAGGGTCAAAGAAACAGTTCAGGGTGGTGAGGCCATACCCCACAGACACCAGATTCACCCAGGTCCTACAGGAAAACAGGGTTCCTCTTGACTACAAGGAGTAAGTCCAGCAAAAGAACTGGAGGGGTTTTTTGTTTTGTTTTGTGCATGGGTTGTTTTGTGTTCGGTTTGGCGTTTTTTCTGGTGTGGTTTTTTTTGTTTGTTTGGCTTGTTTTGGTTGGGTTTTTTTCCCTAGAAAACCCCACAGGAGGCACTGACAGGGAGCCTGGCTTCTGCTGCTTTGACGTTGCTCTTTCTCACTCTGCCCAGCAGAAACACTATGGATACATGAAACAAAAAAGCCCTTAAGCTTTCTTGCAGCTCCAGCTCAGCCTTCTCTCCCGGAGCATGCAGGCAGACTGCAGCAGCTATGAGAGAGGGGCCAAGTGTTTTCATGCTTCTCCCCAAAGCCAGGACACTGTGGCAGAGTCAGACTCTGTGCTAGGGCTTGGGCTTGCAACCAACGCTGACACTGCATTGCAGCACTAGGAAAAGTGGGGAGGGAGGAAAGCTGACATGCATCCTGCAGGGAAAACAGCACAGGTAGAATCCTCCTGCCCATCTCTGGTGGGAATCCTTGTCAGCTCCCATGGCATCTCATCACAACAAGGCACAGAGATAAGCCCAGTGCTGGCATGTAACAACAACAACAAAAAAAAATATTTAAAAAAATCCCAAATATGTAAAGCATAAGCCTAGGTGAGTTGGCAGTTCTGTTTCCTGCCAGTCTAACTCATTACTTCATTGAGTGCTCTGGGATGCTCAGAGTGTGAGACTGTGCTCTTAGAAAATACACCACTGACCTACAGTCAATTCCACCCTTCTTCGATAGAAAGCAGATCAAGCTATTAAAAAGCATGAGATGGACTGCTTGGTGGGTAAGGAATTGTCTGGATGGTTGCACTCAAATAGTTGTGGTCAAAGGCTCATTGTCCAAGTGGAGACTGGTAACAAGTGGTGTTCCTCAGGGGTTGGTGCTGGGACCAGCACTGTTTCACAGCTTTGTCAGTGGCATGGACAGTGGGATGGAGTACACCCTCAGTAAGTTTTCTGACACCAAGCTGTGTGGTGTGGTTGACACGCTGGAGGGAAGGGATCCCACCCAGAAGGACCTTGACAGACTTGAGAAATGGACCTGTGTGAAATTCATGAAGTTCAACAGGGCCAAGTGCAAGGTCCTATAGATGGGTCAGGGCAGTCCCAACCACAAATAGAATCATAGAATCATACAATCATTTAGGTTGGAAAATGAGTCCAACTTTAAGATCATCAAATCCAACTGTTAACCCAGGACTGTCAGGTCCACCACTAAACCGTGTCCCTACGCACTGCACCTACATGTTTTTTAAACACCTCCAGGGATGGTAATTCCACCACCTCCCTGGGCAGCCTGTTTCAAGGCTTGACAACCCTTTCAGTGAAGAATTTTTTTTCAAAAATCTTATCTAAACCTTCCCTGGCACAACTTGAGGCCATTTCCTCTTGTCCTACCACTTGTTACTTGGGAGAAGAGACCTATCCCCATGTGTCTACAAGCTCCTTTCAGACGGTTCTAGGGAGCAGTAAAGTACTCCATGAGCCTTCTCCTCTCCACACTCCTCATAAGAGTTTTGCTCCAGACCCTTCACCAGCTTCATTGCCCTTCTCTGGACATGCTGAGGATAGACAGACAATGGGTTAAGAGCAGCCCTGAAGAGAAGGACTTGGGGGTGTTGGTTGATGAGAACGTCAACGTGGCCCAACAATGTGTGCTTGCAACCCAGAAAGCCAACTGTATCCTGGTCTGCATCAAAAGAAGAGTGACCAGCAGATCAAGGGAGGTGTATTCGCCCCTCTACTCCACTCTCATGAGATCTCCCCAGAACACTGCATCCAGTTCTGGTATCCCCAACATAAGAAGGGCATGAACCTGTTGGAGGGAGTCCAGAGGAGACCACAAAGATTATTTGAGGGCTGGAGCACCTCTCCTATGAAGACAGGCTGAGAGAATTGGGGTTGTTCAGGTTGGAAAAGAGAAAGCTCTGAGGAGACATTTTAACAGTCTTCCAGTACTTTATTAAAGGGGCCTACAAGAAAGCTGGAGCGGGACTTTTTACAAGGGCATGTAATAATAGATTAGGGGGATAGGATAGGATAACGGGTAATGGCTTTAAGTTGAAAGAGGGTAGATTTAGATTAGGTATAAAGAAGAAAATCTTTACTATGAGGGTGATGAGGCACTGAAACAGGTTGCCTAAAGAAGTTGTGCATGCCCCATCCCTGGAAGTGTTCACCATTAGGCTGGATGGGGCTTTGAGCAACCTGGTCTAGTGGAAGGTGTCCCTGCCCATGGCAGGGGGATTGGAAGTAGCTGCTCTTTAAAGTCCCTTCCAACCCAAACCATTCTATGATTCTGTGATTCTTTAATATTCCAGGGGTTTGTGGCTGCGCAAATCTGTGTATGTACACAAATAAATGCAGTTAAACAGATATACTGTATGCTATTGTCAGAGGATTCTGTGAGTAACAAAGAATGGCACATTTGAAAGTCTATGTTAAAACTGGTACTTACCAACCCATCTCCATAGGTGAAAAAACCCATATTTTAGGGACATAGTAGCTAAAGAAGAGCGAATTTTGCATGTCAACACCCCTAACACTGCATTTATGCAAAAGAAGATCTGGAAAGGATGGTCTTTGCTGTGGATCTCTGGGACTCATTTATGCTGTCAGGTCACGGTATATGCTGAAAACAACCTTCAGAAGAGGAAATCAACGAATGGCTGGTGGGAGGAAGGAGATTTGACAGGTCTGCTGACAGAAACTAGAGAAAAAAACCAAGAGGCAAATTTCATCTCTGGGAAGGAAAAGTCGTTTAGTTGGATCCATTTGAAGAAGGACTGGAAGAATCGACAGAGAATAGGTCCTCTAAGTAATATCAGTGGGACTTCTTTCCCCTCAGCACGTGGTTACTGTTATGGACCCAATGCCTTGAGCCTTCCTGAAATCCTTGAGAAGTACCTGCATAGGAAGTGAGTTTCTTTCAAGAGTGTGGGTAGTTGGTTTCAGAAATCATAGGAGGGCTGAGTCTCAGAGATGTCAGCTCTTTCTGATGACCAGACTCTTCCAAGTGTCCTGAGTTGGGTCTTCTGGTGAGCTGAGGCTTCTGTTATTGAGACATGCCTGAATCACTGGTGATATTAAAAATGGCCCAGTGGGATTTGTGAGGTAAGTTCCTCCTAATTTAAAGGGATCCAACTTTAATCTCAGAACTGAGGCGACTACAACTGACTGAAACATTCATCACTCACTCTATTCTTAGTTTTTTGCAATGTCTGTCATATCTTTAGCAAACTAAAGGACCATGTATTTTATTGTTGCATCTGAAAATATTTCAGGAAGGCAGGCTAGGAAATGAGGAAAGGGAGGGTAGCTATGAATAACAGACTGAATCCTAAGTTGAAGGGAAAGAACATCACCTGTCCAAACATCAGCCCTATTTTTCTTAATTTCTCAGTGGACTTCCAGCTGGACTACTGATCAGCATCAACTCATTGCCTAGCTGATGATCTCTGAAAGACTGCAGCCCCAAGCAGTTATCTTTCAGGGAGTTTCCTTGCTCTGCACAGCCTGTAATTGGATATGAAGCTTTTTTTGGGATGCATTAGCACAAATGATGCTCTGCAGAAAGGAATTGTATTGCAGCATCTGCTGCCAGCACACTTAAGTCCTCCCTCCCCTCCTAGCTGTTGTTACTATTATTATTGCAGAGTTCACAATAATATGACTTGGAGGGTCACACCTTGTCTGGGAGAGACATACTCTAAAAATTATGTATTCTTCCTTTCTATGTCTCCATTGCCAGCAGTAGGATGTTGACATGACTGACTTCCTGGGAAGGAAAGAAGAAAGGGGGGGTGGGGAATGGGGGACAAGGGGGAAAGCAGTGGGTCCAATGTGGCAGTGGTACTGAATTCTCAGATATTGAGATGGAACAGTATTTTCCATCAACAGTGTTTGCAAAATTAAGCAGTGCTGACACTTTTAATACTGGAGCTTGCATGAATTTGGTTTATCTTTGCTTGTTGGCTAGCATCTTCCCAAGAACCCAGCTTTACCAAACACAGGGAGTTGCTTTTGCAGTGCTGGAAGGATGCAGGTTTTTCTTCTGGGAGAACGTATTTACAGGAAAGATCCACTTTCCTGAGATAGCTGAGATAGAACAGCTCAACTTCTCTGTGTGCTGGAAAAGTGCCATGGTGGGAAGTTGGCTCAGGGGAACTTAGAATGAAAAATGGGGCGTTTCATTTCTAGAGGACTGCCTTGATTCCTGTTTGGACCAATGAGGAAAAAAGGAAGGTTCTGTTTGGATCAGTCACAAGGAAATTTCCTTGTCATGGCTTCTTCATAGATTTTGTGGTCCTTCCTTAATTTCTAACCAAGTTGGTGCTCACACCTCAGAAACTCCAAGGCAAACAAGCACTAATAACCCTATTGATGATATTCTTCAGTGAAACTGAGACTTCTTTGCCATCTCATATCTGTGTCTGGGAGACACTACTGAGGGCGGATAGATGGAGTCCAGCTTCATTTTGCTTGTGCTTTTTATTCTCCACAGCTTTCAGTCCCACAACTTTTACAGGCATGAAAATAAGCTTTCAAGCAAAGCTCCTCTGCTGGAATAAACCAGAAAGACTCTATCATATCAATCAAGCAACATCATTTCAAACTAACTCACTATTTTTTAACAAGGCACCAGAGAGAGAACATTTCCTTTCTTACAGTAAGATAATCCCTCTCTTTAGCAATTCAAAGCAATGAAGTTGCTGAAGGGTCTAGAGCACAAATCTTATGAGGAGCAGCTGAGGGAACTGGGGCTGTTTAGCCTGGAGAAAAGGAGGCTCAGGGGAGACCTTATGGCTCTCTACAACTACCTGAAAGAAGATTGTAGCAAGGGGTGTCGGGCTCTTCTCCCAAGTAACAAGTGATAGGACGAGAGGTAACAGCCTCAAGCTGTGCCAGGGGAGGTTTAGATTAGATTTTAGGAAAAATTTCTTCACCAAAAAGGTTGTCAAGCATTGGAATGGGCTGCCCAGGGAGGGGGTTGAGTCACCATCCCTAGAGGTATTTAAAAGATGTGTAGATGTGTTGCTTAGGGACATGGTTTAGTGTTGGGTTTGGCAGTGCTGGGTTAATGGTTGGACTTAATGGTCTGAAAGGTCTTTTCCAACCTAAATGATTCTATGGTTCTGTGACTTTAAGGAAGGAACAAAAAAACTATGCCCCAGCATCCTAGACAGCTCTTGTTCCTTGCAAAAGAAACAGCCTGGCTTGACATTCATACAACACCAATGAACCAAGCAAACAGTGCTCTGGAAAGTCCTGCCTCACACCTCTGGGATTTAACAGCTCAGTGCAATAACCCTAAAAAAGAGCTGGTGATTTTCCAACAGCTAATGACAAGTTTGTTAGTTAGGCCCAGATCAAAGCCAAGGGCGATTAATGATCTAACAAACCAGTCAATGAACTGGTGATGAAGACCAATTATGATCCCTACCAACAGCCCCCACCAAAGAATCACCTTTATTAGTCTTTTCTTCCCTCTGTAGGGTCACACACAGGCAAGGGGCTATTTCAGGAAATTACTTGCTCCTTGGAAATCAATAACCAATCAACACCAGGAGTTTATTCTGAAAAAATGCATATGCCAGAAAAAAAACCCTCTAAGAAACATTTTACTTAGAGAATAAATGAACCCAACACATTATGTGATTTGCCTTAGTCTCAGCTTTTCAACAGCTTATTCAAGGGGACTCTTTTTTTTCTGTATTTAAAACTCTTACCAAAAATTTACAATGCTGGGCAAAAGCACATATAAGTCGAAACCCATTTCTTGAGGTGTGATACTGACTGAATGAGCAATGGGAGCTCCCTTGCTGTGACAGTGAAAAGACTTTTCTGAAAGAAACATGTATAACATGGGGATGTTATTTTAGGAACTAGAGAGTTTACAACAAACTTCCTAGGTCCATAAACAAGCCAGGTTGGAAGAACAATGTTGAATCATAGACAACATAGGGAGACACCTTACTCCACCTTCCTACCTCTAGAGGTGTTTCACCCTGCAGAAAGCATCCCTGAACAATGACTTACTAATCTGCTTTTAGGAGCCTCCCAACTACAACAGGCCAGTGTGTCATTACCCATCTCTCTTGGAAAAGCTCTGCCATGTTTAATTTGGATATCCAGCACTGCAGTCTAAGCCAATAATTATTTGTCCTGTAGATTCAGAAAACTATCTTATTTCCCTTCTTTGTCACAATTCCTCCTGTACTCCCACACCAGGCAAGCCAGTCTCATAGAATCATAGAATCATTTAGGTTGAGAAAGACCTTTGAGACCTAGATCAAGTCCAGTTGTTAACCCAGGACTGCCAAGTCCATTGCTAAACCATGTTGCTAAGTACCACATCTTCATGTTTCCCTTCACTGTACTTTTCTATAGACTGGAAGAATCTTATGTATGGATCTGTTTATTCTTCCACATTAGTAGTGTCCTAATCTGAACTTCGAACTCAGCAGCTCATAACAGAGCTCATATGAAAAAAATGCCTTACCAGATAAGCCTAATACTGTGTTTCCAACGGTGCCTATAGGAGACACTATTTAAGGAGAATACATACTTTTGGACCATCTCTCTTATTCAGAATCTAGAACTGCTAATTCAGAGGCGCTGAAGGAGACTCTGCCAGGTATACCTTTCAGTATCCACTTGGTTTCATAGTGAGCCAGCTTCTTTAGAGGACACCAGTGGACATGATACTGCTGCAGTTTGCACTGGTGGACTCATCTCAAAAGAGTATCAAAATATCATTCGGGAGCTTTGGGAACTGTTGGAGCCAAGGAGCAGAGCTCCTTTATCCCCTTTACCTATTGAGCCAGTTATATGTCACTTATTTAAAGTATCTTTTTCCTACTACTCCTTCTTTCCAGAAATAAATACGGCAGTGGATACTACCCCCTTCCTAGTATGAAAGAAATGGAGGTGGGAATACAGACAAAGGGAATTGGGTGGGACAAAGAGGTGGAACAAGTAGGTGATGGTTTAAAGGTCAGTGGGCAGGGATAAAAAGCTATTAAAATGTGTGTGTGTGTGTGCGCACGCACGTGCATGCATGTGGGAGTAGCGGGGTAAAATAAACTCTTATTCTGGAGTAACCCAGCTGCAGCTGATGACCTCCTCTCCTAGGATGAGACATCTGCGCTCTGCTAAGGCTTATATGTGAGCCCCCTGCTAAAAATATGAAGGGGTTTAACTCCAACAGCTAGCACAGGCACAGGATTTACTATTGGTTTTAATAGTAACCAGACTGGAGGTACAAAGACAGGAAGAGTGGTACAAGAATGTCAGCCTTCAAACAGTCAAAAGGGAATAATAGCAATCTCCTAAAAGTGATTTATCTCATCAAAAAGCTGAAGCACTTTTGCTTTATGAGCAGATGATGATGGTGGTTTCAAAGTCTGTTTTTCATTTCATGCCTGGTTTTGTCACCAGCCTCTATCTTTGGGGGCAGCAGTGGGTACAGTACATCGGTGCAGTCTGCATTGACGATATCAGCCCAACCTAGCTCTGATTGCTTGAACTGCACTGGTGTAAATCATCTCTCAGCCCCCATGACAAAATGAGTCACTGATCCTGGCACTTGGCTGTCTTGGCAGGTCTCCCAGAATTCATTGCATGGCTCTTAGCAGTCAGGGGATGCTTTCAATGGGATATGTGGGTAGAGGTATATTGACTTCTCTGTGCCTTGGTTTCCTCATCAGTGGAACAAAGCTAGTAACCCTTACCCACTCCTTAAAATAAGAAAGGAAAACCTTCATCAAAAAACTTAGCCAGCTGTGGTTTATGTAATGCTTTGTAATCCTGTGGCAGAGAGAACTCTAGGACAGAAAAGTCAAGTTATTATGAAAAGTCTAAAAAGTCTCTCCTCCACATACTGTCAACTGGTTCACGCTGACTTAATCTCTCAACTCAGCCGAGCATCTGCTTGTCCAGAATTAGCCCTGGGGATGGGAAGCCCAATTCACATTCCACCTGCAACCTGCAAGGTGAGGCACTGATCTCACTCACCAGCTGGAGCTGGTTAGGGGATACTGTCTTGTTTCCTTTTTTAAACACTGAGCTGTCCTGCTAAGACTGTCCCTAGTTGTCTTACTCTTTTGTTCCCTGACCATCAATTTGACTTAATTTACTCTTCTTCCACTGATTTACAGACCTTCATAATACAGCACCTACTACTGCTGCCAGACTTCTTTTAATGTCAAGTTTCCCTCCCCCACCACTCTATCTAATCTTCATTAACTAGTTAATAACCACCAATTATTCTGTAAATAAATGAATGGCTGAGCTGCCACTATGTCATGCTTTCCTCCTGCCAACAGGCACAGTACCGAATTCACCAACTCACAGTCTTTACAACAGATATTTTAATAGAACAGGATTTGTACCCTGGGATGAACTTTTTGCTGTTGCTCAAGAACCACACATTTTGAATGGTTTGAGTACAAGGGAGCAGTGTTAGGTTTGCCATTGGTCTTCTGAGGTTCAAGATATCACAGCAGAGCTTCCCCACTTCCCCAGGTACCTTTCTAACAACACAGCTTTTGGAATAGACCTGCAGAAGTGACATGACCCATGCTGTGCCACCAGACTGGGAGTGGGTAGCCATCAGCTTTTCTGTTTTAGACCCATGCAGACCCAGTGGGCCAAAGTCTAGTCTCATCTCTACCAGTAGAAACAGAGTGGCAAAAGAGATGTGAATGGGATGGGTATTTCTCTTCAAAACAAGCTAACAGATTGGAAACTCTGTTGAAAGGCAGAAGATAAGAGCCCATTCTTGATTCCCAGGTTTGTGACTTCCTGGGTGCTCTGGGGTAAGTCACTTAGTTCTGCTCCCTGGCTGCTCTGTCTATTAAAAAATGTGCTGTGGGGTGCTGAGTCTTCCTTAGAGTGTCTTAAGCAATGCTTTAAAGTCTCACATGAAAAGCTCGGCAGGAGGGAGCAGCTGTTACTAGCAGAATCACACCAGCTTCACGCAGATGTGAGTGCTGAGCAGGTTTGCCAAGTCCCAACTTCCTCCGTTGTCTGCCCTCTCAATAGCAGTGTTATGGTGCCCTCCTGCTCTGTCACGTTAAGTCCCTTGCCAGAAGGTCCCCAATGCTAACAAGATCAAACTCGCAACACTCAACACAGGCTGGGAGCAGTGCAACTTTACAGATGAAAGCATGGATACAGAGAGGAGTTGAGGGTGGTACATTGTTGACATGGGCTCCAGATGAGTCAACGAGTGATTCTGTTCACGTAGACATGGGTCATCCATGTTCACGTAGACATGTATGGGTCACATACATGTGGTCGAGGTCCTGCCTGTTCTGCAGGGACAGGAGTTAAGCCCCAATCTCAGTTTTGGGTACTGTTCCCTGTGATTCACCAGCAAAGTGACTATTGCTTTCAGTGACAGAAGATCAGTCCTGTTCTGTCCAGGACTCAGTACTTCCCCAACAGACCCCTGAAATTAGTAGCAGTATTCTCACTGATTTTAGGGAAGAACATGTCAGGGCATTAGTTTCTTGCTTTGTCTCTCCAGAAGGACCCATTTACTCCTCTCTCTCTGGAACAGTTGGAGAAATTTTTCACCACTGTACTGATGGAAGAAACGACTCTGCTTAATAGAAGCAGATGGAAAAAATATGAGGTCATTTGGTCACAAATGAAAAACTTGCCTACTCTAGTAGTTTAATGCTGAGTTTGCCTGCCCCATCTATGATTAGATTATTACTTATTCACTTATTCGTCTATTTAATCATATCAAGAGAGGGTGCCCTTCCTGACCCTTCTGGGTACTTGCTGATTCCTTTGTTCTTTTATTCTGCTTTTAACTGAGATTATTTCCATACAGGTTCCTTTCATAATGAGCCTTGAATTATTTTACTTTATCATCCATAAGGTTCTCTATGCTTTGTTGGTGTGTCCCTATCTATCTGAGCTATTCCTGCAGGACACATTACTCTTAAGTGACTCATAAGAATCAGCCATTTGCAGAGTCCTGGATTTTAAGGCTAGCTGGACCCTTCTCTTTCTTACCTTTTGCATGGTGATGGCCTTAGACATTACACTGTTCATGAACTTTTGGCTGTTATAGTGTGTCTTTTAGAACTAATACAAACTAAATCAAGAGGTGCAAAGCTTGTTATCTGAATCCCAGGACACTTGGGTTCTGTTCACAGCTTTGACAGTTTTTTGCATGGCATCTGATTTCAAACCTCCTTTTCTTAGTTTTACCACAGCTTTCTTGCCCATAAATTGGGGATTTCTCTGTTGGTGTGGGCTGTTTGGTTTTTTTTTTTTATCTGAAGATGAAACAAGTTGTGTAAGAGAGAATTATCACACCAATATGAAAGCCTGCGTAGGACACACAGTTTATTGATTTCCTGTGAAGTTGTCCTGGTGAACAGGTATTATTTCTTGAAAAATTGACACCATGTTTCCTGGTTGCATCTATCTAGTTTAACTAAGAGTTATTATATAAAGGGAGGGTTCTTCCATCACAATACACCTGCACAACACACCCAAGAGCTAGTAATATTAACCCTATCTTAAATTAAAGAATACATAGGAAACAAGGTGAGCTGTTTTTGGTTGTATTGCTTCATTAGTAGCAGAGGTAGAAGGAAAATCATGGGGTCCTGATGACCAGTTTTGTTGTTGAAACATTAGACAACTCCACCCCACACATACCCCACCCCCCCACCCACCCCCCATGTATTATGGTTTATTTGTATTGTTTAGCTTTCCCCAGTGATGGGACTGCACTGAATAACTTCTTGAGTCCTTTCTTAACCTACATCCCGTGTATCAAGATGGACAGTTAACTATGCTTATAAAATCAGAAGATCCTTTCAAAACAGCAAACAAATGCCAGAAATCAATATTAAATCTGCAATAGCACCACTGCATCTCTTGTTAATAAAAGATGCAGTATTCAAAACTCTATCTTGACTTCAACTAACCAGTCATAAGCACTCAGTTTAATCCAAGCACAACGAAGGACAGAGCTCAGAAAGGTGACTCAGATCCTGAGCCAAGGAAAATATAAACCTGGTCCAGAACACAGAGGTTTGGACTGACACTTTTTTACATGACTGGCAATTGAAAGCTGTGCCCTGATAGGAGAGCCTGGGAAGAAAATGTGCTCCAAGAAATTCCAGGAAAGAAATGAGGCACTTGACATGCAGTTATCCAGCCTGATCTCACAGACCAAAGGTTACTGCCATTAAGATTTCCTCCAACACAGAAGCAGTGATCTGCAGCAATCTGGATGGCGTTGGAAGGGAGAATACTGACTATAGGATGAAAGAGTTGGAAAATGTGCCAGGCACCTAAATAGCATTCATAGCACTAAACTGCAGCAGGACAGGCTCTGGAAAAAGTTGATTAATAAATACTAGAACACTTTCTTATGTCTTGCTTTTATGGTATTGCATGAGCCATGTGAGTCCCAAAACACCAAAATATTCTAGTGTAACAGTACCACGGGCAAGGAGCAGTATTAGTATCCTGTGCTGGTACATGGTGAGCCAACACATTAAGTATGGATGTAGGCATGTTTTCAATTTTTCCATCCACAGTGATCTCACCAACCTACTCCACGAAGATACCTGAGCCCAATCTCCAGACATATTTGGAAGAGGAGTTTCAGGCCTTTCTCGGTTGTCCAGGTGCATTGAACCAAGCTTCACCACCAGATACTCACTTGCTTACGTCCTTCCAAGCATGGTGCACATACTAAAGTTTAGACTAAAGTTTGGCTAACAGCCAGAAATCTTATCACTACTCTTCATCTCACAGATAACGATACTGCACAATGGGATGTGTGTTAATATCTTGAAAAAAAGCTGATTTAAAGAGTCTGATTATATCAAAAGCTGGGCATGTATGACAGCTGCAGATCTTTCTTAGCCCTTACTTCTCAACATCAGGGTCTTAAACTAGTGGATATAAACAGCAGGCACCTGATTTCCTAACTTTATCTGCCTTTGAGGTAGGTACTTCCATAAAAGCAAGTCTGTAAGCTCAAATAATCAGTAGTAACCCAGAAAACCGTCAGTGAAGGGTTGTACATGATTCATCAGATGAAAGGTAGATACCTCTCCATTCACTCTCAAGATGTGTCGCAGCAATAACTACCCTGGAAAAATTGTGTAATTTCTGGACATTTTAGATGTACAAGAGCTCCAGAAAGAAATAATACTTCAATTTCAACTGGCATTTTACTGGAAAACAACCAGTGTATACTCACTGGGTATTTAACCCATGCAGAAGGTGACTGGCTGGCATGTTAGACAGAGATATTCATCAGAATTTGTTCTGCAGTGAGCAGGAATTCCAAGGACCAAACTAGTAAGGAGGTGGAGGAGCTAACTTAGAGAGATTACAGAACGTGTCTTCAAATATGGCTAAAAGTAGAAGGAACATCCACACACTGGTAGGTGCCTGGTAGATAGAAAAAATCCCTAAGACTGACATCCTTCGCAACAGTGAGGTCAACGATTTTATGGGTGAGACCCACTGTGTGCTGGGAGATGTGATCATGCACAGTGTTTCTCCACAGCAATTGAAATTTTAATCCTTTCAACAGGATGCGGAACGAACATGCTTCTTTGCATTATGTTCATTCATAACACAGGATCAGAAACACTGTTACAAGTAATATTCACGTCATGCGGTGTTGTTATTAAAGCCCATGGGTTTCGGAGGGACTAGGAGACAAGCAGTGCTAAAGCAAAAGCTTATCAGAAGTCTGAGCAGCAATTAAGAGCAAGTCTGTAAAAGAAGTTGGCAGATGATGGAACAAAATTATCAGGTGATGCAGTCACGAAAGGCAAACAAACAAAAATGAATTCAGGGAACAGCAATTTCTTTCTGAAGGCAGAAGAATCAACATGTCTGAAAGGAAAGTGAAGGGACTGTAGAAATGAAGGAGAGGAGATGAGATTGTATTCTTCCATTCTGAGGAGAGGAAAACAAGTTGCAGATGAGACAATCCAATGAGATATTTTATTACTTCAGCTTTCTGGCATTTATTGCTGGTATCTATTCTGGTAATTATTGCTGTCTATTTTTCTTCTTATTTTACAAAAGTACTGAATCCATCTCCTCTGTAAAGTGTCCATTATATGCAGTCAAAAATAACTTTCCAAGCCCGATATGATCTGGATTGCAGCAGGAGCAATGACTCAAATAAGGAAATATTTCTCCTCTGCTGCTTCTGTTTCAAAAGCCAATCATGTGAATGTGTTAATTTGGACTTAACAGCTTTAGAGCATTTAGTATTTGGGAACCTAGAAGAAAATGGGGTCAGAAACCCAACCTTTCTAAAGACTGAGGCCTAATGTTATGCCTTGTACAAGGCCAGGTGCAGGGTCCTGCATCTGGGTCAGGGCAACCCCTGGTACCAATAAGGGCTGGGGGATAAAGGGATGGAGAGCAGCCCTGAACAGAAGGACTTGAGGGTACTAGTGGATGAAAAGCTGGGCATGGCCCAGCAATGTGAGCTTGCAGCCCAGAAAGCCGACTGTGTCCTGGGCTGCATCCAAAGAAGTGTGGCCAGCAAGCCAAGGGAGGTGATTCTCCCCCTCTACTCCACTCTCATGAGACCCCACCTGGAGTACTGCGTTCAGCTCTGGAGTCTTCAGTATGAGAAAGACATGGACCTGTTGGACTGGGTCCAGAGCAGGGCCACAAAAATTATCAGCAGGATGGAATACCTCTGCCATGAAGAAATGTTGAGAGAATTGGTGTTGTTCAGGCTGGAGAAGAGAAGGCTCCAGGGAGGCCTTCTTGCAGCCTTTCAACACTTTAAAAGGGGCTTATAAGAAAGTTTGAGACAGACTTTTTAGTAGGGTCTGTAGCGATAGGACAAGGGGTAATGGTTTTAAACTAAAAAAAAGGGAAATTCAGACTAGATATAAGGAAGAAATGTGTTACAATGAGGGTGGTGGAACCCTGGGCCAGGATGCCCTGACAGGTGGTAGACACCCATCCCTGGAAGTGTTCAAGGCTGGGTTGGATGGGGTTCTAAGCAACTTGATCTAGTTGAAGATGCCCCTGTTCATTGGAGGGGGGTTGGACTGGATGACCTTTAAAGGTCCCTTCCTACCCACACCGTTCTATGATTCTAAGATGGGTTGAAACAGAACAAGGTCTTAAAATAAAAAGATTAGTCAGGATGAGTTTGGTACAATGCTCTGGGTGATGCTCTGTTTGTGTTGAGAAAGGAATGTACTCTAAATAATTAGAAAAGATAAGGTGGGTACCTGAAGGAGATAAGGAGACCATCAAGTCAGGAAATCATTGAACAAAGAAAATTGAAAGGTCTACTCCACCTAGATCCCACCTATTGTGAATGGAATGATTAGGTGCCAAAATCAAATGAGTATGTATATGAAGATGTTGTGTAACCTCTCACGAAACCTGTATAAAATACCTTCACTGAAAACTTCGGAGCTAGTTTGTCCAGCGCAAATCAGCTAGCTCCCCAACATTGCACAAAATAAACACCTTTGCTGCTTAAAGACAAAATTCATCTCTGAGCAGTTACTCTGTGCCATTTTGTCATCAATTGGGCGAGCCAGCCAAGAGAACTCTCTGCTGGTGCTGGAATTCAGGGGCCTGAGGACCCTCGGGGCCACCGACTGCATCTTCTGTCAGCGAGACTCCCCTACCCCTTGGCTTCTGCACAACATAAAAAGATATTTATATTTATTATTTGTTTTGAATATTTGGTTGTCTTAAGATTTGGGAAGTTGAAAACTTCCTTTAGGGTGTCTTAAGATTCGGGGAATTCCTGGAACGTAACAACTGAAATAGCACTCTGTGTCTTGTTTGTTCTATGTGTTGTCTTGTTACATGTTCAAAATTAGAGTTGTGAATCGTGTGAAAATAAACAAAAAAAAAAAAATTCTCGTAATTCTAGGTGAATAGCTGAAAACTTAGTATGCTGCTTAGGGCCAGAAAAAAAGTTAGAATTTGGTTTTTGGCAATTGTTCATTGAAATACATACTTTGTGCAATTGTTCATTGAAATAATACTTTGTGTGATAACGCGAACTGTCAACGTTACTAATTGTATGTAAGTGCATGGTACCTTGTAACATACTGCCTGCATGACCGAGGGCTGCCCGGAGAGTGTGATGTGTGTGAGAGATGTGGTGTCACTGCGAAGCGAGTGGGGAGTCCCAATCTGCGTGTCTGTGCTCCCCACGAGGGGCCAGCCAGAGATGGGCGGAGCGATTGAAAAATCATATGAAGTGTTGGAATGCATAATTAGAAATTAGAATGGGAAACTGTGAACAAAACATTAGAACTAACATCATTGGGGAAAAGTATGAACTAGCTTCTGCACTTTGTGTCGCAGGTGCTGTCTGTATACTCAAGCAAAGCATGGCAAGTGTCTAAGATATATTATCTCCTCGCCCCCCCCCCAAAAAAAAAAAAAAAAACACCACAAAAAAACAACCACAAAAAGGCCAAAAAATAAGTTTAAATAGAGGTCTTGAACTGTGGTGTATGTTCTGAGATAAGTGTGGTGCCTCCAATAATAACTAATACATTGTAGACAAATATATCAGACTTATTAGGAAGATAAGGGGCAGGCCAAGCAAAGAAATAAATACCAAAACACCCTGGGATGTATCTTGAAGCATTGGAAAGAATTTGGAGGAAATCCTGGTGGAAATTTGAACAAAAAGACATTTTTAAAACTATTGTCAGAAATGGTGGCCTCTGTATACATTAGGTGATGGTGAAAGATGGCCACTCGAAGGAAGTCTTCATTACAACACAATTTTACATCTTATGCTGTTTCTCCATAGAGAACAAAAGTGGGATGAAGTAATGTGTGCAGATATGTTTGTGTGGCAGAAGGAGTGCAGGATTAACACCACCTGATCTTTGATTATGGCTCTAGAAAAGGATAGGGAAAAGCTGAGAACTAAACTGGAAAGATGTTCTTGTTGAAATTTTTGTGTAATATATGATTGCTATGTTTTGTGGGGGAAAAAAAAAACAAACCAAAACAAAAAAAAAGCATTCAGGTTGTGGTTCCTCCTGTGGAGCAACCAGAATGAAGCACGTTGTAAGATTAAAATTTGCACTAATGTAGGACCTGAACCAGGTGGGGGGAGTCAAGGACCCTGTGAAAGTGTTAAAGTATTGGGGTGACCCACTCAAAGGTGCGACTGAGTCATGCTGGAGGCATGGCAGGCTGTTTGCTGTTTGCCTGCAAAGTTATGATAAATAAAGAACACAGACTTAAAGAAACAAGTAGCAGATTTGCATTCAGGGTAAGAAAGAGTTAAAGCAGAGGCGCTGTTGCAGAGGCAGGCATTGGTAACCTGCAGAGCAGGAAGAGCATCTCCTGCCCCCAATCCTTCAGATGGTGAGGAGGAGGGGGTTGCTGCTGCTGACAATGGAGCAGAAGGACCTGACAATGTCACCCCAATTGCTGTAGCATTTGTAGTACAACAGGACCGGTAACAACCCCTTTAGGGCAGGCAATGGGGCCAGAGGGTCTGACCAAAATAAAGGTGAATCTTTGATGGAGAACTTTAGATGCTTGGAAGTTGGTTGTGAAAGACTGTCAGGATGATCTAATAGGACTAGATTAAGTTTCGAGTTGATTGTTACTAGGTAATAGTGATGTAGAAAAGTTAATAGAAGGAACAGGGAATGTTGATAGAGAAGAGCTGGGTCGTGCTAAACTGGCAGAGGAGGAATGTCAGGCAGAAGTGAAAGAGTGAATCCCTCTCCTGTGGGATCGGATCACTGTGCATATTGTAGGGAAAGTGGGCGCTGGAAGCGAGATTGCCCTAAAATGAAAGAACCATCAAGGGGTTCTGGTGAACTAGGGACTAGAGAAAAATGAGGTGGAATTTTTAGTGGATACAAAACCAACTTATTTGGTGTTAAACTTCAGTGAAAAGAATTTGTTACAGTTGTGGGAGCTGCTGGCCACCAGGAAAAAAAAAGAAAACATCCTAAAACCTTTAAAGTACAAATTAAGAAAACAAACAGGTATGCCAAATTCACCAAAATCTTTGTCAGGATGAGATTTATTAGAACATCTAGACGTTTAAAGGAGAAATGAAACTAAAAATTAAAGATGATCAATTAATTGAAATCTTGAGTTTAACTTTAATTCAACAGAATAGTGGAAAAGAGGACCTCCCTGAAGTAAAAGAAATCTTTAACCAGGTATATCTGGGAATAAATTCCAGGTAAGGCAAAGAATGCTTTGCCTGTTACAGTAAAAATGGAAAGGGGGAGGCCTGCCTAGTTCGGATAAAAGAATATCCCTTGGTCAGCAGGGCTGTGGGGGATATTGGCACAAAAATTGGAAAAAAATACACTCTGTAGTAGTTCTACTACCATTGTAAATCTGTGTGTTTTGCCATGACAGGGACTTGTTATGGGATGCGCAGATGAAACTCTGCATTGACAACGAAGTACAAGGAATAAGGTTGGTCAGGTGCCTCCTACCATAGTCAAGGGCAAGACTGGGTTGGCCTCTGTGTTTGCCACCAAGAAGAATCTTCAGCTCTACTGTTGGCTGCAACCCAGTGGGTGTTGAGCAGTGGGAACATATGCCATGCCAGACCTTGACGTGAGGAATGGCCCCCTCTGTTATAAGAGGGTCACCCAGGAAGGAAGAACATAAGACGACCCATTGAGGCACTGATTCATAGTATAAATATTTAGACTGACAAAATTGTAGGGAGAACATGAATCAAACTGGGACAACTGGAAAAGGAAACTGTCCAGGACAACAGTGACAAACTGATTTTTCAGAACTCCCAAGAGGGGTTTCAATACATGCTGGTCATGACAGATGCCTTTTCAGGGTGGCCTGAAGCACTCCCTTGCCAAACCAATAAAGCTAATGAAGTAACCAAAGTACTATTATAAGAAATAGTACCGAGATTTTGGGTTCCAGCAGTAATCTCTTCAGACAGGGGCTCACACTTTTGTGCACAAGTCGTTCAAGCAGTAAGTAAAACATTAAAAATCAATTGGCAACTGCATACACCCCACAGACCCCAAGCAAGTGGGCAAGTAGAAAAAATGAACCATCTTATTAAACAGTAAATTGCCAAAATATGCCAAGAAACAAATTTATATTGGTATCAAGCTTTACCTATTGCTCTAATCAGACTGAGGGTCAAACCATGGTCAGAAGAAAAGCTGAGCCCATTGTATCTTGTATGGCAGACCCTACGTGATACAAGTTATAAATAGTGAAGCTCTAGATCAAATAGATAATCAGTACGTGTATGATTTATGTTGTAACTGTAGGGAAACAATTAAATAAAAATGCTACAGTAGTATTAGAACACCAGCCTAAGCAACCTGACTATAAACAATTTAGTCCTGGTGATTGGGTATATGTTAAGAATTTTTCAGGAAACCCTCTGCAAGAAAAGTGGGACAGACCCTTCCAGGTGTTACTGACTACGTTCACAGCAGTACGAATAAAGGAGCAACCCACCTGGATTCACTACTCCCGAGACAAGAAAACTCCTGAGAAAACTCCTGAGAAACCATGGACTTCTGAATGAGGAGGAGCACCTGCCCTAAAGCCTTCCCAATGCTGATTCTTGGACTTTTGATAAGTATAACTTCATCTCAAGCTCCCATTTTAGAATGGCCATGGTCTAATGCGCAAATTATCAAATCACTTCCATGGGTTAGGCACACCGCTCTCCATGAACCTAGAGCCTAACCCAGGTCTAGCCATTTGAGTTTTATCTAACAACAAATCATATACACAAGAAGACTGGAATAAGACTCAGAATTCATTAAAGGTGTTAATATAATAGGACAAGAGATGAAACAATTCAAGCTAATAACACCTATGGAGAACTGGTCACTTACATTTAGTCATATGAAAGATATAGACAATAATGTTTGGCAAAAGGAAAAAAAGGAAGGACCAGTTTCCTGCCTGTGGGGTAGTGTTAAAAAGGATAAAAGAAACAAAGCCCAGTGTGAGCTTAAACTATTGTTAGATCGGTCGGTTTCAATTATGTATTTATGGGCTAGCAAAGACAGAGGTGCTTCTGAAATGTTTATCATTAAGCTTGAAGAAAGTCCTACTACTAAGCCACCTTTAAAGATTACCAGGCTTGGTGGCAACTAGCAAACTTTACCTACAACCCACTACATGAACAAATTGAAGCATACGTGCTCACAATTAGTGCAGCAAAAGAACAATCTTTCCTGTTTTGACACCAAAAAGTCATTGTCAGACCCATGGACCATAATGTTTGGGCAAGTTATGATCAGACCAAAGGCAAATGGCAATCTATTAGCATTGAGGCATGTATCCCCAGAGAACAACTGGGATACATCTGTGAAAATGCAGTAATAGAGAATGAAGATCTATGTCTAGATATTAAAAAGGGTACGTTTACTTCTGAAATGTTTCCACATATTGAAGCCCAATCACAAGTGTTTTATGTAGGAAATGGATGTGCATGTGTTAGAACTTCTTGTGTTAACTTTACTACTGATAATTGTCATCAAAAAGCCAATGGTACTAATTTTTGTGTATGTAATGTTACTAGAATTGTAGGCTGTGACTTTGATTATGTTGTTCCTGTAACTACTAGACAGTTAATTGAAGCTGATTATACCCTGTATCACGATGTACCTGAATTACAGATAGGCATGAACATTAGTCTCTTTAAAGTAATGCTCAGACATCTCGACATAGAAAAACTGGTCCAAGAAGTAAACAGAACGGCCCAGTGCATACTTTGGCAGGTAAAACATGACTCTGAAAATATAAAATCTATCTTAGCCAATGCAGAACAAGTATGAGAACATTATTGGTGGGACATCTTCGCAGGACATTCCCCTAAAGCAACACAAGTATTCCATTATTGAGTACATCCCATACTAATCACATGGGGAGGAATGATCCTATTATCCCTCTTGAACGTCTGTCTGTGGTATAAACTAAATGCCATAGTTAAAAGAACACAAATAATGTGGACAATGATACATGTCTACCAAAGCCCTTTGTCTTTGAAACTTGACGAAAGAATTCGTAAGTCTCAAGAAAAGGGGGGAATGAAACAGAACAAGGTCTTAAAATAAAAAGATTAGTCAGGATGAGTTTGGTACAATGCTCTGGGTGATGTTCTGTTTGTGTCGAGAAAGGAATGTACTCTGAATAATTAGAAAAGGTTCCACTGAATGTACTCTGAATAATTAGAAAAGATAAGGTGGGCACCTGAAGGAGATAAGGAGACCATCAAGTCAGGAAATCATTGAACAAAGAAAATTGAAAGGTCTACTCCACCTAGATCCCACCTATTGTGAATGGAATGATTAGGTGTCAAAATGAAATGAGTATGTATGTAAAGATGTTGTGTAACGTCTCATGAAAACTGTAGAAAATACCTAACTTTTCACTGAAAACTTCGGAGCTAGTTTGTCCAGTGCGAATCAGCTAGCTCCCCAACATTGCACAAAATAAATGCCTTTGCTGCTTAAAGACAAAATTCATCTCTGAGCAGTTATTCTGTGCCATTTTGGCATCAGGGTGAACAGGTAATGTCATCACAGTGGTGTATACCCTACCAACACATAAAGGGGGTAACAGCTTTCTGATATTACCCTTAAACACTGCTATCTTCCCAGCTGATCTACTCAGCCTCTTCACTTCTCTCTTCAAATACAGGAGAAGAAAAAATCAGAAAAAATCAGGACATGACATATTCAACAGGTTTCTAAATCTCATTGTGGGAGATACCGAACATATCATCTCAGGTTTTGCTTGCTGAAAAGTAGGATGTGCAAAAAGAAAACCCCAATATACAGGGATACATTGATGTAGATTAGAAAATTATGAGGAATTGCTCAGAGGAGTATTGTCTCTTCACACTTCTGGCTGCAGTCACATTAACCTTGTTTAACCTGCATTGTACTGGACTATTCCTATAACAGGGTAAGCCCTATGAGATGGAGTCAAGATGATTAAGCAGGACCCACCTTTCTTTGGTCTATAAGATTCATTGGCTGTTGCTCTTCAAGAGAAGAGTGAATACCTCTTACTAGTCAGTCTCAGCTCTGAATAAGCTCTTGCAAGTCAAAAATGAGTGTTCACCACCTCTTCATGAAAGAAGGCAGAGATGTTTTGTCCATGTTCCAGACTAGGGCTTCAGGCACAAAGACATGGAAGAAGTCTTTTAGGGTCACACAGGGATCCTGAACGTGAGTTGTAGTTTCCTGCTGTCTAAGCCAAACATTTTCCCAGGAGATACCTTCAACCCCTCTTTGGAGAATATCTCTCTCTGCAAGCTCAAAGAGTGAAACAGTCTGAATGGAAATGGCTGGGAATATAGGCACACAGCTCCAGGCTCTTTTTTGCTCTGAAAATACTCAATTGTCTGTCATCTGTGGATACATAACCAATTACGGCAGCAACCAAAGAAATTAAATACATTATCTTGGTTTAGGGGGAATTAAAAAAACAAACAAACAACACAACAAACAAAAACCCCAAAACCAACAGCTGCCACTTCAAGAGGGAAAAATAAAATAATAATCCTGGAACAAATCTCTTAGACTCCTGTAGGGCCCTCGTCCAGCAGCTATCCTAAACATAAAAAAAGAAATTTTTCCTGCCCTGGGTAGAAGCCCATATCAGCCCTCCAGCTTCACTGTTACGTCATTTAATGCCTATTGCCTGGATTAATAGGCATCTCAATCAAAAATACTTTTTGGAGCAGAACTTGGCTGCAGCTGCTTTCCTTTCTGGGGATCCCCTACAGTGCTCTATAAAGCAGCAGATTAAATACTGATGGAGAAGTGCTGGGAAATAGCAATTGTAGCCATGGTGATTGTTCATACTTACGCCAGTACATTAGATCTTGGTGTCTGAGTGGGAGAATATTAGTTGAGGTGCTAGGGTCATGCTTTGATATACCAGGACTCATATTTAGAAGTTATATATACGGTACCAAACACCTTCACAGTGCTAAAGGTACATTAATTATACTTTCTGTGACAGTCTATAGTCTTGGTAGAGATATATACACTGGTGATACATCATTAGCCTTGAAAATCCAAGTGTTCATTTGATTTATTAATGGCAGAATGGTTTCTCTTTAAACATAACCATTTTAGGAGGTTCGATATATAATAAGGGCTTTGGAACAGCACTGCTTCTCTTCATTCCCCTGCAGATACCTAGCAAAGTCTTATTTGTTTGTAGAGACATCCCTGGGTGAGAAGGCTTTAAAGAAAAGAATGCCAACCTGTCTTTCTTCCCTTGCTCCCCATCCAAAGCCACTGGGCATAGGAGTTTTGTATTTTGCATTTTGCATTTTTTGTAATTTGCACATAATATACACAATTATGAGTAGCATTGGTTAATCAGTGATTTTTGTGAAGCACAAAAAGCTCAGCTGCCGGTAACTTGAACATGGGCAGACTACTTGCTTCTGTACCCATGCCCTCCCATCCCAGGAAATGGGTCCAATGCTGTGTGGTCCATAGGTTGATGGGAAGTAGCATATCTCTCTCCTGATGCCAAAGCTGAAGGTAGCAAAAGCCATCTGCATTGTAGGATGTTTCCCAACATGAGTTATGCTTCTGCCCCCCTCTGAGCTGCTATGCTAATGTATGCCATGGTCTGCCTTGCAGAGAGGCCAGGATTGTTATGCCTACCTTTGCCCTGTCATCTAGGTCTGTGGATGGAGGTGAGCAGATTCTGTGCTCTCCCCTGCTGCATCTAGCCTTGACCAGGTATTTTCCACCCTTCACTCATTACCTGCGATGTCGCTGGTACCTAGCTATTAACTATCAATCAGCACCATCAGCCTGAAGTAGCACAAGGTAGTTTTGCTGTGATCGACACATGGTGGATTTACAGGAGTTTCCAGCCGTACTCATATCCCTGGTCTAGCAAGTCCCTCCTACTGCCAGCTCTGTGTGCAATCACAGCTCAGAATAGTGCTTCAAAGGGCTCTCCAGTAAAGATACCAAGATAAAATTGCCTGACACAGGTCACCCCTATTCTTTCGCAACAGCATTACAGAGTGCTTCTGAAAACTGCAGCATCCTGGACAGTAACCTTAAACTCCCTGGGAACAGAAACATACTAAGAGGAGGCAGCCCCACATGTTTTCCCTCGGGCTGAGAAGGGGACAGAAGACTCTTGTCTCTTCCAAACCACCATCACCTCTTGCATGGGAAAGCCACAGATCCCTACCTGCTGCCAGCCTAGAAACAAGCCATTTGAGACCAAGCAGCTGTCAAGAATAATGCGATAGCTTATAGGAATCTGAGAGCAGATCCAGGCTAAACCCAGGCTTGCTAATGCCTGATAAATGTCAGCCTTGTCTGTTTTCGGGTAGGTAGGGGGAACAGAGCAAAGGCTGCTTGCACTTCATGTTGCTTCCATCTGACTAAAGCTGCCAGAGCTGGGTCAGGTGGACTGCTGATAAAAATGTAACTCAACAGGTCTCTGACGTCTGTAAACACCTCTCTCTGGAGGAAACTGGGATCTGGGGCCCACAGGGATAATGCAAAATGGCAGTGGATGTATCCCAGAGGGACATGCAGCCGCAGGCTCGTCAGTGAAAGACGCAGAGAAAAGTTGTGATGCTGGATGGAAACAGAATTCTCAGGGGCGTAGCCAGCTTTGCTAAAAAGCTTTTCAACCTGTCTCTGTTCACTCAAATGAGGTCACCCCCTGCACCTCCACAAAACCCAGGAGCTTCTCCTGGTCATCCCACTTCAGCAGTATCAGTCTGCTCCTCCCTGGAGCAGCTGGCAAGAGATGTCAGGTTTTAAAGCACATAGGATAATAGCACGATTGCTGTTTAACTTCTAAATTATGTATCACCCCCCTAGCACACGCTCTCAGCAGGTGTCTGTCTCGGAGCTGTACAAGGGCACTGTCAGCTCCACACTTGTCATCAGCCTGGAGCAGTTTCAGACGAGATCCTCCCACCTCTCTTGGTGCTTCCAGTTGTTTTAAAAATGAAGTCAGGTAGGTCAGCAGATTGAAAGCCATCACTCTGATGGTTTCAGGCAAAGGAGAAGTAGGGACCAGAACTGGTAACCCCTCATTTGAGAGGAGGTGACCTCAGGGTGGAGTAGACAGGGGGGGATCAGCAGAGGTGGGGAGGGGGAATTTTTTAAACTGCTCGAAGCAGTCTTACCTACTGTATCTCGAGCCATGTCCATCTGGCTTTTGAGACAAAAAAAGGGGGGTCCTTCTGCACAAATAACTGCTGGGCTGTGGCCTAGCTCTGCCAGGATTATATCAGCTTTTGTGCAGCACAATCAATACAATCCTTTACAGCTTAGTTTATATTTTTTAGTCAGGTGGGAAAGTGGGGAGGTCCAAAAAGAAGCTGAGCAGTGAAGTAGGAGAGTCACACTGCTTTTATGCTTGCTGACTGTTGTCCGTTTTTCATGTGGATTATGACCTGTGGTCCCCTTACACAGCAAGACTGTGCTGGTTCAAAGCATGGCATGACTCACCATGTATGTGCCTCACTAGAAAAAAGGTCTTGCCTTCTTGCGGTGATTTCACAGAGCTGGCATGAACCATGCCCCGTAAGTGGTATGGACAGGGCTGAAGCTGAACTTATCTTCAGGGAGGAATTCTGAACTGGAAAAGGGAATTTAGTGGAGCTCCTTTAATATGCGTGATGAATGCCTGACCTGAGGGGCCAGACTGCAGCAAATGACCTTTCCGACATCAGACCTCCTTCACCACAGCTTGAATTATTCTGTGATCCTCGCAGAAAGGACCCTGGGATCTGTCATTAGAGATTCAAAATGGCTATTAAAGCCATCTGCCCCAGGCATGACCTGGTTTGCTTTCTGATGCCAAATACATATGATGATAATTTCTGAAAGATGGGGAGCACTGCCCTTAGATACACAGACACACACAAAACCACTTCCCAAACATCTAACACACACTCATTTTCTCCTCGGACTCTCCTTTGAGTTGATCTTTCCAAAACACTGACCCAGTGACCCCATTCCCTCCCCCACCCCCCCACCCCAGCCCCAGTAGGCCTTCAATTAAATCCAGAATTGCCTCTGTACAAAAGGAGCTCTGTCAGCTCCATTCAGAGAGGAACAAGTGGCCTGAATAGCTTCGGGTGCACTGGAAACCGAGAAACAGTGTGGTCTTGTGTTAAAGTTGAATGGTGGCGAGGGGGGCGGTTGGAGGTTGAGGGGGAGCGTTGAATCAGTTAAAGTAATTATTGAGTCATTCGGGAGGCTAGGAGGGGAGGAGAATTCTTCCTAGACAAAGACCTGCAATAGACACATAAGACATTTCACCCCTTAAGGAGGTCTTGGGCAGAAAAGGAAAGTATCAGGTATAAAGCAGCAATTTGTAGAAGTCAGAGCTACTGTGATGCTCTGGCCTCTTGTTCTTCTTTTGAGTTGGTTGATCTTGGACCTAGCTCTTCTTCACTTCTTTATTCAGTTCAGAGAGTCCAAAGGTCTAATTCACTTCTTCTGTGTACAGGGGTTACAGCTCAGCGTGTTTACATACATCACGGAGACAAGGGATTTGATTACTTTCTATGTCCTGGAATCATCTAGATGGTGAACCCAGAGAAATGTCAGGATCATTACAGAAAGACCTCTATCATTTGTCTGACAGTTAATACTAATCTGACAGCTTCCTAAGCAAAGTACTTTGGATGTAACCCAAACCTGAAAAACTGTCACCCATCAACTCGGCAGGAAGACCACATCCATGTACATGTCAGTGCTATCCATCAGAAACTAACCAACAGTGAGAGCAACAGAGAAGACAGTTTAAAAGGCCAGGAGAAAAACTCTCCAGCAGAGAGATGGGGCAGCGGTCCAAAACCAGCAGTGGCTTTCTACAGAGGTTCCTCTGCTGCTGCAGGGTATATGCATCTCTTCAAGAGCAAGGTGCCATTCAGAGGCAGGAAAATTGTCTCTGTTACTCTGTCACACAGAGTGGTATCCTGTATCATTACATCCACTACAGCATGCCTCCCACTCCTGTCATGAAGAAGATCTCAAGACATTTCTAGACAAACCTTTAGTGAAGAGTCTTCTGATGATTCTCTGCGTATAAGACCAATGCATGCATATGAACCAGAGGAGACCGAGAGGACAAGATTTGTAGCAACATCTTATTTTCTCTACTTATTCCAGGGCAGGAAAGACTGCCCAAGTGTTCATTTTCTGGTGTTTTGCCTGTCCACACTGAAATGTGAGTCCCAAGGTAGAAGTTAGTGAGTAGTAAACTTCAGGTAATGATCCAATACAATTTGTATTTTTCCCTACTGAGAGATTAGGATTTCAGCACATTTATTAGTTATTTTCACTTATTCAATTATTTGTTCCTCGGTGAATGAGATTTTTTTTTTCAATGCCGTGTTCATTACAAATAGGAAAAAGAACTATCGGGGTGCCATGCTGGTTAGTGATACCAGTCAGAGCAATCACAGATTGGGCAGTGTACAATAGTCCTGCTGTCAGAAACACTGTTCTGTGAGGATAAAAATCAGTACATGTTAATTCTCTTCCCTTCCAGAATCTGTTCTTCCTGCCAGTGAAATAATCACTGTGTTTATTACTGTTTATTCATACTGCAATAGTTTTCTGAAGCCTGGGTCACTCAGCAGAAACTATGAATCTCCCATGCTCTGTGTATATAGACTAAGGCACCAGGATAATCAGGTATCAGCCATTAAAAAAAAAAAAAAAAAAAAAAAAAAAAAAAAAAAAAAAAGAGTAAATATTCACACAAAACCTTAGATTTTTAGGGTTTTGACATGATTATCTCTTCTCCTTTGAGGTACAAAGTCACAGCATTGCAGAGCTCTTTACTACAAAACACACTAAATATCAGCAGCAAACTTTTCCTTCTAATTATCAGAGCTAATAATAACCCTGCTAAATTTCAGGGGAAGGTACATCCAACATGTCCATGCACACAGCCTGTAGCAGGGAACTGGCTAAGCCCAGGAACAGTTTGGCCTTATAGGCTATATTTGCTTGGGTAAGCCATGCTAACGTGTCCAAGAGGCTCCCAAAGTATGAGATGGTCTGTATAGGACTTAACAGGGTATCCTTATGGGTCTGTGCTGTGCCAGTGCAGAAATGCTCTTAGGTAGTTTTGAAATTGTGAGGTTTAACTCCTAAATGTTCCCTCTTGCTCCTCAGCACAACCTTGGGGCTCTTCTGCTCAGCCTTTTCTTTCTCATATGGCATTCATGCTGCTCCTCAAACTCATCTCTGCAGCTCAGAGTTGATGCCTCCTCTCTCACAACAACAAAACATGCTACAACAACATGCTGAGTCATGGTTTGGCTCAGTCAAAGACAATGTCATCTCCTAGCAACAGTGAGATGATGCTAATGGGATCCTTGCAAGTGCAAAGCTGCAATGGCAAGCATGTGCAAAGGCTGCCAGGGCAGGTTTCACTTCTGGATCTCATGCTATACCTTGCTCACCAGGGGCAGAGGTCATGGCAAGCTGAGGTTTTGAAGCAGAGCTTCTCCTGTGACCAGAATGGCCATGAATGACAACACCAAGACAGCAGATAAATCCTGCCTGAATGCACCATGATGAAAAACCAGCTACAGGGCTCAAGCTGAGCTCTGTCTCAAAGGGAAGTTGCGTTATGCCCATCTTACAACAGGCAGTTAGTCATAGACTGCTAATGACTTGGTTGGCCTTTGTGGGACCTATTTCCAGGTGGAATCAGAATTGCTGGAGCTTGACTCATAGACACTGTCCTGACAGAAATCTTTTGTATCTCAAGGCCTGAAAAGGCCCATTACCTTGAAGCTGAGTTTGCATTCACTGAAGCTTTTGAGCAACGCATTTACTGCTACAGTTTGATCTTGCAGGGGCTTAAGTAGCTGTGAAAGGAGTGGCACCTCCCGGTTATGCTACCAAGTTGGAATGAGCAAGTTCTGAGCATTTTCTGCCCTACAAAAATTGTGACCACATGGTTCGTTGCTTGTTTTAGGCAAAGCAGAGGCAAAACAGGGTTCATGTCCCATTAGCACTATGATTTCAGTGAGCGCTTGGTGCCCTAAATAAGTCATGGAGATGGCCTGATGTATTTGCAAAGTAACCCATGAAATGAAGTACAGTTTTAGTCAGAGCTTTTAAGCCCTTCCATGATATGTTTTAAAGTCCTTCCTTTTACAGCCCTTTCCTCCATCCTCTATAAAGAGAAGAAGGACAGGTTTACAACATCCATTGCAGTTAACAGGGTGGAATAGGGTAAAGTAGTAGGTACTTCCAGTGATGCAAGAGGTGATTAAGGAGTGAGGTTTTTCAGCAGATCATTCAAGTTGTAACTAAAGATATATGTCACCCTTCTTGAACCTATCCTGGAGCAGTTACCTTAGCATTTTCCCAGCTTCACCTCTATTCCTGCTTGGCTACATTTCCTTCTAGGTTCTCCCTCCCCTCCTATGAGCTTGATGTTAATTTCCAAGATTATGTTCAAGATTTGGAGAATGATAATGAACGGGTTTTGTCTTACAAGATGGAAAAAATAAAAACATTACCTTTTTTTTTTTAAATTTTTCTTTTCTCTCCATCTTTAGCCTTATTTCATGATTCTTTTGAAGAGTCACATATAAGGCACAGAGGAAACATGCAAAGTGGGTAGGCTTTGTCAACGTAAATGAAACGCATTATGCTTCTACAAGGTACCAGCTGACTGTATCATTATTAGCAATGGTAATAAAAAATGCAACTCTCTCACCTTAAGGGGATTTGAGTCACTGACATTTTAATTAACAAGGTTGCTGTCTCCCAGCGTCAAGTCTGCATTCTGCACAAACTTCTCTCTGCTGTAATGAATGGACATTAGATGTCCTTTGTCCTTCATGACAACCGTGCCATGTGAGGATGATATGTCCTATTGTGTATTGCACTGGGGACTGGTTTCAAAGTAAAATGAGCAGGAGAAGGCACACCTGGCAGATGATGGTCTTTCCCTTTTTAGGGGCAAAACCCCCTGAGGAAGCAGCTGGCAGGAAGCAGGCTGCTGGCAGCTGGTCCACACCGGTCACAAAGCATGGTCACAAAAATATTGAGGAGTTTATCAAAATACACAAACCTAGAAATGAGTGGACAGGCTGCTTTGAAGAGGGAAAAACTGGGGGCAGAGCCTGACACAAAAGTCTGGTAAAGGTCATCTAAGCTATTGAATCCCTTATCCAGGGACTGTAGATGACTATGCAACACATACAGAAAGATTTCTGAAGTCTTTCCTTCACAGCCTCACAGGCCATGATACTGGCTGACAAAAACATATATTGTGGCTATCACACAGGCGAGGCAGGTAGTACCCTCCCCCTTTTCTTCCCTGACATTCATTTGTGGAGGTAAAAAATGGCACCAAAAATGAACAAAACTCACTTTTTTTGCTGCCCAAGACAATAGTGGATCTATGGTGCAAGGAGGAACTGGAGATGGATGGAAGGAGCCCAGGGAGAGAAGGGATGAAGGTGGCTTTGTTTCTAATAGAAAAGCCTATAGACAAAGAAAAGAGAGAACATGGATATTTCCAGCATCCCTGCAGGTAGAACAGAAAGGTATATATAGGATTTGTCTAAATAATACCAGGAACCAGGTTATATCCCACTCTGTTACAAAACTGGCTGGCACAACCTCTACCAGCTAAGATCTTCACCTACCCTTTCCAGTAGTGTTACATTGATAAAATCTGGCAATAGCTCATGATATGGAATACAAATAGGGATTTAGAATGGAAATTAAGTGTGTGTGTGTGTCTTCTAAACTGGTAACTAATCACAGAAGGGGCAGCAGCTCCTCTGCCACTGCAAAATATTAAACTGAGATGGGATCTAATTCTCCTGTTCAGCCTGAGTTAGGGGACTGTTTCAGAAACTGCTGAGTGAAGCTCTCTGGTCTGCTCTACACAGATGGCATATCATCATGTTCACTTCTGGCTTTAAACTGGTTTTGTGTAGTGAAGCCTAGGGGGTCCTCTATTCTCTGTACTGCCCAGCAGCAAGGATCTCCCTTCATTTGGATGTATTTGGAAAATCAATCAATACATGAAAGAAAGAAATATGATTTCAGTTTTTCAGAACATGTGGATTATATGCATAAAAGTAACTATCTTCTATTAAGATGTCCAAGAAGCACCTGAACCCTTAGATACATATATAGATCTGGCACCACATAACCAAAAAATAGGGCGTTTAAAATAAGGAATTATGTTTTGTTGTTGGAAGTCCTAAGAGAAGGCAACAAAGCACAAAACATCTTTAAAACACCTTTATCTGGTATATGTTAGGAAATCTCCTCAGCCAAAAATTATCCCAGACTAGAACTAGCCCAATTGCTTGAATGCTAAGCACCCTCAAGACTTGCCTGAACATAATGGAAATAAGGAGCTGAGTTCACCCTCCAAGTTCCTGTATTTTTGAAAGTTAGTCTCTGTAGCTATAAGATAGAAGATGACTTCTGCAAACTCCAACAAAGTGTGTTGGCAAGATCTAAGATTGCCCTTTGCCTGCCTCCTGACAGTCACAAAGCCCTCTTGTGACTTTAATATAAATGTTTACAGCTCTTTCCTAACAGCACATTTGCCTCCAGGTATTTCCTTGTCTCGACACAATCCATTTTAAACACCAAAGCTGCCAGTTAGCACAGTGCTGAATTGTGTGTCTGGAAACCAAATGGTTCTTTAAAAATAGAGGAAATTGTATTTACAGTAGCAGTTACTGCATCATCACTATCAAATGAATTTTTCAGATGTGATCCTTTTGATTAAATGCTTTTCTTTCCCCACCTTCTAGCACAAAGGTCACTTCTCAACTCTGTTTCATCATAGTTCATGTTATAATCCCCTTTAAAATAGTAGTAAGAATAACCTATCTGTTGTTTATACAATGCCTTCTTTCCTCTCCTAAAACTTAACTTCATCCATCACATGAGAAGACAGTAACGACCAGTTTGTTATTTGAATGCTTCTTTTGAACAGAGAGTTTTGTAGCAGTAACTTGTCTTGGAAAATTTGACATAAGCAGCAAATCATGTTTGATCTTTGGGGACCATTCAGGACGCTTTAGAAAAAAAAAGCATTATTTGGTTTTGAGGCACAACAAGGCAGCCTAAGCTTTTTAACAGAGAAGAAGAGAGAGTCCCTTGTGGATTTTGGCAACCTCTTGTGTAAGCAGTAGATGTGGCAAACGTGATTTATGGGGACCAAGGCACTCTTTTCACCAGGTCCATTGCCTTTTTTCACATGAATATTACAGCTAGACACACCTGGAGCACCTGTCCATGTTCAGGCACAGCTGATGGCTGGATACTATCCATTGCCAAAACCATTCTTCCCAGATTTAGATCTAGCCCACTGGCCACAAAGTGACAACCCTGTGACTGAAGTTTATCTAAAATCCCACACATAGGGAGACTGAGGGTATGTGGAAGGTGAAAGCAAAACAGTTTTGACTGTGTCCTTCCCAGCTTCATAAACACATGAAGGGCAATGCACCCAGGCAGAGATCAGAGAGAAGTGGAGAACTTCATTTCCCAAAATACTCTTTTATCTGGTATCTGGGGTCTATAAATAAATAGAAAACAGGACTGTACACTGTTGATATAGCGGCATGTGGAATAAGGCAAAAAGAAGTGACGGTAAATACAGTGGTAAAACATCTTCACAGGTACAACATATACTCGGTCCCTGGTGGTATTTCTAGCACTGACCATGCCAGACCATGGGGTCACTTGGCTGGTCTTTGACACAAGACAGAACTTTTTCAACACACAGTTGCTACTAAACCAGAGATAAAATAAAAAAACAGTAAAAACTATCTGTTATCTAAAAAAGCAACAGAAGTGACAGTCCCCCAATAAGATGACAGTATTTATGAGCTGGTGTCACAAGGTGAATGAAAATTTAGTTGAAGAAGCAAGGGCCATGCACTGGGGAGGGGACCTGGTGAATATGCTACTAGCAGAAAAATCTGCTGGGGGTTCTCTGCTTCCCAGATAAAAACATTCAGAGATGGTGGGGGGCCCTTTAGTTACTCCACAAGATCTATCACCTGCGTCATCCAGTGATTTCTGCATTGAACCAAATAACTTGTAACAAGTTGAGCTAGAGCCTGCCTTTCAAAAAGACAGGCAGCTTTGAATTACAGATTTTGAGCCATGGAAAATCTACCACCTCCCTTGGGAAGCTGCCATAGCAGTTAATTAATTTTTCTGTTAAGAAATGTTTGCCATAGTTCCAGCTTGAATTTGTCTACATTGCTCGAAGGAAGGATCTTCGTCAGGACTGTTAGCGATTTCTGGTACTTACACTCTACCTTCATAAGATCTTCTTCAAACACTTGATAAATGTTAGAGAAACCTCACAACATCCCTGTGAGACACAAAAATGTAATTATCTTAGTACATTACATGGATGAGAACAAAGGCAGAGTGGAATTAAAATTCTACTCAGGCAAAGCTAAGACATGAATCAAGTGGGATTCCTAGGAAGAAAACCTGGTACCTCCATTCGCTGCTCCATATCACTGTCTCCTGCATCCATGCTTCAGAAACAGTCAAGTTTAGGTGTCCTTTACAAGTCAGAGACAACCCTAAAGAGGATGATCTCAACACTGCTGAGCACCTTCATCTTCAGGAAGAACTGAAGGCACTGAAGAGCAGGCAGGATCCGTCCTTCTTTGCTCTGTGCCTAGCAGCTTGCACTGATCCACATAGCAACGTATTTACCCCCCGAGTTCTGAAGTTCAATAATGCAAGATGTTTAGGGAAGAGTCAGAATTTTTCTTCCTAAACACAGCAAGGAATGCAGAAGTTACTTTGGAAGTACTGGAAATTTCCAAGATATCTCAGTCAGGTATACATAATTCCCTTAAGTCCCTTAACAAAACCCTCGCCCTTGCTCTCTGTTAACCGCTCGGTCAGTGACCAGTACTTTATGTCTCCAGAAGCATTTTCTCCACTACTTAGCCTCCAATGACACCTACTCTTCTCAAAAAGGATTATATGACATGGTTGGCTTGATGACCTAGAAGGTCCCTTCCAGCCTTATGTTGTAGTAGAATATTAATGACTCTGCTAATTCAGAGCTGTCTGACCTCCACTCTGTAAAGCTCCAAGCAAGATGATCTCGCTCTCATTATAGCTGTCGTGTTCTCAAATAACCTGTTCATGTAAAATGTATGCAGTTTTCTTCTTCTCCTTGCAATACAGTGATTTCTCTCTGTAACAATCTCCCAAAAAGCCAGTCACTGTTCAAGTGATCTTCTCTGTAACTGTCTGGAAAATGCTTTGGAGGTTATTTCCTTTTTATTCCCAACAACCAAACTAGGTATATAACTATGAAATTAACAGAGTCCTTAAATGAGACTCTAAAGAGTCTGAAATAATTCAACTTAAAATCTAGAAGGAATCTAATGTGCTGCATTTATCTCCTGTATTCCCCCATCCCAACTAATGCAAGTAAGTGCTTGATGACTTAAGTCAAGGAAGGCAAAGAGGCCATTTCTGTTCCCTCAAATAACGGTGGCTCCTATGTGCCCTCAAGGCTACACCTGCCTACGTGCCATCGTGGAAGCTCATAGACCTAGCCAAACAGCTTTTAGGTAATGTCAGGTACCTGTGTGCCCACATGCAGCAGAACCTCAGAAAATCACCTGGGGGGTCTTCTGCCAGCACCCAAATGAGTGCTCAGAAAGGTGGGAAGGGGTGAGATGTGGAGCAAACCACGTTAACTCTGGTGTGGTGCCATCCCTTCAGAGTAATGCAGATACACCAAAGCTTTTTCATTCACTCAGAGTTCAGAGCACACCCACAAATAATGTGTCCCTTAGCAGACCTCTTAGGGTTATTTAAGACTCTTGAGTGGTGGAGCAAGCCTGTATCACGTACTGTACAGTCATGTAAATAGCCTTCACTTTATCTAAAGTTCTTGTAGGAAATGCAGACACAGAATGATGTTATATGGGAGGTAGTAATGATAATAATACTAACAGGTTTTTTGCAGACTTCTCAGTAGATTTTAGGAATATAAACTTTGTGTCTTACAGATTCAGGCCTTTAGCCGAAGTTAGGCCAAAAAGAGATGTCAGGGGAAAAGGAATCAAAGACATAGGTGAGTGTAGAAGGAAAAAAACCCTGTCACCTCTACTACACAGAAATATCAGATTGATCCATATTTCAAAATAGGTTGAAAGTTAGATTTAGTCTGACCAAGGACAACAACTATTCGCAATGATACAACATACTGTAAATCTAATGTCAGAGACTGGACAATAGGCGATTTCTTCCCTAGAGCAGTGTTTTGCTGGCACTAGATTCATGTTCATGCTGAGGTTCCCACTTGCAGGTAAAATAACACCCTCACTTCCTTGCAACTTAATATCTGAAGCTTGGGAAAGATTTACCCCCACCAGGCTGGCCATCTGTTAGCCTTCCCCAGCCTCTTCAAACTTTTAAAGATATCTAATTTTCCTCCCTGTCTGTCAATTTTCTAAAATAATACTGGCTTTGCATTTCTCTCATGAAATATTTCTTTCTTTCTTTTTTTTTTTTTTTTTTACTTTCTTTGCTGCATTTCATGATTAATATTCTCATTAAAACTTCTTTTAGAGACAGTTCTTTGGCATATTCTGATTTTCTGGAGCTCATTCCTTAAACATCTCCAGTTCCAAGCTCATGTCTAGTCAACATCTGCTGCTTGCCAATTGTCTACAACTCATAAAGTCTTCTATACACCCAGCAATCTTGCAGCTCATGGGGAAATCTGAAAGGAAACCCAACAGGAAAGCCACATAACCTGATAGATATCACTCTAAAATGTGCATAAATCTTCCTCCCATCCCAGGATGCAAGCCTTTTCTAAAGGAGGCAGACAGATTTAAAGAAAAAAAATCAGATTATTTAAAAAAAAATAAAATCAGATATTTTTTTTTAAAAAAAAAAAAATCTTAAAAGGATATTCCCTGTTTTTCTTGGAATGGTGGAAGCCTGAGCCTTTTCTGTGCCAAGACAATTAGGCCAACGTTGAGCAGAGGAGAAAAGTCTGCAGGGACCAGCTGGACAAATAGAGATGAACAAGTCAGTTAAGTGAAAGGTCTTTTCCATTTCTTACTGACCATGATCGAACGAACAAAAGCCACTGAAGAACAGTGATCCCTCTTGGGGAAAGACCTGCTTATCAACAGGGAAGTATTGAGTACAATATTTTGTTTTAATGAAATATTTGGCATGTCCTGCAGTGATCAATGCCAGAGTTTTGGAGAGAACGATAGCAATAGACTATAATTAGCTGCGATAACTCCTCACAATAACAAATATATTCTGTTTTGAATTATTCATGAACTACTGTGTTATTTATGGCAATTCCAGCCTTTCTTTTCCTCTGGTAATGTGGGGTGTTTAGGTTTTGGGTACTTCTCTTCTTTTTTTGTAATTTGGCCAGACACAATGTTTTAATTACTAGGCACAGGAATAAATAAATAAATAAGCTCCAGGAAAGGGGGGTGGGGGAGTGGGGAGCAAGTTTTCAGTGATGCAAGTTTTCACTCACATTGGGGGGATGAGGAGGGAGCAACAGGATGTGAATTTCTATGTTCTCCATCAATTACCTGTCTTTCTGACAATGCAGTATATGGACCGCCTAATTGGAAGCAAGAAGGGACCACTTCTTTGCAAAGTCCAGGCTACTCAACTTTCTGAGCACGATTTCTCACCGAGCAGATGGAGGGTTTCAGCTTTCCCCCAAGGTTCTCCACATGAAGTACCCGAGTAAGTGCTTGGCCAATGTTCTGTATGTGACTGATATCTCTACTCACAGCAAATTGACCCAATGGCTGGGATTTTTGTCTGTTTTTCTCAAGAGATGCATTGTTTAGTTGAGTTCCAGCTAGCAAAAGTGATGGGGGAGGTATTATGCATTTAAAATTGATTTACTTGAGCAGCTCGAGATAATGAAGTCCTCTAGTCACAGAAGTAAAGTACAACCAGGCACTTACTGGGCTGCTGCTGCAGTTTACTGTTGCTCCACCTTCCATCCTTGCCTTTAAGAGACAATTTACCAGGAGATGTGGTCTCTGCATTATTGCAAGGAGTACTACTTGCCTTTTGGCTATGAAAGTACTAGTCCTCCAGAAGCAAAGGCTCTGATCCAGAAGATCAGAGAAATAACTTCACTCTCCTTCAAAATCGGTGAGTTACGCATATAATCAAACCAAAGCAGCTTGAATACCTGGTCTGAAGCAGATTGATGTCCATAGCAAACCCTCCTTTTCCTATCCAGTGACTATCATTATTCTGGGGAATCTAAGGCCAAGAATCACCCAAACTTATTTCTCCGGATAGCTCTCCAGCAATAAAAAAAAAGGTCATTTCCATGCAAGATCTTAAACTTCTATTTCAAAGGCTTTCTGTACCCAGATTTTACAAACCACTTGTCTTTCACACTAGCTCCCACAAGGAGCTGTGTTGAACTGAAATGCTTGCTTTCCAAGCCATGAAGCAATCCCCACTGCACATAATAGTTTGAAAATATTACTTCTCACCCTGTCCTCCCTACAGAAAGACTGCCACATACCTCCCAGAAGGGAATGAAAGTAATCTAACATTCATATACTGTATCAATAGATAGGTTGTTAAGAGACTGAAGTACCTGATATCTCAGCTACTGATACATCGCATAAAACTGTACATTGTACAAAAGCCAACACACACACACATGTATATATGCACACACATGCACACACTCTTTACACATTGCCATTTATCCAGAACAGAGGAAGGGTAGTGATGCTAACACTGATACCCCAAAAGAGTTATTTGGTGTTGGATTTCTGGACACTTCAGAGTCAAGTAACACCAAAAGATAATTGGTACTGGAAGACCTTTTAGAAACTTTGCTTTGAGGTCTGCCAGCTTCACAGGTGATCCCTCCGTGCCCTAGAGACTGGGAGACAGAGAACGGACATTGTGTTCTACTAACAAAGACTGTACCTTGGGTTTATGATACATTTGAAAACCAGCTTTCTGGTTGCATAATACTATCCTGAGATTTGCCACCTTTGGTGGAAAAAAAAAAAAAATCCTTCAAGGGATTCTTCCAGGTTTCCCTGACATTTAAGAGCAGTTGCTTGACTCCTAAAATGAGCCAGAAAGGTGAAATTCTGTGGGAGCAAGAGGAGGAGAAAATCACAAGACTGCGTATTTAGGAGAGATCCATGTTCTCACCCATGCAGAGGATGTGTGAATCACTGCTGAATGGTCTGCTGAGCTGACTGTGCATCTTTCACCCCAACTGCTGCATTTCTCCATCAGCAGCAACTGGGGCAGAGGACACATTCAATATCTACTGAATATAATTAAGTCTAATTGCAAAGTTAATTGTTGAGGAGAAGGCGGGGGGAGAAAAACAAACAGCGTGAAACTAAGTGAGGATATCAGAGCTCAGCAATCTGACATCCTCAAGATCAAGCTGAAATTCAGCTTCTGTGCCCCATATTAACTATATCTTCCTGTGTATGTATGTGTCTATCATTCATCGCTTCTCTGGCTGGACACCAATGACTGCCAAACCCCTCTCCCCCCAGAAAAGGACTCAGCCCTATTAGCAGCTAAAGCAGCAAATTAAAAATACCTTAGCAGCACCCTGAAAACTTGTTCAGGCTGGGACCCAAGAAGAATGAGGGTATCTTGGTTCTAGGAAGAAATGATTTGACTGCATGGCAAGTCTAACTGTTTATGGGCTATACTACCAGCTGATGTTTATTGCTGTAGCTTCATTGACTAGGACAGAGCTATTCTGATGCTACAGCTGCCAAGATATCTCTTAGATGCTGCTTCATTCAGAAATAAAGCTTGAAGTCTTCCAAAACCTGATCTACTGTGACATTTCAAGATCTCCAGTCTGAAGGAAAGTTCCTGGGGATGACATATTAAAAGTAGCATGGAGTGGGCTTGGAGACATATGAAAGAATCAAAAACTTCAAGTTTACTCTCCCTGTTGATAGGCACAGGGAAGGGATATCCATCTTGTGCTTCAGTGCTTAAGTTCAGCATACAACTTTAAGAGATTGGGGTGGAATCCATTGTCTGTCTGTGAAGGGACGAATTATGGTCACTGTGAGAAATGGGATGCTAGCCCACCTGGACCTTCACAGGGGCCCAGCCTGGGCTTTGAAAGCTGGAGGTCTACGGTGCATACAGCTCACTGTCTTTGGTAGTGAACAGACCTGGACGGCACTGTGACACACTGAACAAGGCTGAGTCAGGCAGGGGATGCTGGGAATAAAAGGGTCTGTGATATGGCAGCACAGACTGAAAGGTTGTACTGCGCAAACATCCCCAGACAGTCACTCTTCTCTGATGCAACATTAAATATCAATTTGCAATTGGATTGCAAATTTTGTGTGAATTTCATGTTTATTCATGGGAATTCCTTCTCCACTCAGTGCTCTACACAGTTTTGGTGTTTCCCAATGCAAGCAGTCACAAACGAAGGAAAGAGAAAAAGCACATCAGCCATATTTTTTTTCAAAAAACCACAATCCAGCAGGAGAGATGAAGACCACTAGAAGTAGCATATCAGTCAGATTCTTCCTGTGTTTCAAGCACACATTCAATCAACATCTCACATGTTGCCTCATGCCAAGTAGACTTGTATGTGTCTGAGTACACATGTAGGATGCTAACTGATACAATGACCTTGTGATGAAGAGCAGGGCTTGCCTGTCCTCTGGGTTGCCGCAGGAGAAGCAGCACCACTAGGACCTCTCCTAGAGGCATTCCTACACACTTGCACGCCCCAAACCCCAGATCTTCTAAGTGCATACAACCACTGCAACAAGCCAAATAAAAGCATAGTCATCTCCAGATAGATCCTTCCACCGCAGCTTTGTCACTTAGCTCACAGATCACAGAACAAGAAGTACAGAGCAAGGTCTTCCCCACTAAGAGGAAGCAAACCAACCCTTTTTTTGCTTAACATGTTGTAATGATAATCACAGGATGGTTGTACTAGCAACTAGGGACACCAGGGATTTACATTGGGAGACATGTAAAAAAGCCAAATGATTTTGTTGGGGAAGAGCGTTCTTTGGTTCTCCCCTTAGCTGTTTGGGTTTTGCTTTTTTTTTTCTTTTTTTTTTTTTCCCTGCCATTTTAGTATAATCTCTGAGGAGGCGGGGGGGTGTGTGTGAAGGAAATCCAGCTGTTGCCATGGCAGCCTCTAGCTGGCCATCTCCTGCATCACTCACAAGTTGCACAGTGCTGTTTCCCTCCAGTGCCAGCTCCTGGTTTCAGGTGTTTTCTTACCGGCAATGGCAGGGAGGGAGTGGGCATGCAAAGCAGTGAAGAGGGGGGATCAGCAGTCAGCGTAGGGTGGGAAGAGGTGGCCTAGAAGGAGGAAGGGTCACATGAGAATGGGTGAGAACAGATCATCAGGAGTGAAAGTGAATGCAATGATGGATGGAAAGGAAGCATTTAAAGGCAGAAACAGAATTAGCTTGGTGGAGACCCCGGACAGAGACAGAGGTGTATTTGTCACCTAGAAACTAGTCTAATTTGTGCTGGCACTTGCCCAAAACTGGTGGAGATTCCCCTGACACAAGAGCCTCTTAAAAAACACTACGCTACTTTCTCCCTAAATCCATCTCTGGCTTCCGCCACAAATAACAGCACCACGCTCTGAGTTCAGGCTCTAAGTTTAGTCTCCATCATGTTTAGATCTTAATGCAGCCCAGACATTAAAAATTCATGTTCTGATGGTTTCCATTTTCACAAGGGCCTGTTCGAACTAATGACATTGCCTCAGCAAGCACTTCATAAGTTAATCATATGCTATCATTTCTCACTGCCTTGAAGATGGAAGCCAAGAAGTCTTGCTCACAAAGCTTCAGCATTCATGGGTCTCCCTGAAGACAATCTTCCATGCCTCCACAGGATTTAACCAGGTACTTGCTGAACATTTAAAGCAGTAAAAGTCAGGAGCTTATAGGAGCATTCCTGGGGATGAAGTGACAACAGCTAGCAGGGAAGCTTCCACTACCCTTAGTGCTAAAAGGAACATATTCAAATGACTGGAAGGTTAAAATTAATTGCCTCCCCTACTATTGGCACTATGCAGCAATGCAGAGTCCACTAAGACTTTGCTTTGTCCACCACAGGAGACCTCAAACCCCCAGGTTTGTAGCCCTTGAAGCTACAAAACTACAATGTGCCAAATTAAGAGAGCGAGAGGAATGATGGGATGTTTAAAAATCTAAGGGCTGGGCCATGACAATGTATATTTTAGCTGAAAATGCCTTGATGGCCCTAAAAGGACCACATTTAACACTGCTAAGGAAAACCTGACTTGAGGGGTAGTGTTGGTCTATACAAGGGTGAGATTGTCCAAGCAGGCACCTGATAAAGCTTCTGATATAACTTTGAGAATTGTGAGCCCAACCCATAATCAATCTCCAGAGCTCCAGTTCATTAACTTTTTACTACAGTGGGGGCTTTTGAACATGGTGATGAAGAACTTAGAGACTGAATGGATGTGAACCCAGTGGAAAGACAGTCATCAAAGAGCTTTCTTTTGTGCAGGGTGATCTTTGCACATAACAGGAGGGGAAAGCATTAGTCCAAGACCCAGGAACACTGAAGTGGGAACAGACTTGCAGATCCCATTTAATATGTGCTTCCAGTCCAGGGAAAGATTTATTTCATCCTGTCTAAACAATTCAGGTAATGGGCCATCCTTAAAAAGTCCATTGCATCCTTCCTTATTTTTCACTGTCAGCAATGTAAGTCCTTCAACCTGCTAATGAAGCTTACAGTTCCATTTTGTCCTTGGACATCGAAAACTCTTTCCCTCAACTATTTCATCCTTACTCTTGCTTCCCAGTCACAGTATGTTTTCTTTTCACAGTCCGGGCTTTGTTCAAACTCTGATGTCTGGTGGCCCCAGCACAGATGTGGGGAGGTACATGTGTATCCTGTTCTCAGGCTATGGCTGAGATCAAGGTGCACATGGATATCAGATAGTCTATATCTATCTGTATCTATATCTAGCAGGCTATATAGCGTCCTCACAGACAGGACAGGGCAGAAGTTTATTTATCTTTCCCCTGGTATCAAGAAAATGCAATAGTATCTCCTCCTTCCCTCCCCAGTTCAAGTTCCAAATGAAGTCTTCTGTCCTTTGCTCCTGTCTCCTCTTCTCCACCCTGGGTTGCAACTTCCCACCAAACTTTATGCATGGTATTTTCTAGGGTATTTTTTTCACCTAATACCAAAGCTACAGATCCTGCTGCACTGCGATCCTTTCATACTGCCACTCTAACTCTTGCATCTCTTTACTCCTCCTTAGCATCATCACCAGCTAGCTCTCCTTTTTTCTAAAGTGCATCTGTCTCTGCAGAGACCAGCATCTTGCAGTATCTTCACTCAGCTGGAAGTCTCCAGCATAGGAAATTAGCACCACCAATTATTCTAATACCCCTAAACCCTGCTAATCCCACTGATGCTCTGTTTCAGCCTCCTCAAGCTGAAGGCAATCCACTGATTGTTTTTTCAGCTCAGCAATGAGCATGGGGCTCAGGAGGAATGCAGCAGCTTGCTTCTGTCATCCTGTGTTTATTATCACACATCTTTTGTCTTCACAGTCAAGAAAGGCCACTGATGAGTGTAATCACAGGGAAAAGCCCAGATCAGAGAAAAGTCCACAGCCAGAGAGCGAAGTAGTGGGTCAGAGGTTCATTTAAATTGAAAGTCACATGCAGTAATTGCATAAATCTAAAACTATACCTACATGGGGATGTGTGGTATTATTTTAGAGGCAGAAATAAACACTATCAGCAATAAAAATGGATAGAGATGCTATGCAATGAGAGGCGTTTTTGAATGGCTCTTCAGGAGTGAGGTAGTAAGTAAGTAAGAAGTGAGGTAGTAAAAGTAGTAAGGAAGTCTTTCTTCACACCAATAGTTTAAAGCATTGGAACAGCCCTACCACCTGCATTAGGACAGGAGAGACAGTTCATTTTGATTGTCCACTGCTCTAAGCATGAAGTAGAGCCAGGTTTAACACCCGTCTTATTGTAAAGCAACTGGAGAGGATTAAAAAAAAAAATAAAAATAAGAAAATAGCATCTAGCATGCACGTGTTGGGCAGAAAGGTCTACAATGGACAGTCATCACAAAAGGGGATTTATCTCAGAAGGGACAAACTATTCAGACTTCACTGCAGAGCATCCCAGTAACCCCCAGCTGAGGACAACGGGACACTGTCTGGCCTGGCAGCATTAGGAATTCCAGCCCTCCATGACGTTATGACGTTTGTCCTTTCCTTGCCCTTTGGAGGCAGGTGCACTCACAGCTCCTCTCCCCTGGGATGGTTTTGTGCTGGTATGTCCTCTGCTATGCCAGAGGAGGTCAAGATCTGTAATTTTCCATTACTGCTGCTTATCAAATGTCAGCATTCTGGCAACCTTCAAAAGTCTCTGTTCCCCTTCTCGCCACTGGGACCTAAAAAATCTCTTTTCCTCATTCCCTGTTCAGATTTTACATAAGGGACTCAAACCTTGAGAGAATTGTAGGCAAAAAGGGAAGTATCAAGTCTCTTGTCTGTGTCACCCCTTGTTATTCATCCAGTCTGGCACGTTTTTCCATTCTTCATGAAGGACACCTATTTCTTGCAAGTGGTTGATGCTGAGGAAATTGCTTTTAATGTTTTGAAAGATCCTCAGCATCCTTGGAGGCCTTAAAACACAGAAACTACTGTGGCAGCAGACACAAGAGATTTGGAGCTGCTTTCAGAGATCAAGGCATACGTCAGCTTAAAAGGAATCCCCTCTCTGCAGAGAGAATGAGAAGACCTGCTACATCCTAAAGAAAAGACGTGAATCAAAGAGTCGCTAATGGTAGACAAAGTCAGTGACACAAACTAGAAGTTTTCTATATTGGGGAAGTCCTTAGTGGCTTTGGTATTTAAGCTGCAGGGTTTCCAAGGCATCCACCCATTTATGAGACTTCTGGGGAGAACCTGTGACTAAGTGCTTACCAGTGCTTTACTTAGATACTGTTAAGTATATGGGCAGATACGTTCAGGTAAGCCTGGATAAGAGGCAATCAGTCTGTAACTCCATGGAGAAGATGTATTAGTCAACCTTCACATAAGAGGTGGACAAAGCGTGGCCTATACTTCTCCAGAATTACCTGGGCACTTAAAACGACTGAGGCTACCAACATTAAGAGCAGCTTAGGGATAATGAAACTCCAGCTATGGCTTTAAGCTCTTTTTGGCCATCTGTAGGGAAATGATTAAGTAAAAGCTGAGGTGCAGAGGGATGTGCAAATGGACAATAATAAGTTGTTGTAAATTCCAAGTCACCTCTACTCATCAGGATTTCAGCCAGAGATCAATACTGTTCATAGAGACAAACAGATAAAATTAAAGTTGGCCAGTGGCAACCTTGAGTCATCCTTCTAGACAGTGTGGGTTCATGGAGTCTTGCCTTGGAAAGAGTTTACTGAACAAAATGTGGTTTTTAAATACCCTGGCTCAGCTTTGATGCCAGATACAAAACACCTTTCACAAGCATGCGAGCTGGAAGCCTTGGAGCAAGAGCACATTATCTTCTGGTGAAAGATGAGGTAACTAATCTTCTCCACTTGTTTTTTTTTCCTGACCACAGATGCTTTATATGGAACTCCTCTGATTTTGCTTGTGTGGGGTGTGGAAACCTCTATTTAGGTGAGCAGAGGAGGGATGGTACCTTACCATCTAAGTGAAAAAGATCAAAATCTAACGTGACTTTTAATGTTTATCGGGTTTTCTTAACCCAGCAGAAAAATGCTAAGTATGACAAATGCACACCAAGAAGGAAAGTAATGCACAGAACTTCAACCTCTCCAGCTGATACTCCAGGAGGTTAGAAAGGTAGTTATGTAAGATGGATAGAAGGAAAATCCTCCATAAGAGTTAAGAAGCCAGTGGGACTCACTAGTACAGGTCATGGGAGGAAAAGACATCAAGTCATTCTTCACACTCTGATTGGCCATTAATGACAAATAGTAATTAGTAATGTCAGTAACCTTTAAGCAGTGCTTTTAATCTTCACGCATTTGGCTTTAGCAGTAAGGCTGTTTAGAACAGCAGTAAAGCTATTTAGGATAAAAGCATCTAGTTTTTAATCTTTGAGCTTTAGGTAATAGAAAAGCCACTGCAGTGACAGAGAATCTCCTTTTCCAGGTACAGGAAAAATCAAAAGTGCAGTGATTTGCATGGCAATTACTGATGCTATTCCAGCATCTCTGCAGCTTGTGCCTTGCAACACCTTTATTTTTATGGGTTTTTTTTAAATCCAAGAAGTTGTGGGGTTTTTTCATATCAGATTTTCAAAAACTGATTCTCGTGCAGCCTTTAACAACATGTTTTGTAGATCTTCCAAATCCCTTATTATCTCTGCCATTCGCCTCTGACCACCATCTGATATTTTTTCTTATCAGTCTCCTTCTACACATGGAGAATCTCCAGATTTCATAGATCTGGTAAGCCTGGGTTGGGGTAGGAGGAGAAGCAGGCAACAAATTTGCAGCTGTGCAAATAACACACTGTCTCTTGTTTTCCTTCTTTGCTGCTGGTAGCTTATTTTGTTTATTACTCATTAATATTCTGATGATTAGTGAAACATTTGGAAAAATGTTCATCACTAAAAGAGTTGTAGGTCAACTATTTCATTTCACAAGGTGTTCGTTTGCCTCCCTTTGGTGACAAGGACTTGGGTAGAGGCTGAGGGATCTCAACCTCTCAGCAGCTCAGGAGGTCACAATGGAGGAACAAGATCCTCAAAGACAGCAGTTAAGGGTTTAGTTCTCAATAGAGAGCTTCTTCAGGACCATTGGGACTGGGACATTGTGAAAAAATACCTTATTTGTTATCAGCTCTTCATTACTTGTCATATTTCTGTTCTGATCAGATACTCACAAAAGGAACAGAACTAAATGTATGCATAGCACACGAGTGGAGAAAGACATGCGCATACATGCACCCAAGGCTGAAAAAAGAGTTCAGAAATCCAAACAGCTGTACCTGGAAGCATTAGTATGTAACCAACTTATCTCATTAAACAACAACAACAACAAATATATATATATGTAGGAAAACTGCCTGTGCATGTTACATATGGACTCACTTGAACCACTCTATGGGGGAAATGATCATGATTCATGATCTATGTTTTATCAAATATAGCTTAATATAGAATTCAACTGAAGACATCTGGAGTATATAGCAGTCAAAGAGATTATGTCAAAAATCACTGGGTAAAAATTGGTTCTGAGATAAGCTGTTATGAACGAACAAATTTGTTCACAGAAATTCAAAATTTTTCCCAACGGACTTAGGAGATAGGAAGAAAGAAAGAAAGGAGACTAACCTAACTGGCTTTACTGTTGTTGTTGTTGTTGTTATTAATTAGTAACTCTGACTATCCTTTTCTGTTATTTTTCCCCGATCAGTTTGAAGAGCAACCACATTGAAAAGATTTGAACTTCATCTCTGGAACAAGTTAGATTCACCTTCATTTCAAAACGCCTCTTTTTTCCCAGTTTCAGCAGAAGAGCTCAGGGGTTAAGGGAGCTGTCATAGACTGAGTAACAATTTGCAGCCTTGGATTTGAAGTGGTTGCCTAGCAGTAAAAGACTCCTTACATACCACTCCCAGCTGGAAGTATTCCCTATTTCATATATATAGTTAGCTATAAAGATCATATGTAGGAATATATAAGAAAATATATTAATAGAAGCTCTCCCTCAAAATCAGAGTATTGAGTATAACTGGAAAAATCCAAACCCTCTCAAAAGCAGTGGAGCATCGCAGAGTCAGAGTCAGCAGCTCAGCCCTGCAAATCAGTGTTGGATACATAGCAACAGATGCAAAAATCAACTTGTACAAAGCACCATTCTAAAGGAGTTTTTTCAATTTCCCTTCAGCTTGAGGAGAACACTGGGATGGTATAAAGTCTAGGTCATTCTCCATAAAACATCTTCCATTTTGGTTTGGGGTTTTTTTTGTTTGATATTTTTAATTTTTTTTTTATATGTGTGTGCATATATATATATATATATATATATATATATATACACACATATACCTGCTTATTGCAGGGGAGCCATATGACATGACCTTTAAAGGTCCCTTCCAACACAAACCATTCTATCATGTTTTATATATGTATAGAGAGAGAGAAAGAGATGCATCTAGATATATATGTATGTGTGTGTGTATATATAATACTAGAAGAGACATTTATTGTTCATGTAGTTTGTCCTCAGGCAGAATAAGGCCATTGAATCTCGCCCAAGGACTCCTGTGCTTAGCCCAGAACCCCAGGTTTAGCACATACCCCACCATTATACCTTACTTGTGTATTTTCTGACAGCCCCATGAGCCATTCAGCAGTGGTGATTAGCAACAACAATATTTGTATGCTGTTTTTTCCCGTTAAAAGAGCAGTAGTGATGAGCCTTGCAGAAGGAAGACTCATGTTTATCCACAAGAGAGTCAGCTTCTTTCCTCCCATGAGTTTGCAAAGGCACCAGTTATCACTTAAGCTCTTCCACACAGACAATCTATGGTTATTAATAATTTTCTCCTTCCAGTCACAGGCAGATCACCGGCAGAAGCTGGCTGGCTCTTACTCAGACCAGTGGAACAGGCTTTCTGTAAACTTTGGGTCTCTTTTGCCCTATTTAGGTCAGGAGTTAATATCACTTATCACAAGCAAGGGGTCATGTCCTGTTGTATAAAGTCACCGCATGCCAAGTGGGCTGCCAGAATGAGCTGCCCCTCTCATCCAGTGAAAGCTGGGCTGAATTGAGACCTGTGCCTGAGCACAGCGGAGTGAACAACACCGCCATATGCTGCCAAATACTCACAGTGCATCCTGAGTGAGTTTTGCAGAGGGCTTTTCTGGTCTAAGACACACCATAAAGAAATAGTGCTAAATCCCCCCACCCCTCCTTTTATATTTTTTTCTTGCCCCCGGCCCCACAAAAAACAAAACCACACCAAAAAAATTACTACACTGCCCCAGTCTATCAGGCTTAGCTTTCTGAAAATTAATAGGTCAAAAGGAGCTGCCCCAGTGTGCGATAGCTTTGATCCACCATGATGTTCAGAGAGATCTTTCTCCCTGCAGGTCAAAGGAGTTTTGAGTCCTGTCTTAGATCATGACTGGAGTGAGTTTAGGGGTCTCAAGACCCCTAAAAAACCTTCTACTCAGATCACAAGAATTTGTCTGGACTTTTCTCCATGACTCCCATGCCCTAGACTGCTTTGGAGAGCACAGGCACAGAGGTGATCAGAGAAGCTGTGTTTTTCTCCTCCCCTCTTCTGTCTTCCCCATCCACCATGCACACCAGTGCCAGGAGAAGGGCATCCACCCCAGACATCTCCAGGCGAGCACCTTAGCTAAACCGTGGCTCCCAGATGGATTTGTCCCACTGTCCCTTTTCACCACTACCTGCATTAAAGACAAAAGTGGAACCATTTGCATTGACTGATTTCTGCAGCTGGCATGGCCTTGCCAGCTAGCAAATACCCCTGAGACACGAGGGAGCCTTTGTTCTCAGGTATTGGACAGCACCTTTTCTTCTCCCTCCGTTTCTGAGCAGCCAGCACCTTCCCATTGTCCTCTACAAGGAGAAGGCCAGACACTGTCAGTATTAGGGATGCAGGGGACAAGGATGGGTGGTGGCAGTCGCTCTTCTGAAGATGCCAACCTCCACCTTGCTGCTGACCAAAAACCCTGCCACGAGGGGATTATACCATTGTCCTCCTTCCTCTAGCCCGCCTCCCTCCTGCCCCAGCAAAGCAAACAAGGCAAAGGGCTCTGTTGTTTCGGACCCCTGAGGGAAAAGAAGAATGAAAAAACAGCCCATCCTCCCTGCCTTGCATGTGATGTGCCACAGAGGAGCATCGGTGCTGCCAAGCCTGGTGACTAAGGCCAAAGAGAAAGGAGATAGAGGAACACAAGGGCCTGCTTGTTTGGGTTTTGTTTGGGGAGTTATTTGAAATTCAGCAGCAACTGGCATTGGAGAACAGACTCCACTCAGAGCCTCTCTCTTCCCATTCATCCACAGCCTGGCAAAAAAGGGAGGGGGGGATGTAGGCTGAGGAGCAGGAAAAACAACCAGTCTCCTTATAATAATGCCCGCCTAGCAGAGGCAGCCTCTGCCCACAGGGAGGCATTTGAAGATTCATTGGCGTTGGAGGGAAGTCATGGCAGGACAAAGCTTTGATGCCCACAGCAGCCTGGCATCGAAGGACCCTCTCTCCTTAGCAGTGCTTTTGGCAAGGCTTACAACCTCCTTTGTGAAGGCCAAGTCACTTTTTTGCCTCTGCCTCAGTTTCCCCAAACGTAATGTAAGACTAATACAGTCACATTTAGATAATGGGGGCATTCCTAAGCTAAAGGGTATAAAAAAGTAAAGTAATTCCTGTGGAGCAGAAAAAAGCAGAAAATGAAAATACAAATTGGGTACAAACAAACAACATCACTGTGAAAAAGGCAACATATCAGTCCAGGATGCATTGGGGGAGATAATTCCAGGTTTCCAAATATGGGGAAGACACTGCCTTTGCCCATATCTAAAATATTGTATCCAACTTTTGTGGTCAGCTACAAGAAAGATAAATTCACAGTGAGACAGGGTTGCAGGGAAAGATCACTAAGATGACCAGGGAAACATAAGACATACCAGAAGATACTGGTGTATTTGGCCTTGCAAAAGGAAGGTGAATGGAAGATCAAAATGTTATACTTCAATGCTGAGAAGGAAGCACCAGAGGAAGGAAGACGCTTTGAAGGACAGTGATGCCATGAGAATAAACAGGCTTGATTTGGCAAAAAAAAATATACCTGGGCTGAGGTTTCCAGTCACCAGAGAAATTATTGTCCTGGACAGTTAATAATGTATCAGTAACAAGGCAATCTCCCTGCTACCATTGAACGAGAGCTCACTAGGAAGGCAGCTGGCTTTGGGAAGTGGCCTTCTAGTTCTGTCCTTCTATATTTAATGCAGAGAGATGGAAGCATTGAATCATAGAAGACCTTTAAGATGACTGAGTCCAACCATTAATCTAACACTACCAAGCCCACCACTAAACCATGTCCCTAAGAGCCATAGCTACACATCTTTTATATACCTCCAGGGGTGGTGACTCAACTGCCTCCCTGCCAGCCTGTTCCAAGGTTTGAAAACCCTTTCAGTGAAGAAATTCTTCCTAAGAGCTGATCTATACCTCCCCTGGCATAACTTGAGGATATTTCCTCTTGTCCTATCACTTGTTGCTTGGGAGGAAAGCCCAGCACCCACCTTGCTACAATCTTCTTTCAGGTAGTTGTAGAGAGCCATAAGGTCTTTCCATTTCTCCAGCCTAAACAGCCCCAGTTCCCTCAGCTGCTTATCTTCACACCTCTGTAGCTTCCATCTATAGAGCTGAGCTTAACAGGGGGCTTTTGCATCAATGTGTTTGTGTATCCCATGAGATGCCTCCTTGCTGTTTTCTCTCAGGTGTTCGGTGAGTCATCAGCAGCAAGGTGAAAGTTTTCTAGTCTAACCTTACACTAAAGTCCCCAATAGCTCCAGGACTCCTGTGATAGCTTACAGACCTGACAGCTGCCTTCTGCAGGCAGGAGAAACTCCTTCCACTTGTGTACTCATTTTTGCTTCCTCCATCTCCAATGCTTTATCCTCAAGGATACAGGTAATTTAGGAGTCCAAGGCAAATTCCAGAGGGTAACCATCCTGACAGGATATAGCATGATCTTGACAAGCCAGGTCACATTTAAACCAGTGGGTTCAAGCCCAACTGTCCTACTCTATACTTACTTGAGCTATCTTGGGGTCCTCCTTCTCCTCTGAGCATCACACTCCTGGTAAACCACTGGGAGTTGTTGAATGCCACAGTACTGGGGGCAGAAACTTCTTCACTCACTTACTTCCCTCCTGCCTTACTTTCCTTTTGATGTCAGGATGAACGTAGCCAGGAGATATGAAAATCACTTGCTGAACCATCTCCTGCCTCCTTTTAACATTGCAGGAATCTGTGCACATAAGTAAATCTAAATCCAGAGAAACAGTCCCTCTGAATACAGTGACTCTTCATCCTCTCCCATCTATATTATCCCATGATACCTCTTCCCCCCAATCACACCTTCACATGCCCCCTGCAGTCATTACCCTCTCCAGCACGGGTACTACATGCATATTTGCAGCAGAGGGGCAATGTTCTTTGCTACTTCTCCTCGTAGGTGTGACACCCTCTATCCCACGTTTAAATCCCACCTTCAAGTCTAAAGCTCCTTTTGGTGCCTTTCAGTTGTTTAATTTCAGGCAAATTGAAGTTTAGGCTTCTAAAAGTAAGATTCTCAATCTCCACATGCACAATAAACCTAAAGGACATGCCCTTTCCAGCCAGGATGCTGATAAATGTGGCTACAGTGCCAAAGAGACCTTCATTCCCTGTGAACTGCTCCTTTCAGTTTCTAAGATGCTGCTGTTAGAGAGACAGAGCTCCTTGGAGACCGAAAGAAAAGATGCAGAGGCAAATACTTCACTCCCCATGGAGACTGTATTCTGTCCTTATTACTGTTTGGTAATCTTCTGGTCCTTTCAGACATACCTCTGTCATCAATTTCTGACACCTTCGTGGCAGCTGTCATATTACCTGGTATTACTCTGCAAAATCAGAATTCCTGAAGTTATGCAAATATAAGACAGATAATATTAAAAAAAATTACAAGTCAGAATTAAAAAAAATAGTATATTCCCAGCTGTCAATGCTGAAACAAGCTAGAAAGGATGACCACAGTTCAAATTCCAGTTGTTTGGGGTTTTTTTTGATTGCTTTTTTTTAAAAAAAGATTTCTTAGCATGTCAAGATTTGAAGGGACTCACTTTCACAATTTCCAGATTTTTTGTTTTGTCCATGTTTCATAACTAGGTGAGCAAAGGTGAACAACACAGGCCACAGATCTCTCCATTCAGGCCCATGCAATACTCAGACAAGATTGTGTCATTCACAATTAAACCCAGACTGGATACAGCTTTCAGAGAAGAGTGCCTCCAGCCCATGGGGGGAACAGCCACTGCAGCCACAGTGTGATCCTGTTCAAGGAACGTGTAGTCCCTCCTCACCCCTACCTGGCACTGTGTTTGTTCCTCACCACTGCCTGCTATTTCAGTCCAAGTGTCCCTTAACACTTTGTTCACATTGCTGTTTTAGACTGAGTGTCCTGTACTACCTTGTTCTCATTGCACTAAAGCAAAAACCAAAGAAACAAAAAACAACACCAAAAACACCCAACAAGAAAAAAAAAACCCCATAACTAATATAAATGGAGGCTGGAAGTATGGACATTTCACTGAAGTCCTGAAGCAAATAACATCTTCCAAGGAGATTACTGTAGTGGACACAGGCACATGTGTTTTATTTATAGCTCTAGTTTTACTGCAGTCACTCAGTCAAGCATGCCAGGACTGTATATAGGCAAATGCAGTTCACTTCTCCCCTTCTCAACTTTAAAGGGTAGCTTACAGCTTGTCCAGAGTGTTTGCTACGAATTTTATGAGCACAACTTAATCACAGAGTTAGAAAACTGTTGCTCAGGAAGCACAGCAGCAAGGGAGGGAGGCAGATCTCCCTTTGGCTGCCCTCCTGGTAGGAGAACGATGATATAGAGACACTCCAAGGAGGAACCAGGCTACCTATTCCTTTTGGAGCCCTCTCTCAAGTCTCCCTCATTTATATAACATGCTCCATTCATCACCACTTGGAAGTCTCTAAACCAAGACACAGCAACTCTATAAAAGGTTCACTTGATTCCTACCACAAGTCACAGCATCCGTGCAGTCAGCATGGCATGAACGTACCACCCCTGTCCACAGGAGTTCAGACACAAGATTATAATGATCGCTTCTGGCCTTGCAAGTGCTGACTTCCCTTGACTCCCTCTCTTTGATGTTAATTGTTCTACAGAGACCACTTAAATCAAATAAAGCCAAGGTGTGCCTACAGCACCAGCTATTGAGATGCTGGGAGTGATGATCAGGTGATTAATCTGGTCTACTTTCTCTTGTTATCACCCCATTCCCTCTTTCCCTTCAATGACCTCTTTCCAAACCTCTTTCTCTCTGATGTGAAGACCCTTGGAAATGTTTAAAAGCTTTCCTGGAAGAAAAAAAAAAGAAAAAGGTTCTTCTCCCTAACCTCCTCTGAGCTTTATTTCTCTTGCCTGAAATTTGCTGTTGAATTTAAACGTGTCTATGTCACCTTACCACGAAAGGACCCACACAAAGACAGTAGCCTGCTGACCCCTTGCACCTTGCAATCACTTTGACTTGCACTTTCCCCCACAGACCGCAGCCCTGTCCTCATATCCTGTATTGCAGTAGGTTGGTAGGAATCATGTTCATTCCCACCCACCCAGGAATAGAACTGGGACACTTTCATTCCCTATAAACTTGTGCTTTGCAGTCACAGATGTCATCCCCGACGTTTAGATCTACCTCAGTCTATCTGTTGGCTTGGAGCAAACAGGAGGGTAATCAGAACCTGCCTGACACAGCAAATCTAGGGAGGAGAAAAGGGGAATCAATTTTTATAATACGTTTTTGGCACTACATAATAGATATAACTCTAAATGCAAGCCATAAAGTTGGAGAGGCTTATAAATTAAATCCATTCTGTCCCTTTTAACTAAAAAGTGACCTTACCATAGAATTAAATGTGTTTTTTATCCAGTGATCTATGGAGCTGTAAAAGTGGCTGATTGTTGCAATGTGATGTTATAGCACAGAGGAGCCCCCAGACAGGCATCTCCACACAGCTCGGCCCAGGTACTGCTGCTTGGTTTACAATTAACACAGGGCAACATATTGACGGGGTTTTCACTCCTCTCCCTGCCAGAAAAGGGTGACCCATGTCCCTGCTGAGAACAGCCCAGCCTGGTCAGGGCTGTCCTTTGAACTGTGGCCGGGCTTGGGATGGGATCATGCTGCCTCAGCAGGGCTGAAAACACATCAGAGTGTGTGCTAAAAAGTAAACTATCTGCACAAATGCAGAGCGGTTTTTGGATCTGTGTCCTGTCCCCGTTTAGTTTAATGGACCCTAACTACAGCACAAGAAGAGGAAAGGATTAGAAAGTACCCTGGGGTTCAGCAAAATGCCATAGTGGTGGAGAAAAGGAGGGTGGAAGGTCCTTGATTGCTCATGTAGTGACTCCATCCCCCTGTTCCAATAATCATACAGGAGACTCTGAAATACAAAAGGTTTGACATTGGAATCCAGCCCAGAGGACACAATTTAGGATGTTCCTGAATGCTTTTGAATGGCCAGAAATTATCAGGCTTTGTCTCACAAGAAAATATGGTTTTGAAGACTCTGCTGGGTTACCGGTTAGCATTCATGCATGTAGGCTCTCAGAGCCTGCAGGAGACTCAGTGCTCCAAGGAACATAATCAACCCAGGATTGACGGCTGTTCGACTTTCAATCAGTACAGCAGTGAAGAAAATGTCTTCCCCCATGCCGTGGATGAAAGATGCTGAGGGAAGTCAGTGGTGTTTTGCCTCATTACTACTGAGAAGTGGTGCAAAGGAAGAGCCAGGATCCTTCCCAGCTATTGAAAGTCACTGAAGCTTGGACAGAAAAGCGCTGCCAGGTCTGCCTGTTTTTTCTATGGGGGCACTGGACTGGTGTTGTCCTGTGAGCCCCAAACCTCTCTCAAACAGCAAGAGTGGGTTCAGGAGTGTGGCCCAGATGGGCCAGTATTAGATTGGAGACTCATCTGAGATGTCACATTCCACTGTGCTCCACATTGATTTCAACTAGCTGTAGGCCAAGCCACCAAATGGAAATCCACACTGCTAGCTATGTTACTATCTGGCACATCCCGGGCTATATATAAAATGTCCTGAGATGTGGTTTGTGAGTACCACTTCCCTGTAAGCCTGAACACTGATGCAAATGGTCCCTTCTCACTTTGGCTTTTCTTTTTCTCCTGGTCACCAAATGTATTATGATTTGGCTGGATAGTGGTGTTTTTGTCTGCAACTATACTATTGAACCACACAGGGACAGAGCCTGGGCTCAAGAACTGTCTGACAGCTGTCCACAGTATGTAATTGTTACCAAGGTAATGCCAAGAACTATGCAGGGGACATCATGGGCCAGGGACTGTTACTGATAAATCATATGATCAAGGTTAAGTTGCAGGTAGGGAGCTAGAGTCCCGTAGCCCTGTGGCAACAAGTTGCACCATGCCACTTAGTCAAAGAACAACCCCTGGCATGTATTGTTGATGAACTTCTGATGTGATATTTCACTGACTGCAGATGTGCATGATTTCAGATCCACACACACACTAGAGATGCTGGGACAGCAAGGGCCTTGCAAGGATTAACTAGAAGGAAAAGAAACTCTGATGGTGCCAGGTGAAACCAACTCCACTCCTGGAATAAGAAGGAAAATGATCTTAGAAGAGTTGATATTACAGAGCACAATGATGCTCAGCCTCAGCCAGAGCCTTTACTAGATGCCATGTTGCTAACAGCAGTATAATATTTACCCAGGCTTCCTCACTATTCTCTCACCTTGAATATTTACCAATGTCAGAGCTTTTCTTCTCCAAGGGGAAGAATAGCTAATGTTTTACTGAGCCGCAAACACTTTTGGAGTCTTTGCTATGGATTCTTTGAAATAAAGTGAAACAACCATTAACCAGCAGCTGGTGCACTGGGCTGGACTGGGCTGATGTTCTCCACCTCCCGGTTCTGCCTGCCTATCACACCAGTGCAAAAATGCCAGGCTTTGTGCTGTTACCATTTCAAAGCTCTTCTTGGTTAATGTTTGGCAAAATCCAAATACTGCAGCCATCCAGGACCCACAATGGATCAAGTCAAGATCATATGGAAGACAAAACTCACCAGCAAGAGTCTTCCCTCCAAAGAAAGAAAAAACCAAATCAACCAACCAACCAAAAAACAATTTCAAGCTTTGACAATGCAGTTGGATTTCCACAGAGAAAATTCTGCTGCTTGCATACCAGCTTTTTGTAAGCCTAGAACTCTCCCACCCTCACCATTTCTGCCATAGTAATACCATGAAGCACCAGCTAAGAGATGGACCTCATTGTAGCAAAGAGGACCAACTACCCTAACCTCATGGACCCCCAGTTCAAATTTTCCTGAGGCTGAGAGCATCTAGGAAAGGGTGCAAAGAAACTCACAGTTCACAGATAGCAACAGTTCTCCAGGAGCTTCACAGAGGGATAGGGGTGAGCTGGAGATGAAGCAAGATCACAAGACCACCTGATGTTGAGCTTATCTCTGTCAATGGTTCATTTTCCATCTAATTCAAGCCAAAGACTAGCCAGCTGCTTCTGTGCTCAGTAGCCCTACACTGGCCGTGCTCATGTTCAGTGCTGTACGACCCACAGTGATGTAAGCCTGAAAGAGCTCATCAAGAAAATCTCGGAGACAGCAGTGTTGATCAATAATTTGGGAAGGAATAAAGCACAATGGCTTTAAATAATTTGTCCTGTTGATGACCCAGGAAACAGACAGGCTTTGCCACAAGAACAGAGAAAATAAGGGTATAGGCAGAGCCCCAGCTGACAGTATTTGATGAGGGCTTTGTGGCTGGACAGAACAATTACACCACCAAAGTCACCTTCCAGACTAGAAGCCAATCTGCACCGCTAAGCCCCCTTCCAATTACTCCTTCTCTGACCATCCAAGGAGTTTTAGCAATCAGACCGATGCTTTCAGAAAAGGACATCTGAGTGGCAGGATGGACCACGGAGTGGAAAGTATGGCTGAGCAGCATCATTAATTCTCCACCCCATTTCTGGCATTTGCACTAGGGTGATTGATTTCTTCCCCCCTCCTCCTCCTCCTCCCCAGCTACAAATAACTTCTACAGGGAGATTATGCTGTCTGCTGTGTAATCAACAACAACTTCAAAAGGGCTTAGCGCTAAAAGAAAACCTCAGAGGGCAAGTATTAAGTGGGAAACAAACACAGCATTTGGGTTGTAATTTGAGGTGGGAGGCTGGGGTTTTAATAACCACATTGCTACAGCGTGCTGTGCACCTTGTGGTTCATAAACTGCATTTATGAGTACAGAAGGTTACAGGAAGATTCTTCAGTCCACATGAAAGACAGCCATGTCTGCTGTGGAGCATCCTACATGTTTAGTTGTGTGTGGTAGTTGTATTTAGCACCAGCTTTCCTATCACTGCCCAGCACTGTTCAGCTCCAGGACTGGGAAGAGTTGTGTCCTGTTTAGATCCAGCCACCCTTTTGGGCAAGGGAAGGGAGAGGAGAAAAATTACTTCTTTGTCCCACACTCCCCTCACCACACAAAATGGAAAACATTGTGGTGAGTTCCTCTGTAAACACATTTAAGACCTGTTCAAGATAGGTAAGAGAAAGGCATTTCTGTTCCCTGAACCTTTTAAGATGAGCTCCAGTCCAAGGAATAGTCCTTGAACATGCTGGGAGCTGGTGGAAATCACAGCCAGCTTTACCAGCCATCTTCCTCATCCCCAGCATTACATCCCACATTGTACCTGATGCTGTTGGTACTCCAGTGCTGTTCTCATGGGCACTCTAGGATGGTCTTAGAGGTCCTTTTGTAAAGATCTTTGCTACTAATCAGATGTCAAGAACCAGACCAAGCAAGGGAGGGACCCACTAGCCATCATAACCACAGAACCAGGAAAAAGTAGCTGTTGCAGCCTGTGGTGGAGGATCCCCTCTTTCCACACCTGAGAAGACTCCCCTCAACTGCAAAACAAGCCTGAATGCTTGGCTTTTCCCAGGACAACAGAGGAAGCTATTCACAACAAAGCTTCAGTGATGGAAATAAAAGAAGCTGAGTATCAAATCTTAGAGCTAGGTGCATGCACATTCCTGATCAAAGATGAAGTAGCATTGCCACTGGCCACAGCCCAGCCAAAAACTCAGTGTAAGACTCCAGAGGGATGAAGGGGTACGGACTTGCCAGCAGTGTCCTTGGCTAGAAAAGTGGGATTAAGTCAACAGGACATCAAATCAGGTCTTTGTCCCAGCACAGGGCAAGGACAGTCTCTGCTTCTTGAGGGGTAGTAAGGCTGTCTCATACAGTAACAAAAAATTTTGCTCTCACTTGAAACACCTCAGTGCCCTTAGATTTGAGCCTCCAGACTTCAGTGCCCATCAGATTTCCTCCCTTCTGAGATACCAAGCCTGAAGGGTGCTGTCATATAGTTCATTCCTGGAGATTGTCCTGGCAAGACAGCTTTCAGTGCTTTTCCCAGGGCACCTTTAAATACCCTGCAGGCCTTTGGCTCAGCATATACAGGCCCAAGAGCAGCTCCTGAGGGCAGCTATGTCCAGTGAGGGTATCAAAGTGTGCAACACTCGTGACTCATCTTCACAGAATCACAGGTGCTTGCAGTTGCAAGACACTCTGGAAATCTCCTCCAACCCACCCTGCCATCTTCCTCCATCTTGGTAGAGGATAAGGCTCTGGACTGAGATTACCCCATCTTGGGGCTTGATACCAAAACTTCCCCTTCTAGTGGCATTTCCATGCCTGCAGGTGCTGTCCACAGACAGGCAGTTGTCTAGTCCCTGAGGGATGCCTTGGGAACATCTACAAGCATCTTAACCCTCATGGCAAAGGATGCCTTCCTGGTATTTCCATGCATTCTGCTTAATTGGACCCCCCAGCTAACTGGCATTTGTTGGGATCTCTCCCAGTTTTCCTCTCGCCCTCCCAGCCTTGCTGTGCTACTGACTGTCACCATCTCTCCTGCTGGTAGCAGAATGTCCATCTGGAGAATCTGGAAGTCCCAACAGCATTGCTATCCCTATTAACATATCTAAAAACTCCAAGCTGGCAGGAGCCAGCAAGTCACAAAGGACAGACAATATTTAACATTATTCATGGGGTTTTTTTAAGCATTCAGAACATGCAGCAAATGTTCGTTCACCATTTACTTAGTCCTTCACTTGCCCTCATGGCTGATCTACAGGTGCTAAGGTGGGTGACTGGAAGGGCAGTGCTGTGTCACACCTGCTGCCTCTGTTGAGATGTGGGCAGCTCAGAGACCCACTGACCTTGTCTCACATAAGCACCCATGTGTTTGCCTGCCCACATGCTCTATGGATACAATCCACATGGTCCTTATCACAAGGTCTTACACTCTTTCAGGCTGACTGCACTCACCAGAGCAGACCAGGCAGTAAATGTCCTTTGTCAAACACTCTGCTTAAATCGAAACCCACCCCTAGAGCCACCCTTGGAAAGATGCTGTGCCTCAGGGAACACTTGCAAGGCAGGCAGCATGTGACACCATTGACTAACCACATCACTGCCGAGCTCCATCCCAAGTGTAAGTGCCAAGAGAGTAGTGCCCTGCTCACAGGGAAAAGGTTCACTGCCATTCACACATTTAACATCACCCACGACCTAACAGAGAGCAGCTGTACAGGCTGCTAGGTTACAGAGAATTTTTTTCTCCTCTCATCCCTGATTTCTGCCATAAAAATCATAGGCTCTGCTGTAATTCTGCTTTCATAGAGAGATTTTCATGTGGCACACACAAGAATCAAATTCCCTTACCGTTGCCTGCATATGACAAGCTGGCCCTAAGCTCCAAAAAGCAAGGTGCTCACCCTTGCCCCTTTCTTTGTATGGACAAAGGTGAGGAGCTTTTTGTCAGCAATTAACCCTTGTTTCAGCTCAATAGGGCTGATCAGATTGTAGAACAACATCTGAGAAGTGGAGATTAGCAGGCCAAGCTCTTTAGTAGTTAAGGTGTCAGTGCAACTACTCAAAATCAGATTTCCCTTTCTTCACTGGCATTTGATTAAAGCCTTTTCAAGCAATCCTTTACAACTTCCAGATGCTGAAGTCAGGTGATAGAGAAAAAGTCTGGGGTTTTTTTGCCTGGGAAATGGCTACAGTGTGTATTTCAAATGTGGTCAGAAGAAAAATTGTGCCCAGAAAACACCTGTAAGTGTGTGCATGTCTGCGCACTTGCACTAATGCATAGCTTTGGCAGAGCTGACCAGACCACAAACGTGCAAAGGCTTTAGTAGCATGGTTCAAGAAGGGAGAAAATACTCTTAAAACAGGAGCTGAGTCTGGAAATAGATTGTGAGAGGATCAATTTTTGCTGCATACTGATTTATTCAAACCTTCTACAGTGGCAAAGCCCTCTATAACAAAATATCTGATTACAAGACTATGACCATAAATTCCACACACCCTCAAGCAATGCCCAATGAATAACTGACTTGTTAAGGGAAGGAACCTGCACAATGAATAAATCTACCAACAGGGCTTTCAATACAAAAGACCCCATCGGGACAAATTTCCTTCTGAAGCTGTATCGACTTTCATTTGCAGGAACCAGCAGATATTTGTTTCGAGAAGATAGCCATTGTTAGATTGCTGCTAAACAACACAGAGTATAAACCAGGCTCCTACCCCAGGCATAATCTGCTTGCTTATTAAAGTGGGCTGGACTGTACAAAAGACTATTTTTGCTGGATGGAGTGTTATACGTCTCCTGGAAAAGCATGTGTTTAATCCAGAGTGAATCCAAGGCAGGTACAGGACACTTGCATACTTCCAGACCCTCAGTTGTAGAAAGGCATTAAAAAAAAAAAAAAAAAAAAAAAAAGGATTGAGAAAGGACAAGAAAACATGACTCAGGAGGAATATTTAAGGGTAGACATGCATTCACAGTCAAAACACGAGAAAACTAAGTTATGCCTGGTGCTTGGCTGGTGCTTCTCATCTCAGAGTCCCAAAGGAGGTGTTGTTTGACCAAGTCCATTTGAACGGCCGGCACAGAGGAAGGAAGGCATCCCCATTTTACAAAAGAAAGCACCAAACTGAGGAAAGACCAATGTCTCAATTAACTGTGACCCAAACCCCTGGTCTGAGACATATGGTTTGGCAGTGGATGAGATCAGCCCTACAATGCCCTTGGTCCTTAGAGAGGATCACACTACAGCATCTTTTAAAATCAAGCCATGGGGCTTGGTGTCAGGTAGACCAAAGTTTCAGTGGCTTGTGGAGCTGTGAGCTTAAATGCTCAGCTGAGACATCCGCAAGAAGACAGAAGCACAGATGGGACAGAGACAAAGGGTTTCAACTCCAGATCTAATCTAACACAGAAATTGCGATGACCCCTATCCTGAAAGCATTTAGCGAGAGAACTATGCTAACTCTCAATGAATATGGAATGGGTAGGTCTGCCAGGAATGGGATAGTACTAAGGCAGGGGGGAGAAAGAAAAGAGCCATTTTGCAAACAGCAAGGACTTTATTATAGGCCAGCTGAGCTCAAAAACTGAGGAAATATCTCCATCTAGTAAAGCCAGCCTGACTACAGGCAGTAGGCAAGGTGAGCATGCAGGTGGGAGTGCTGGAACTGTAGGATGGGGTATCACAAGGCCTGCCTCTGACCACTGCTGGATGTTCAGAAAAAGAGCTGGTAAAAATATATACTAGTGCATCATACCATATGCACAAAATGGTGCCTCAAATATATGCGGGATTCCTCCATCCTTCTCTCAGGCCAAATCACAACAGCAGGCAGCAGCTCTACCAGGAGTAAATCACCAACCTAAAAAGTGTGATGCTCGCTAGAAGGAGGATTTTGCATACTTTATGTATCTTGCTTCATACATGCACTTCAGGCTAATGTACGATGCACCACATAAGATAACTGCCATCTGGTTTAATTTTTACCCCCAAATATTCCAAAGGGGTAGAATGTCTAGATTTCCTTACAAGGTCTCTGTTCTTTCTTCCTCCTGATGCCATTTGCTTTCCCTGATCCCCCGTGTCCCAGGGGTAACGCGTGACAGCAAACATGGCAGAGCTTGCAGTTTCAACAGCTTATTTATCATCAGCTGGTCATTCCTTGATCAATGTTTTATGAAGGGATATTTCAGAAAAAAATCAGAGGGAGTAGGAGAAGGAAAGTAGGGAACCATCCCCAGTTTAATCTTGATAGCTTTGGCAGGGGGTGATTCACTCCAAGAAATTAAAATCAGCAAATCTTCTCTCATTTTCTTTGACAGAGGTAACCAATTTAAATTTTCATAAAGGGGGCAGTGATGTGTGTCTTCGCAAAACAGTCACCAATCCAACAGCCCTCTGATTTAAAGTATTATCTTTCTTTTCTCCCCACCCCCGCTACCCCTTTCCCTGAGAGCTTCTGGGAGCAACATGAGAAATTATCTCACCATAATCAAACTAATACAAAACTCTCACTCCAAGAGGCACCACAAGAAATTTCTAAGCTCAAGAAGTGATGATGAATGGGTGTCCTGAAGGGACCTAATTTATTGCTCCTTTTCCTTTTTTCCTTTTTCCTTTTTTTTTTTTTTTTTTAATAACATGTGGTCTTGTGTTTTGTAGCCCCAGCATACTGCAAAATGTATTAAAGAGCCAACCATGACACAGAGTGCATGTCAGAGAAAGGGATGTACACTCTCCACATGGGCTGGTCTGCCAGATTGCTCTCCAAGAGAGAAGGTTGGCTTCCAGGTGGTGAATTCTTATGTTCTAATAAAATGCTATCAATATGCGTCTGGGGATGGTGTGGCGCTGTGGAAGAATTGCCTTTTGGGCAGCAGGAGCATTAAGAAGGGTTACAAGGCAGATGGGACCTCCTATACTTGGATGCTCTGGAGGATGCTAAAGACCAGGATGATGTCTGTGGTGGCCCTGATTTGGAGAAATGTGGGTTGCCACAGTTCCCTGTCATGGTGATTTGGGACTTGGAGGGCTGGTCCTCAGTGGGTTTGTGACCTAAGGAGGCTACACATGAATCTAAATAAAAGGAATACATCTCAAGTCAAAAGGGTCCCCTGCCTCTCCAGTGCAGATGGGACACTGAAATACTGTTTTCTTTGGCAGAGATGTGGTTCAAAGCAACTGAGATGCAAAGGAGATCCTATCCCACTTTGGCTGAGAGAACTGTGCCCCAGCCCCTTTCTTCCCATGCTTCAGAGCCCCAGATCCCCACCCCACCCAAATATATCGATGGACATCAACCCCCATCAGCAAGTTACCTAAGCCTTAGTCCAGTTTCACTCAAGCACAAGCATTCCCTCCTTCCCACCTTCTTTCACCCCAGAGCCTTCTGCAAACCCCAGGCAAGTGAAAAGTCCAGACAATTTGTGTCTGGAGCCACAAGAAGAGCCGCAAGAGCCACAAGAAGAACGTGGGAGCATCCTGTGCATGGCAAGTGCTGAGATGTGCTGGGGACCCCTGCACTTTGCCTGCAGCTACATTGAGCTGTTCCTATATATGCTGCGACACCAGGAAAGACAGTATTCTGCAAACCTCCAGGCCAGGTGCCAGCTCCCTTCCCTCTGAAGGCTTGCTTGGGGATGTGAATTTTCTCCAAGGGGAGGAGGCGAGCTAGTTACAGAGACAGCGTGTCATCCATCTTGAAGAAAATACTCCTCTCTCTTTGCACCTGTCCTAGAAAGGTGGCAATCAGCATGCCGCAAGCCCGGGATCAGGCCCAGGAAAAGCTTTGCCTCATTTGTTTACCAGCGCGGTTTTCCTGGAGCTAATTAATGAGCCAAGCTGATACCCTGCAACAGGTACCGATGGCAGGGGATTTCCTGCGTGCTACGCTCGAGAAACGGGAGATGCATTTGGATCTATGATCACACTGCTTTGCCCTCTCCCTCCCCCCAAAAAAGGGGAATAAAAGCCATCTGCAGCCACACAGGCACCTTGGGAAGACCCTCCATCATCTTCTCCACCCCCCCACGCCCCCAAGCCCACCCGCCCACCCCCCACCCCGCTCCAGGAGCAATGAATGGGCACGATCTCTGTTGCATGATACTCTGGGCTGACTCCCAGGAGCAGAGCGCTTGAGCACCCTATTCCCCACTTGTACGAAGCCAGGGTTCACATGTAGCCCCCAAGCAAGCCCCTGGGGCTGGGGGCTGCTCCCCCAACTCCTGGGCATGGGGGTGAGCAGAGCTGCACAAGCTGCTTGCGCATCCAAGGAGAGTCCCTGGCAGCCCAAAAACCGTCTGCTTTCCCCAGGATGCTGAGATGGGGAGAAGTGGGGCAGATAAAACATGCGGGGGAGTACGGTAAAAAAAACATGGGGGGGGGGGGGGGGGGGCGCGCAAAAAGCCCACGGGAAGATGATGCTCGCAGCGTGGGGAATAAACCCCGTGGGGGGGCGTTTCGGGTACGGGGTGTGAGGTAGCCCTTATTGCGAGTCCCAGCCGTGTGTGTTTGTTGTTTTTTTTGGGGGGGATTGTTTTTTGGGGGGGAGGGCAGGTACGGAGGAGCCCCGCTCCGGCGGGCTGTGCCGAGCAGTCGTGCGCTCCGGGGGCGGCGGGCGGCGATAGCCGGGCTGCGAGCGCCACCTCCCCGCCGCTCGCCGCAAGCCCCGGCCGCCCTCCCACCCCCCCTCTACCAAAAGCTGCCGGGCTGGGGAGGCTGGGGGGACCCTGACACTAGGAGATGCTCCCCCCACACCCCCCTTTTCCCAGCCTTTCCCACCCGGGGTTGCATCTGGGGCGGCCTCGATGCTGTGGGGAGGGAGGAGTGTGTGTAGGGAGGGGTTGTTGCTAAGTTTGGGATGCTTGCAAAAAGGGGGTCTGTAGGGGCTGGGCAAGGGGTACTGCTGGGGGGGGGGGGGGGCGGGGGGGGAGGTCTGTGTGTGTGTCCTGGAGCACCGCTGAGTGCCTGCGGGGCAGAGGGCAATGCAGCTCTCCCTGGGGTGGCAGAACAGTGGGATGTAGGTGTTGCTCCCTCCACCCCTGAGGCTGCCTTTGGCTGCTCCTTGGGGATGTGACTGGGGTTCAGGAGTACACACACACACATACACACACATTTCCCAGACCAGGTATGGGGTCTGGGACAACCTCCCCTGCCTCAGTTTCCCCCATGTAAGGGGAATAAGGGTTCAGACCGTTCATCTTTGGAAAACCACCCCACTGCACAGCTAGCCCTTCCCTGAGCCAGACCACCTTTGCTGGTTAATTATGGGGGGGTCTGAGCCCATAGCCTTGTACCCAGGGCTCTGCAACACCATCCCAAGTGCTATGGAAAGGGCCCGAAGCCCTGCTCCTGCCCTGCCTCTGCCCTGCTCCTGCCCTGCCTTCGCCTTGCCCCTGTCCAGTTCTGCCTGACCTTCCCCTTCGCCCTCTGCAGCAGATGCGATGTTGCACCCTGACCCCACTACAACACACAGACTGGGGCATGGGGGTCCCCTGGTCCCATCCCCCACCCCCCAGCACCCCCATGGTCCCCATGTCCCTCTGCTGCAGCTGAGACCCACCAGGCAGGATGTCTTGCCTGCTTAGCCCTCTGCCTGTCCCCTGCCTGGCTCAGACCCTGGCTCAGCCCTACCCTGTCCCCTTGCAGTGCGGCTTGGCTGAGAGCTGGTGCAATTCTTCAGTACCCTCCGAGGGTAAAAACCTCCCCTGCTCTGTGCCCTGCAACCTCCTTCCTCTTCCTCAGCGAGGTGTTGAGCACAGTAAGGACACTGGGACCCAGGTTAATGAGTCATTAATTAATTAGGGACCCACTTAATATGCATGGGGAGTTGTTTGTTTCCTTTAGCAGCCCAGGCTTTGGATGAGATCCCAGTTTAGCGAAGCCTCCAGCCTCGTCTCCCAGCTGATAATAGATAATACAGATATTTCAGCACCAGCCAAAGCAGAGTCATCATCATTAATACACAGTCCTCCCTGCTACGCAGCGGAGGTCGCTAGTCAACTCCGTGGAGTGCCCAAGGCTCATCTCTCCTGGCTTTTTTTAGGCTTTACATGGCCAGGTGAGAGCAAACCTATAGCTAATCAACAGGTAAAGGGGCTGGGGAGGTGCACCCCGCACCCTGACCACCCCTGGCCCCCTCCCAGGGAGCACAGGCTTTTGAGGCATCATGATTTTCACTCTACCGCACAGGCAGGTTTTGGCATCTGTCAAAGTAGCTTTGCTCTTCCTCAGTCCCCCCTCCTCTCCTCCTCCTCCCTCAGCCATCAGCTGTCAGCTGGCCCTGGCCCTCGCCAGACCCAGTGGTGGAGCTGGATTGAGCCTCAACCCCTGCAAGCCCCAGCACCAAAGGGATGGGGTAGTCAGGGGTGGGGAGGGGGGGTGTCTTTTTACCCTCCATCCCTTTGACCTTGCCATGATATTCTCCTCCCTATCACCTCCTCTCTGTGCAACTGATTCACAGGGGTTATTTCCTTGGCCAGGGCAGGATCAGGGACCTGAGTGTGATTCACAGCCAAAGGTACCTTGCAGAGTTGATCTGCAACCCATGCCTTTGATTGTCGGGGACTGATGCCTTCCCTCAGCCAGGACTGGGGCACAACCAGGCTGAAAAGTCCCCTAGAAATCTCTACCTGATCCCCTCCACCCTGCTTTTTCTTCCAGCCTTGGAAGAACCGTGGCTGAAACACCTCTCTGTGAAAGTCTGAAGATGCATCAACAGCCACCCTCCATCAGCGAATGTCAGGCCGTGAAAGGGAAGGGGGTGGTGGGGGAAGAGGGAGAGACACATTTTGCGATTCATTCCCACACAGGGTGATTCAGAACAAGATGCTTTGTAATTACGCATTCCTGATGGAGACTCCTTCTCTCTCCACTCCCCCAAAGAAAGGCTAAGCCATACCTAGGTGCCAGCATCCCTCAGGAGCCCAGCTCCAGGATCAGTGTGTGTGTGTATATGTTTGTGCCATACTCTGATCTCAAAATAGGCTAAAGGCTAATTTTCTCCTACAGTGTGAAGAAAAGTGTTGATATATGGCATTTTAGGGGGGGCATTAGGAGCTCGTCACCTCTCCAGCCACTGTCTCCAGCCCTGGGAAGGTGCCACACAAGCAGCAAAGCAAGGAAGGACACCCCCCACCACCCCCCTCTCCCCCCAAACTCTTCAAGGAAAAGGAGGAAGGCAAGGAGCTGGGATGGGGGCAGGTTCGTGCCCGGAGCAGGCAGCTGCCTATCCTTACGAGACTTTGTTTGCCAACATCGCAGGCTGAGGAGTCCCGGACCCCAGGGCTGCCCGGGAAGGCACCGCGGCTTCGCAGCACTTTGCAGTTCAGCTCTGACTGCTCTGCAGCTCTCCTGTCATGATCCCCTGCTCCTCTTCCCTTGCTTGGCTGCCTTCTCCCCCGGGAACAGTCCAGTGCCCAGCTCCTTTCCCCAGGACATTAATGCATTTCCCCCTTCACATCCTGCAGACATCAATATTTTCCACCACTGCTTGATGTTTGCCCACAGGACCCGCATGAACAAAAGTTAAAACTTCCCATGGCAGGGAGTGATTATTCTCTATCTGTCCAAATTGCAGAGCAGAGGGGATGAAAACATCCTCTGGGTGCTGTTTCCAGGGGCAAAAGCAGAGGAGCAGGTTCCCACCACTGCCCCTATCCCTGCCTCCCCTGGCGATGGAGAGAGACCCCCCCTGCACTCAAGGCAAAGCGCAGCCCAGAGAAGTCGTGTTCCCCCTCTCCCTCCCCTCAGAGGAAGAAGGAAAGGTGGCTGGGAGCCCCTTACCTTGAAGAGCTCCCCAGGTTTTATATCCTCCTTCTTCCTTTTGTCAAATTCCAAATGGAAACCAGCAACATATCCAGGGGTAACCAGCCCAACATTGGGCAGCTTGTGAAGTCCAAAAGAATGGCAGAGCTCTCTCTCCCTCCACTCCCACCACTCTTGCCTCTACATATATATATACATACACACTTATATATATATATATATGTATATATTAAATGAAAAAGGGGGAAAAAAATCCTAAAAGAAAGGGGGGTGGGGAGGGAAAGGAAGGGAGAACCTTTGGTGTTTCTGCAGACAGGCAGGTGGAAGAGAAAAGCTGAAAATAATTAAGCCGTTTTTTGAGGAATCCTTTAGGAGAGGGAAAAAACGCAGTTAAAAGCCAGTAAATCATTAGATCCAAGCAGACGATCAAGTCTTCTCCTTTAAAAAAAAATATACAGCAGGGTTCAGAGTAGCTTTCCCAGCAGCGAGGAGCAAGAATGGTCTTCTTCAGAAAGATATGTTTGTTTAAAATCCACTCGTCTGCTTTTCTTTCTTTTCTCCCCCCACTTTTTTTTTTCTTTTCTTTCCTTTTTTTTTTTTTTTTTGTAAATTCTGCTTCTGAATCTCTCTCTGTGAAACTAGATCCAGCCTTTGTAGCCAGGGGCTGCATTAAGGATTACATCAGGCTTTTATAAGCTTTCCAGATCACACATTAGAGTGAGAGAGAGAGAGGGAGGGAGGGAGGGAGGGATGGGAGGGAGGGATAAAATGCACACACACATACACAGGCACACGCACAGATCGGAGCTTTGTAAAACAGGCAGCTATAGGCAAGGACCCTAACTGCCACGGTATCGCATCGGGTATGCTCTGCTAGCCTATAGGAGGAGAGGATGGATAGATGGATGGATGGATGGATGGATGGATGGATGGATGGATGGATGGATGGATGGATGGATGGATGGATGGATGGATGGATGGAGCAGAGCAGCCAGCGAAAGCCGGAGTGTGTTGGCGTCTGGGCAGCGCAGCCTCCCCGGGACAGCTTAGCCCTAAGCAGGGAGCCAGGAGGTGAAGGGGGAGCCGGGATGGTGGTGGTGGGGATGGCAAGGGCTCTGCTCCCCCCACCCCCAAAAAAAAATCCCCAAAAAACCCCCAAACAAACAGCCCCAACCAACAGCCACCAAAGCCCCAACCTGCAGGGGTTCAGCGCGGGAGAGGTGCTGGTCCCCGCAGCGGGATGCGCAGACAGGGCTCGCCGCTCCTCGGGTGCCGGGAGGGAGAAGGGGCTGCTGGGGCTCTCTCACCGTGTCTGTGTGTGTGTGTGCGTGTGTCCCGGAGCTGGCAGCCTGGGGGGGGGGACGGGACGGGAGACTGGACAGGAGGGCGGGGAGCCCCGGGGCAGAGGCTCCCTCTGCCCCAGAGCCCGGCAGGCGGGCGGGGGCTGGAGCTCCCCATCGCCCCGCAAGGGCTTTACCCCAGGGCACTCGCTTTGCCTAGGGAGGAGACAACAGCCATTAACCATTCCTTATTTTATTTTTTTTTACTCCTTTTCTAGCATCCTCCCCAACTCCTTGCTCTATCAACACCCGCATATGGGGGCGGGGGAGGGGGTATCAAAGAAATGCAACACCCCAGGGGGGCAGGAGGATGGGGGGAAAGGGAGAGTTTGAGCAGATGGAAGAGGAGGAGGACATGGGCTGGAGGAAAAGGCACATGCTGCATCCCAGCAGCTTTGGGGTAAAGGTGCTGCCTCCCGGTTTACAGCCCGGAGAAGGTCCCCCGGTAACGAGGAGGCTGCCGAGCGGAGAGGGGGTGTGGGAAGGGGATGGAGGGGAGACAGATAAAGCTGGAGAAAGGGGGGAGAGCGGGGGACTTCAGCATCCTGCCAGACTTCAAGACCTGCCCCTTGTCTTTAACCCTTTCTACTCCATGAGGAGGAAACTAGCCCTTTTCCCAGATAAAACCACCACCTGCCCTGCTCTGGGCTGCTGCCCCCCCCCACCCCCACACCCCCACCCCATCAGTGGAGGGGCACAGACCTTCCCCAAAGCGCAGAGACAAAAATCACAGCTGCCCTCACCCTCTGTCCCTCTGCCTCAGGGAGGGTGAAAAGCACCCCATTCCTCCCCCCAGGGACTCTCCCAGGGCACCTCCATCACGCCGCCCCTTGGCCTTCCTCCCCTGTACTCCCTTCCCTTCACCTCATCCAGCCCTTTTACCTCCATTCCCACATCTCTGAACCTCTTTAAATCCCCAAAAAACTTCTGGGGAACGGGGAAACAGGAGAAAATTGTTCATTTAGGGGAGCTGAAGAGTAAGCCCTGGCTGTGGTACAGCATGGCGAACCAGCATCTCCTCATCCCCAGCCAGCACTGCAGCATTGTTGGCCAAAGGCATCTGTGACATCTCCAGTTAAGCAAGGACTGGAGCAAAGGGGCAGCTGGGGCCTGAAATGCTTGTTTTTAGCCGACAGGCGGCTATGCTGGATTAGCACGGTGCATGCTCCGCATGGAAATCTCTCTCGTTCTCTCTCCAGCATTTCGGGAGTTTGTTTGGCTGGTTTGTTTTTCTTCAAGAAGGTTTCCCTGCTCCTCTGAGTCCCCCAGGGATTTCTTCTCCACTTCACTTTCTCCAGCTTCTCTTTCTCCACCCCCCGCAGGTAGAAGCAGGAGAGCAGAGAGTTTTGGTGGGAACCACAGGGTGCCTGTCAAAAGGAGCCCATGCAAAACAGCAGGTCCTACCCCTGTGAGCCCCACAGACAGCTAATGCCATGCTTTTGGGGTGGTGGGGGAAGTGGTGGGACTTTCCTTCCCCATCCTGTGGTTGAGGAGGTCAGGCAGAGCAAGGTGCAGCTAGCATCCCTCCTGTGTTGTAGGGCAAGGAAGCTCAGCACAAGGAAAAAGTGCCAGGAAGTAGTACTGACAAAACTAAAACTGTTTCCAACTCCCACTGCTGCAATGGGACAAGATAGAAATCTCATCTTGGTGGGAATGGGGAACTGGTCTGGATGCAATCAAAAATTTCACTGCAGCCCATTTCTATGCAGTCCTAGATAGGAGGCCCATAAATCTCCAGACCCTCATTTAACAAAAATGTAAACATGACCCACACTTTAAGAACATAATGAAAAGAGGTCTGATCTCTCTGTTTCTCACTGTGTGCCCTGCAGGCAGAACTTGGGGCCAGCTGCAACAGTGACCAGGGCACTGGAGGATTTGGGGTGTGCAAGTGGCTGAGGTAACAAAATGCAGTCACCTGGTCTCTTTGGTTTTGCACATCTGTGAAGTGCTTAAGAGGAAATAACTTTACTGTAATGCACAGGCATCTGTGAAACTCATTGCTGCAAGCTACCTCTCCGAAGACAAAGAAGTCCATTTGCAGAGCAAGAGATGCGCTCAGCACATCAGATCTTTTAAAGTCCAAGTTTGGGGAGACATAGACCCTTCCTTCCATGCTGCCAACAGAACTAAAACATGTAATACCTGTGGCAAGTGGCCTACTTTATAACAGTCTACCTCTAAGTCATCTGGTTTGACCAGGTTTTAGGTCATTTTTCATCCTAGTCCACTCATGTGGTGAAGACAGGCAATCCTTGCATCCTCAAGCAAAAAGGGGAGTATCATGCTGGAGAGTGGGCCTGGATGAGCAGCCATGCCATGGAAAGGGATGGAGAAGTTGCATTAACAGGGTTTTTCCCCTCATCAGTCTCCACAGTTCCCAAAGGTGCCTCCTAAGGGAGTCACTGGGCCAACAGCACTGGAACACACCAAGATGTAAAAACACCTTTGCTCTGGTGGTTGTCTCCATGCTCCCCATGTATGGACCTTCCCAGGACCATGCTGCCCAGCCCTAGGGCTGCACCATTTATTTATGACACCAAATGCCCTGCAACAGAGATCCCAGACCCATTTTTCTTGAAACCATGCAGAAATAACCAAAAGGCCTAAGCTCAGCCCAAACTGGCAACCCCTGTCCCACCACCATAGGGTGTGAGGACTCCTGAAGTTACTCAGGACAGATATGGGTTCCATCAGGACCTTCCAGTGTCATTGCCAGAGGAAGGAGAAGCAGACAAGACTAGCAAAAACAGAGATTTCAAGGCACAACAACTTCTTGGACACATCATTCCCAGGCCACCATGGAGGTACTAATAAGGCCAACCCACCCACAACACTTCATGGGGAGGTTCTGGATGAGTTTTATGGCAAACACTGGTTTTGCTGTGCAAAATCACAAGCAAGTGACAACTGTCATTCTCCTCTCCGCTACAGTCTTGATGCTTTTGCCCATGGTCTGTTTTCTGTCTGGACTTTGCAGATGGGAAGGCATGAGTTGGATCCAGATGTAACTCTCTGCTTCTCTCTGACAAAGGGAAACAGCAAACAATACAGATAAGCAATCCCTCTACTCCTATATATGCTTTAAATTTAAACCATGCTTATTGCACAGAAAACGCCTCTTCTTGTCAGAGCCAAAACTGGTCAAGATCAAGATGGGATGTGAAACATCTAAGCTCAAATACAGCGTCCCTGGGAATCTGCAAAGAGATTTTGGGAGAAGGAATAAGCTGCACAATTCAGGGGCCTAAACCAGTCTCAGACTACAAAGTACATGAAGGAAACATGAAATAGAGAGCAAAATATCTTCTATATACCAAATATTTGCACCTGCTTTTGAAGCACTTAATACCGATGGAAATAAGCTGTCTGAGCTGGTAGTTGTTCAGAGCTGGTTTAGATTTACCTCCGTCCCTCCCACCTCCCACATTGTGAAGGTAGGCTTGTGGTCCCATTGGATTAATTATCTATCCCTAAAATCTGCTGGAAGCACAATTGCAATGTAGAGAAACTGAGCCCAGTTTGTTGGAAGAGTCCCCTCCATCCAGGGGCAGCCCAAGCCACCAGAGGTGTAAATGAGGATAGTAAGGAAGAAACAGGGAATGTCCGGGCTTCCCAGGGGTTGTTTGAGGAGGATAACTGCAAAGCAGGACTGGTTGTAAGTAATGAGTGTACTTTCCCTCCAGCAACAGAGCCTGTGTTTACATCTATAACACCCTGCATTGTGCCTGGCTAAAGGTCTGCTTGAAAACTTCTAATTTTCAGCCAGCCACACCCTTCTGCCGAAGTGTGACCTGGAATAACTCAGCCGCACACAGGGCTTGACAGGGATTTTCCCATGCCCTTTTCTCACATAACTGCTGGGTTATGGTTTCTACCTCACTCTTCTTGTCTTTTTATTATTTTTTTTTAAATTAATTTTCATTCCTGTTACCAGCTGTGGTTTCTGCTGCCAGGGCCTGCTCCAGTGTGTTAATGCTTACATCATCACACGTCAAACCTAGCAACTACAACCTCTCCTAAGTGAAAGAGAGAAAAATGCTATCCCTCCTTACATGGGCTGTATTACGTTAAAGAATTGTCTCTGTTCAAGGATTGCCTTTGCTCAAAGACCTCCATTCTTGGACAACATGTTAAGAAACTTCTCCTAAACCAGAATTTTAGCATTTAACACATTTTATAGAGTTGTAAAGTAAGGTGAGGCAGCAGTGCCAGCAGTGCCAAGTGACAGCATGGAAAATCCTAACTCCAGCCCTCTCCTCTAATCAGCTTGTTTTTCACACCAGGGTCAGGGGATAACTCCATGGAGCCCAAAAGTGGGATCCCAGTGAGGGGAACAAGCACCAGCACATACATGGTCATGACCAGTGATGGTGGCTGGAGCTTAGGTAAGTGCCTGCACTGTTGGTGAGGAAGCCAAGCCATTGCCAGGGTCCCAAAGCTCTTGAATCATCAGGGGAGAGGATAGAAACCCGCTCCAAAAGTATTTGTGATGCTGAGTCTGGCACTCTAGGAAGGAATGATGGAGCTGCAAGCCTAGATGTTCACAGGTCCTCTTCTTCTCCAGAGCTTTGCACTGATCCTGATCTTTCTTCTTTCCCCTCCCTGTCTAGGGAGGGAAGGGATGGGGAGGAGATGATGGTGAAGTCCTCCTGCTGCCTTCCCTCTCAGCACCAATCCTCAAGATTCACTGTTGCTCCAGCTCCCTTTCCTCCCTTCCCCCACACACTCTCCCTGTGTCCATTTCCCCAACAGGCACATTCTTGCAGGGATCACAGGAGCTTTACAGATCACTCTTGGCTGGAGTATGGAGGGACACCATCACCACCCTCCTACGGCAAGGCCAAAAGCTGGTAGAGATCCAGGAACCGGAGGCTGAGAACCAGTAGTCAGAAGATAAAAGTAAAGGGTTGGGGGTTTGTTTTGTTTTGTTTTGTTTTTCTTTTTTTTAATGGGGGGTGGGGTGGGGAAGGGGATTATTTTAATTAGTAATAAACTATTAAAACCTTGAAGGTGCTTGTCCTAGAGGGAGGTGCATTGCATCTGCTTGCGTTATGGTGAGGCAAAGAGTGACGCAATTGCCAGTGAAGTCAAAACCAGAGCATCCCAAACGATCGCATAAAAGGAAACTCTAACGTTCTCAGCTCTTCCTTATCCTTGTTTGGAAACTGTATCCACAAGAGGCAAAGTGCTGAACACCTTCTAAAAGTAGCATTGGTAATAATAATTACAGTGTCTTTTCCCACAATAGCAGCTGGAGACTGCTAGCCACTTTTTTAAAACCTTGGTTAGCACAAAAGGTTTCTTGGATGGTGTAAAAGCAGATTCATTCACAGGGCTTGCCTTGCAAATGTGTTTCCCATGCAGAGCTATAGATGGCAGTACGTAGTATTTACGGAGTTGTTTCCCCAAGTAAATCTCCTTATTTTAGCAGAAAGCGAGAGAATTTCATTTCCGTGTAGTTACGACGTGCTCCAAATGAGAACTCCTAAATCAATGGTGAAAGTGGAAGTAATACAGCAAGAAAAGCCTCCATGCCTGAGTACTGGCAAACAGAGCTTGAAATGTAAAATACCTCTGTGTTGTACAGGATTGTCTATCCCCTTTCACAGGGATGATACCTGGATAGTTAAACAAGAAAACGATTTTCCATACTGGAAAAAAAAAATTAAGATATGTGAACTGGCTGTCACGAAAACCTGAAATAAACTCAAAATCCCAGGATCACATTCACAAACCAGTAGCTAAGCATGCCGTGTGGACCTAATTCAAGTCAAAATACTTTACTTTGATTCCAGCTTATATTTCTGCTTTGTTATTGCTTTAATATCACTAGGTTAGCTTTATAAATTCAAACTCATTTTTAAGTAATAATGTTTGGGGGCTTTTCCCCACAAAAATACCAACACTCCTTCTTTTCCCCTTATAGTAAAACACTTCTTTTCCATAAACTGGAGACTAATTTCAATAAAGTGACACTTCTAGCCCAAAGAGAGCTAAGAGTTGTACTGAAGAAATATGCAACTTGTTGCGAGTTTCTTTCTCTTCCTAGCAGAGTATTTGCTGTATTGAAGCTACTCAGTGAAGGGACTTGATTAACTGAAGCTTAGTGTAAAGCAACTTCGAAGCCTCCCGACTACTCAAGTACTGGGTTTGCATTGGATCTGCTAACGCCTCTGACAGAGCTGGGGCAAACTCACACCTTCTCCACCCTTGCAGCAGAAGCAATGACCTTTACATCTGTGAAATAAATAAAAAAAAAATGAAATGCAGAAAATAAAAAAAAAGTCTCCTACAGGAACACTCCCTGCTTTCCTATTGAAAATGCCCCGTAGCAATAAGCCCACTAAAAGGTGGGATCTCCAACAGTCATTTCTAAATAATCCTAGCTAGCAAAAGACCAGACCTGTAGGTCATTGTGTTGGGTTGGCATGGCAAGGGTGTACTGGAGGGGTGGGTACAGGGGGGCTTCTGTGAGAAGATGCCAGAAGCTTCACCCTTGTCTGACAGAGCCCTGATGGGTTCCTTTGCCTCTTGTGGATACAGTTTCCTCATCTGCGAGAGGGACCCCCCGCTGGCCCGGCCGAGCCCATCAGCGACGGTGGCAGCGCCTCGGGGGTAACGGATTTAAGAGGAGGCGGGAACCCTGCCGCGGGAGAGAGGAGTGGGAGCACCCGGGAGCCGCGGCCCTGCAGCCCCCGGGCGGTGCCGGAGGGGCCGGAGCCGCTCCAGGCCCGCAGCAGAGATTCCCTTCCCCCCCAGCCCACGGCGCCCCCGGCCCGCGGAGCCCCCGGGGGAGCAGCTCCCCCCCCGCAGCCCGGGCAGGGCCCCCCCCGGGGCAGGGGGTGCCCGCAGGGGGCTGTGACCCGCGGGCAGCGGCGCTGGGGCAGCTCCGGGCAGGGCCTGTGGCCCCGCGGGGAGGAGCCCGGGCCGGGGCCGGGCCGGGGCAGGGCCGGTGCCCCCGGGGGCGGGGGGGCTGGGGCCGGCTGGGCCGGGGGGGCTGCGCCCGCGGGGGGGACACGCTGGGGCAGGGGGGGAAGGGCTGCAGCTGTGGGAAGGGCTCCCGCTGGAGCAGGGCAGGGAGGGCTGTGTCCCGCCGGGGGGACCCGCGCGGGGCGGGGCGGGGCGGGGGGAGCGCCGGGGACCGGCGGTGAGCGGAGCGCAGCCCCAGCGCCCGCAGGTGGAGGCAGGACGGGGGCGGGGGGGCTGTGTTAAGACTTTGTTTCTCTTAACCCTGCTCTGGTTTGATTGGCGATAAATTCAGTTCATTTCCCCAAGTCGAGTCTGTTTTGCCGGTGACGGTAACTGCTGAGGGACCTCCCCGTCCTTGTGTTGACCCAGGAGCCTTTTCCCTCCCTGGCCCAGCTGAGGGGAGTGATGGAGCCGCCTTGGTGGGCACGCAGCATCCAGCCAGGGTCAACCTACCACAGCCCTCTTCTTATCCCCATGTTCCCAGCACCCATGGACTACATCTCAGTTGGTTTACATACAAGGATGCAAGTAAAATTTTCACTTGCATCAGAAGAGGTAAATAAAAAAAAAGAAAAATATCTCCAAAAGTTCACACAACTGTGTGCTTCCAGCCTCATTTTGCAGATTCAAGCAGTTCAAATCATCTCCCAAGTTTAATTCTTGCAAGACCAAGTGCTTCCAGGCTCCCACAGAAACCAATGGAGCTGAAGGGTGCTCAGCACCTTTTCAGATTTCTTCCTTTGATGCTCACATGAATGAAAACCTATGGTTTCCCCATAGCTGTATTTTACCTAAGCATGTTTTCTGTGTGCTGAAATCAAAGGCTGATCCTGTAACTGTATAGCCTATTGGACCTAAGCATATCTTCTATATGCTGTAATAACAAGGTTGATCCCATAATGTATAGTTTATTAAACTTACCTTGGAAGTCCTTCAACAGAAGGGGGGATTAATCCTGAATAAGGGAAGGAAAAAAGTTACTTTAAAACTAAATATTCACCCAAACTCAGCCACCTAACCTTTGTGGGTTTTTTGGGTTTTTGTTGGTTTGGGTTTAGGGTTTTTTTTTTATTATTTTTTCCCTCAAATGTAATTATAGTGTATGCTGGAACATGTCTGTTTATGATAATGGAGAAGCCATTTATCAGACAGCTTATCACTGACTCCTGCCATAAATCACTGAGATCAGCTGGGACAAGCCTGGCTCTTGAGCCATTTGGTACCAAGCATACAATTCATTCTTAGATGCTTACACGTTCATAAATACTCCACAGATGCTTCCACCAAAGTTCAGAAATTCTACAGATTAAATGCTGTTTCTAAATACAATAACCTCTGATCTATTTTACTTTTTGATGGCAACCTGCTATTTTAGAATTTGCCCACTTCCTTCATCAATTTTTCTGGGGCTTTCATTTCAGAGATTGGCTGTTCATATCTGGCAGTAACCTGTTTTATCAGCAGTGCCGTTCCAGCCAAATTCTTCATTCCCCCAACACCCCTCTAGAACAAGGCAGTTTCTACACCCCACACTAACAAGGGAGAACAACAACACACAGCAAATAAATGTTTTGAGCCAGGTCTTATGAGAAGCCTTGTGGCAGAGGCAGCAATGGAATCCAGACTTTTCCAGGCTTACTTTGACCATAAATAGTTGCAAGGATTATTACAATGACTGAATTTTTACCCTCCTTTTCCATGGAAACATACCATGATGCTGCATGCGTTCTTCTCTGCTTTCTCTGTGTTACCACCCTGAAGGCTGAAGATTATTCCCTTTGAATGGAGTTCAGCAACCATTTTGGTGTTGGTGCTCTTCTAGGGAAGACTTTTTCTCCCTTCTCACAGCTGTTTCCTTTAATCTGAAAATAAGTCACTTCAGACAGAAAGAACATATTTTTCTCCCTCTGAGTGTTGAATATAACATCGTGACTTGTACATAAAGCCGGTTTCAATTATGAGGCACTTTCTTATGACCTGTTAAACATAAACCTCTGTGAAATCCATATGTAGTCAGGGACAGAACAAGAGAATAAAATTAAATGTTTAAATAAGCTTAAGGGACACAGTCAAGTCATATTAACCTCAAAGTATACAAGTGATGCAACTGTTGTAAGGGGTTTTCTTTTCTGGTTTTTTTTTTTCCCCTCTTCCTTTTATTTTGAATGACCCTCAAGTTTTTCATCCAGAAATGAATGCAACTGCTGCAGTTTGAGTAAAATCTAAACCATTATTTTCATTATGTACTTTAACGGAAAGCAAGATTGATTGCACTCAAGGACCTTTGCTCTCTCCCCAGCATTTTCCACCCCATCCAGGGGACACCACAGACCCTAGAAACCATCTCCCCATTTGGTTAAAGAGGTTTTAGTTTTAGCTGCAAACTTTGGAGGCTGCTGGAAAATTTGGAAGGCAATCATGTAACAACCACTGATGTGCCATTTATGTAAGGAAAAGCTGCTCATCTGCTTTGGAAAACATGGGCCTAAGGAGATTAAGACAGAACAGTCATGATCCACAAGCATGGTGATGGAGCAGGTGACCCTGGGGCCCTTTCCAGCACCAGCTGTATCCCCAACCCTCACCTTGATCAGACTTGGCAACACAACCTAAAAGCCCACATGCTGGTTGCATTTGTCCTTTCCCTCTTCCTAAGTGACATTCTGCATTTCCTTCAAAGAAGGCTGTGCTATTCAGAGGCTTATTTAATATATAATGAACCATGTTTGTTGCTTATTTGTTTGTTGTTTTTTTTTCTTCCTAGTAAGAGTGTTTTTACATCAAACCCCACGTTTACTGTCAGATATTGATAATTTCCTTCCCATTCCTCACCACACAAAAGCCTCACAGGACTACAGAATACCTGAAGATGAGGATCAGATCAACTGATGTAAATCTGGGATCAACAGAACAGGCTGAAGCCCATGCTGAGGTACCCAGTGATGTTTGAGCCATGAGAAAACAGAGTAGACTTCACATTAATTCTTTTATTTGGATCAGGGGGTGAGAAACATGCCTCAGATCAAGAGGCACACAAATCTTTCACATACCTTTGGCAGGCACAGGCTTAGTTTTCTGCACTTCTGGTGCATAGGCACATGGGCACATTCATGGCTAGATGTTTTGTCCCAAGCACCACCCCAGTTTTCCTTCAACTCCTCCAGACTTTATCATTGAATCCAATGCAAGCCTGCCAAAGAAAACCCAGGAGCTTGTAAAAGAATTGGTAAAATAGGAATAAGGATCTCCAGGGATGTTAAAAGTCGCAAAATCAGCAACTTCACAAGAGTGTGGGATTGAGTTGAAATAATTGGAAGAGACTGAGAACATCCTACTCAATACAGCTGCACATTCCTTTCCTGAACCTGGTTTCTCTTTGCTTAGTGAGCTGATTTACTTTAAGCTGTATGAAGAACTGTTGGAAGTCACTGTGCCTTTCCTGGTGTCACTGAAATATTTGCTCCAATGGCACAATTATAACATTTTTACATGCATGATTAAGTGTGGAAGCCAGTCCATGGCGTCAAACACTGCACACTGTAAATGGTTTGGGGCAGAGACCCTCTTTCTGCTCTGCTTTCCTTGAAGCTCTGCTGAAAGAGGTCATAGAAATGACAAAAATTCATAAAATATACCATGATTTTAACAATGTATAACTTGTCTCCTGGGTTTACTGCATTCCCCCAGAAGGGATCCGAGTCTGTGCAATGTTGGCCATGACCTGTTGGTCACTGATGGAGGTGCTGATAAAGACAAAGGAGCAAGGCCCTGTGTCTTCAGAGCAGATATATTTTTCTTCCATACTTCTGCAGAATAAACCTGATTGTGTTGCACAGCTAGGAAAAAAAAACCTCAAACACCCCATAATCTACAAACAAATGGCCTTGCAGAAGCAATGATCTCACATGTGCACATGAACATGACGTTTTTGGGCAAATATGGTTATATTTGACACTGTCCCACACGACTTCCTTGTCTCTAAACTGGAGAGACATGAATTTGATGGATGGACCACTCAGTGGATAAGGAATTGGCTGGATGGTTGCACTCAAAGGGTTGTGGTCAGCAGCTCAATGTCCAAGTGGAGACTGGTGACAAGTGGCATTCTTCAGGGGTCCACACTGAGACTGGTGCTGTTCAGCGTTTTTGTTGGTGACGTGCAGTAGGATGTAGTGCACCTTCAACAAGTTTGCTGATGACACCAAGCTGTGTGGGATGGTCAGCAGGCTGGAGGGAAGGGATGCCATTCAGAGGGACCTTGACAGGCTTGAGAGGTGGGCCCATACAAACTTCAACAAGGCCAATTTGGTGCAAGGTTCTGCATCTGGTTCAGGGCAATCCTAAGCACAAATACAAACTGGACAGAAAGCGGATTGAAAGCAGCCTTGAGGAGAAGGCCTTGGGGGTACTGGTTGACAAGAAGCTCAACATGACCCAGCAATTGTTGCAGTACTCTCCAAACTATCACTACACTCAGTCTCATAATCTGAAGGGCCTCACACAGGGCACCAATTGTTACAGCACTCTCCAAACTATCAAGCTGCAACAAGGTCTTTTAACACCTCATCCAGCATACTCTTCATACAGTCCCTCTGCTGCCTTCTCCTCACCTCATCCAGGACATGTGTTCACTCTTCCCTTGCTTCTTCCTCGGATGCTCTCTCTTCATTGTCTCTCAACCACTTAACAGAACCAGCCACACCTGCACCTTATCTACATCAACCAACCCACTGCCCCAAAGCCAACCACAGCTGTATGTTATCAATGCTAATTAACCCAGCTTCAATCTTCTACAAGCAATGCGTGCTTGCAGCCTAGAAAGCCATCGAAGTCCTGGACTGAATCAAAAGAAGTGGGACCAGCAGATCAAGGGAGGTGATTCTGCCCCTCTGCTCTGCTCTGGTGAGACCCCACCTGCAGCACTGCATTCAGCTCTGAGGCCCCCAATATAAGATAGACATAGACCTGTTGGAGCAAGTCCAGAGGAGGCCACAAAGATGATCAGGGGCTGGAGCACCTCTCCTATGAAGACAGGCTGAGACAGTTGGGGCTGTTCAGCCTGGAGAAGAGAAGGTTCTAGGGAGAACTTATAGCAGCCTTCCAGTACCTAAAGAGGGCCTACAAGAAGCTGGAGAGGGGCTTTTTACAAGGGCATGTAGTGATAGGATGGGGGGGAAACGGCTTTAAACTGAAAGAGGGCAGATCTAGGTTAGATATCAGGAAGAAAATACTTTACTATGAGGGTGGTGACACAGTGGACCAGGTTGCCTAGAGAAGCTGTAGAGGTCCCATCCCCGGGAGTGTTCAAGGTCAGGTTGGATGGGGCTTTGAGCAACCTGCTCTGGTGGAAGGTGTCCCTGCCCATGGCAGGAGCATTGGAACTAGACAGTTTTTAAGTCCCTTTCCAGCCCAAACCATTCTATGATTCTAATCAGCATCTAAGTCCTACACAGCTGGGAAGTAGGTGGTGATGAGTTTACTTGTGCACCTTCCCCGTTTTCCAGCACGGATGTCTCTCCTTGGGTGCAGATTTAGACAAGACCATGAAGAAAAAATTCACCAATGCTTATTAAACTGGGTATTCTGATGTGACTTTCAGCAAAGAAAGCGTGAAGCCTTCTGGCTAGAGATCTCACACAGCCCTTCTTATGCAGAAGAAATGGCCAGCTCTAGCATTTATTTGCAAAAAAGTGTCTTCAAAAAGGAAGGGCTGATCACTAAACCAGATGATGACCCAAAACAACCTGAGCTCATAAGAAATATTAAGCAAACACAACACTATGCCACAAAACTGTTTGGGTTGGGGTTTTTAGCAATTTCCACAAGAATTTGGAACAATAGATTTTATACCAATCCACAATGTCTCTCTTCATCAGAATAGTGCATATGTGCAAGAAGGAACCCTTCTTACTTGTTGAGTCAGATATTTTCAAGCTCAATAAAACTGTGAGATACATGCAAAGTATTTGGTTCCCAGTGGAAATGGCTCCAGTGCAGAAAAACACAGGGAAAAATGCCAAACCAGTTAGTGACAAGCTGGTTTAAACACACAGTGGTTGGGCCACAGCTGGTTCCCTGTCCCAGGCTGAGAGCATCAGCAGCATTCAGAACAGGGATGATTGGAAGAGTCTATGTAAGAGCATGACCTTGTACCACAGTTTATGGACAAGGTGGCAGCTGCATAATTAGCTAGAACAAAAAGGACTAAGGCTCTGGTAACTGTCTTCTGGTCCTAACCATCTCTAGCTGCCCGTTCAAAGAAAAGAAACACAAAAGCAGAAAGAAAGAAAGAACACCCCCCCCCCCCCACCCCCCCCGCAATATTAGACTAAGCCCGTTACATCTCTTGCCCACAGGGAAGGATGAAAAAAAGGTTGTTACTTCTCTTAAACTCCCTTGTTATTCTGACTTGGATGAAGCATGCATAGATGCTGTGGTGGAGCCTTTTTTAGTTAAGTAAAGGTGCTGTTGTTTGTCAGGCATGGTAGCACAGACAAATGAAGTTGCAGAAGGTGCTGCCATTACCCTGCAGGCACTTTTCCAGAAGTGTGTTCAGCCTACGAAGCTACTCTGCTTCAAATCAGACCCCAGACTCCAGTGCTAACAGGATTTGATGTATTTGTGGCATAAATTTCAACAAAGTCAGTCCTGAATATCCCTCTTCCCAAAAGTCAGGATAGAAAGGTATTGTCCAAAAGACATGTCTATATGTGTTTGAACGTCTGCCCTACCTCATGTTCTGTCCCCAGTTCTAGCAGAAAGAAAAGTCCAGACCTCCTGCTCAGATGTCTTTATTGGTGCTGGGCTGGCTTTGCATAGCTGAGCAGAGGGTAACAGGTTCCTCTGGCTGAACTTCAGAGGTTCAGCTCAATCAAGAAGGTTATCAGTCAATGGTCATGATGTAGTAGAAACCCAAGAAATTGTTCACTAACTCTGCAGGACTTAGAGACTCAAAGGATAATGCCTGTTTGCCTGACTGTGGATGAAGCTCTTCAAACATTAGGATCATCTTTGTCTAATGCATATTATCCGTGACCTGTTTATTGCAACCCAGTAGTGGCTGAGATTGGAAATCACCTGCAGCGCACTGAGTCAAGTAGAGGGGACTGTGATCCCTCAGCTGAGACAAGCTCAGCAGCAGCTACTCCTCGCCTGACTGGCAGAGCAGCTTCCCTAGAAGAGCAGCACCTCGTGGTCTCTACTCCAGAGTGAGGACAATGATGCTGGAGACCAGCCTTCAGCAAATGGCAGTGCTGAACACTTCATGGTCAGCCACTGCCAGCTTTGAGAGGCGCAGAGATGTATTAAGGTGCGAACAGCAAGCAAAAGCTGATATTCACACAAGGTGGAGATTTTAGAAGAGGCTGACTGAGAAGGGCATTGAGTTGGGGTTTCATTCATTCACACCCAGTGTGGAAACCACAGTGAACATCACTAATCCCCAACTGCTTTAATTCTGTCCTGTTATTATTATTATTGCTCTATTGTTATTTCTATTATGTATGTTACTTATTCTCAATTATATTAAAATGTTATCTGGAGATCTAGAGCAATTTCTGGATGCCCCTAGGCACAGATAGTGATATGCTATTTGCCAAACTGTGTTGTGGGAATAACAAGTTTTTCATTTTGCTGTCAATTTCACAATGTAAGCAAATAAATAAATAAGTTGGAGGCAGATCTGAAATGAAACTTTAAAAAGAAACCGAACTGAAAATGGAAAACAAACAAACAGACTAACAAGCCCAGCATATCTAAGTTTAAATGAATATTGTCTTCCACCCACAACGAATTTCCCCGTGTTGTTTTCAAGCTTTATAAAATATTTCCTCAGCACAGTAGAAAAAAAATCTAAATGGAACATCAGTTCAAATTAAATGAAAATAAAAATAAAAAGGAAGTGACTTTTTTTTAGGAGAAAATAAAAGTGGAATGTTTTGATTTTGTTTGTTTTTCTGCAGAGGAAAAAAAGATCAACCTCCTTGTAAAAATACACTTGGAGTTTCTGTTAGTTTGGAATCTACCTTTTCCAACAAAATTCTTTCAGATGGAAAATTTTGATGGCTTATAACAAGTCTCAAAATAAGCAGCTCTGTATCTGGGGAGTTGGAAATGCAGACTTGTACTTCAGAATAGCAATCTCCTTATCATGATTCTAAGTTTTAAGTCACTAGCAGAGCAAGATCACATGTAATAAAGAAACTACTTGCTCTGAAATTGCTTAAAATCAGAGAAAAATAACTTCTAGTGGGTTGCGAAATGCACGCAGTCGTAAGTTCAGTGCTAACTTCTACACTTTAATGAATATTGAAATATGTTCCTGTAATTGTCAGACATACTGTAACTTTAGAGGTATGTATTATTCCAATGTGAATCCATGAATCCTGCAGTGCTCATTAATAATGTAGATTAATAATTAAGTATTCAAGAATCTCTAATAGAGGAGTCATTGTCTGAAGCAGGAAATTTATCTTGTCAGAACTCTACTTTAAAACTTCCCATGAAAGGATATTGATATGCCTTTCTCACAAACATCTGTTCGGTGAGGGGCACTGGAGGATAGGAAACTTTCATGTCAACTACCAAATGGTAACACGTGACAGTGAGAGAAAGCTTTGATTTTTCTTATGCATAAGAAGTGCAGAGCTGAAGTTTTGAACAAGCTACCAACCATGGAATTCTTTACTGAACCTTAAATATCTGAAAATCTAGGTATCTCATCAAAACTACTAAGCAGGGAACCCTCTTCGAAGGGTCAATGGGAAGAAGGTGACCTCTCCCAGAGGGTGACTGTTCCACCTACCTTGTTGGTATGGGTTGAGTCACCATCAGGAAGAGTTAATCTCTCAGTTGCTCTCAAAACAGCTGAGACCAAGCCCCTGCTTTGATCAGTGTCATGTCAGGCAGGTGAAATGGATCTGGTCTCCCTGTTCTATATTGTTTCTGCACAGTTCTGCTCTGGGTTCATTTTTTCCTTAAAGTGCCAAGAAGAGACACCTGAAAAGGCAACATCTACTGCAGTGGTTTATTTACTCTGCTGATCAAAACAAAAGTATACTCCTGTTACAACTGCAAAATCCTCCCATGTTCTATTGAGCAAAGGACACATGAGCAGTGTTTCCTTATCTTTTTGAGGGATGCCCTGGCCACCCATGGATTTTGCAAAGTGAGTCAGCAGAGATAGTTACAGGCATAACTGGGGACATAATCCATAGCACAGCAGGGCCAGAGGTATCTGCTCACACCTGAGAGGTTTACCTGTGAGAAGCTGACTTGACTCGAAGACAGAGCTCAACTTCCCATTGCAGCACGGACGGAGCCCTTCACTCACAATGTAATTTCTAGGTCTTTGGGGAGGGAAAGAAAAAAGAAGCCTGAATATAAAACTGGAGAAAGAATTGTAATGTGGACCAGTTAAAGGTTGCACCCATGGAGCTTGAGATAAGGTGCACCCAGGGGGGCAACCTGTGAGAGGAGACCAAGAACAAGAGGTAATCTGGTATCCTGAAGGGCAGTGAGCCTAGGAAAACTGGCAGAACTTGGCAAGGAGGTAAGAAAAGAAAAACTACTAACACTAATGTCCCACAAAATGGTGCCTCTGATACACCTGTTTGATCTTGTTTCCCCATGAGGGGTGTCATCTCCCTTCCTCCTTTGCTGTTTGCTGTGTGGTCTTATCAAATAGCCCATAAATGTGGATTCCCACTCTGATCTTCCTGCTAGCCCTTTCCAGCTTCAGCTGAGCCCTGGAAGGCAGGTTAGACTGAGTTGGTCAACAAAATGGTGACGAACAGTGAAGACAACATCTCAGGATACTTTGTGTTTTGACTGTACCAGCTTTCCATCTTATACCAAGTCCTCAGTGTTTCAGGTGCTGTAAAATATTTACAAAATTACCAAAAACAAAAAAAAAGTTATTAATTTCAAAGTCTGAACACAAACCCAAAAGATCATTCTGTCAAGATGCAATAGGGGTCTTGCTTAAATTGTGAGAGCAGCAGACTGCAGCTCTCATCTGCTTACCTATTTATTTCCCATAAAACCTTTTAAGGTCTTTCATGGTCTCAGGGATCTTCAGTAGTCCAAGAAAAGAAAGACGAAAAAAAAATGATGGGGTTGCCTGCAGATCATGCTATATTACTATTGCTGCCCAAGGGCCAATAAAACAGCAGGACAGATGACCTCGGAGGTTTTGCCATCTCTGCCTGTAGCCACCAGCTGTGTTTGTGCAAAAAAGAAAAAAATCATCAGGCCTCAAATGCTTACTACCAAGAGTCCAAATTTCTCCAGACGATAAGTACTCACAAAATTCGTCTGGTGATAGCAAGTGACAGTCTAAAGGAAGAGGATCAACCTCTCCCAAGCACTAATTGAAACTAGGCAGGTTACTGCAGCTATCACAGCAGCTCTGTTATTGATTTTCTAATGGGAATGCTTGTCTCCTGAGCAAGGCTCTCGTAGAGATAATAAGGCTGCTTAAAAAAAATGCAAAAATAAAAAATAATAATTGCCTTTCTGAGCTCTTATTTTATTTCATGTTCAAAATCGAATTGCAGATCTTTCTGATAGCTAATAATTTAATGGTCATTTATGTACAGTTTAGGGTCCATTGTTAGCAACTTCAGAGTGAGTAAGCCAATTAGATTAGCTGGATCTTCCATTCATGTAAAACAAATATATATCAAAGCAATTAAATGTGCAGTTTAATTGCTCCCAAACTATGAAGAAGACAGTTGCCTGAAGGTCCCAGCTCTTTTCATGCCTCCTGTTTCCAGCTCCTGCCATCAATGTAGCAAGAGCCATTTGCTGTGTGGTTTTGGAGGTGCTTATTTAGCATGGCAGGATACACAAGTGAATTATTGACCTCAGTATTTCTCAAGCGGTGAGGCTGCAGCCCTGAGGGGAAAGAGGTCCCTGCAGGGTGGTGAAGGCAGCAGCAAGACAGGGAGCATTTTTAGCTTCCCATCGTTGCCCACATGCACTTCTGCCCCACAAGGTGCGGTGCTGCCTCCCAGCCTTCTCCCACGCAGATGATTTACAGCTGCTCAGCACTGCTAAGGGCTGGCGCATTTATCCACTGACAGGCAGAGGATGGGAGGCTACAAAATATTTGAATTTTGAATCAGCAGTTGTTACTCTGAGAAACGCGGGGGTGATCTTGTCCGGCTTCTGGCAGAGACCCTGAAGGGAGATAAGTTCTGCGAAGGGTGTCTATTGCTTCTTGCTGACACAAGGGTGGTCCAGATAGATTTGGGGTTCTTCCACCCAGGGCTGCTCACAGCCCTGGGAGACTACCATCCTCCTCCTGAGCCAACCCAGGAACATCTCTCTGCCCTCCTCCAGGGCCAGTAGACAGTTCTGCAATACTTGGCACTGATTATTTGTGAAATTTCCTCTAGCATGTAGCCACCCTCGGTTTATTTTTTCCTCTGCTGCGCCCTGGGCTTCCATTTCCATTCTCGTTATGTAGCCAGAGGAATTGATCCGGGTCAACATTATAACATCCCTTTATGCAAGGGTAGGTAGTTACCCTGACTGCCTGCTGATGTCTTATCTCCTAGTTGAATGTGCACCAGCTCTGAGGGTTTCCTACTCAAACGCTTTTATATTTTTTTGTTGCTCTGGTATCACAAACCATCAGCTCATTTTGGTCTCTCAGCCATGCCTGGACTGATCCCAAAGCTTCCCAGAAGTTATCTGTATTGCAGAGTCACTCTGGAAAACAGCAATCAAAAGGGTTTGCCAAACCACTGCAAAAGCCTTTCCTGTTTCCCACTTCCATCTTGGTCCCCATCCAACCCCAAGTATCTCTTTAGCTTCATTGCTAGCAGCTCTCTCCCTTGGCTGTCTACAACCTGTTTAGACATCTCTGCAGGCTAGGGAGTGAAAGATTAAAAAAAAAACAACAACCCCCCCCAAAAAAAAAAAAAAAAACAAACAAAAAAACCCCAGGAAAAGTTGCAATCTTCCTAGAGGGAAGCATCCCTGAAGGGTTGCCTCTGCATGTGTGGGAGAAGCCATGGTTTGTACCAGATGAAGAACAACATATTCAACAAAGAGCACGCACTTTTATACCAAGGACACCTCATACCATCACTTGTGTCATGTAGTAGCCATGACTGGCTACTCTTCTGCACAGGGCAGGGAGATGAAGTCACCTCCCTTATCACATAAGACATGATCTTTGTGGAGCCTCAGTCTGCACCACTGCATTGCAGAGAACTGGGGTCTCAAATTTAGATTACAAAGTTATGATGGGTCCTTTAGCATACGGTTCAGCTCACCTGTGGTTTCTCCCAAAGTATCTCCTCACAGATGGACTCTCTAGTGGACAGGGGAAGGCTAAAACTTCCAAAGGATTATTTGTTCAAGTGTCAACAGACACTTACCTTGTTGTGAAATGAGTCTTCATGCTCATGTGGTTAGATGGCAGGAGAAGCAGCCTGTACTCAGTCACAGAGCAGAAAGTGGCACTCAGAAGGAAATTCTCAGACCCCTCGATATTTTAATGGGGTCATTTAAAGAACAAGGACAGGTAAACAAAAGCCTTTAGAGAAATAACAAAATTATGGTTTTTTGGTTTTTTTTTTTTGTTTTTTTTAGGCGATTATACAAACCAAGGACACCCTGAAATCTACTGACGCATGGTTCACTGGTGGTCTTTTATTCAGGCACAGAAAGTGTTTTTTTTTTCTCCATGCATGTCTGTGTATGTGCATTTGCAGTTGCAAATACTGCAGCCAGACCATCCTTAGACACGTTTCTGTTCTGCAGCCCTTAATTCCTCTCTCAGATGAAGGTAAGCCCTGCAACATTTCTGTTTCTTATTGATGGCATCTGCCCAGCTTTGCTGAGGATGTTAAACCCAGAGGTACCAAATCAAACCACCTTTCACAGCAAAATCCAGGCAGCAAGCAGCTTCTTGCAAGTCTTGCAAATCAAGTCCAAGTGACTGATTTTGGAACAGCATTATGTCAAGCACTGTCCTATTTGTATAAGGCTTTTAAGGAGCTGTCAGCTTTCTTCTTTCTCTTTTGCACTGTCTTTCCAACATTGTCAGCTCAGCTGAGCGTGGAAGCATGGAAATGCCAGGTAGCAGCATTAGTAGTTGTATCACTGCAAGTGCAAAACTAGCCATGCTCTAACCACTGCACCAAGAATAAAAAGCAGAGCAGAGCTATGATCCTGATAGCAAATTTGAGCTTGGGAAAAATATTAAAAGAAATTTTTAAAATGTACTTTGAGTCAGTATTTAGGAACTGGTCTTATTCTTGCACTCATGCAGATGATGCCAACTAACTGAAACACTTAAAATGTCTCTTTTTACTCTCCAGACATCATCTTCAAAGTCAGCGCCCCTGTATGTACCTGTTTACCAACTGCAACACTTTTCAATACAGGTTGTTTGGACGCTTCCTTTCCAGAATGAGGAAAACTAGCCCAAACCAGAACTGTTTCTTATGGACAGATGCAGCTGGTGATCCATGGTATAACAGCAATGATAACATGCATTTCCATAGCAGATCTCACCCAAGGGTCTTCAGAGAGCAAGCTTCTATTTCAGTGCTAACCTTTCTGCCTGTGTTCACTGAAGTTATCAGTTCTCTTCTCTGTGAAAAGAGCTCAGATGAATGACTGTAGGCTTGGATAGCAAACCTTCAGACACACGCTACGGTCTGATTAGAAGTCACAAGCTCTGTCATCTGGGGCCCTTCCAGCTCAGGGGAGGAAAGGTGGTCTAGCAGAACCTGAACAATCCCATGCTCACGAGCCTGTTCTTCAAGTGATTTGGGGAACATCACTTCTGTGCTAATTTTCCTCTGTAAAGGTGCTTTGATAGGCAAGAGCAAAATGTGCTGTACGAAAGCTTAGCACCAGTGTTTGTATTATGCCAATTACTAGGAAGGGCTTGAGGTCTAGGCCATTAGCTGGTGGGAGTCTGGAGGTTCGCCCTCTACTCAGCACTGATGAGCCACACTTGGAGTACTGTGTCCAGTTCTGGGCTCTCCAGTACAAGAGAGACATGGACATTGGAAAGAGTCCATCAAAGGCCGTGAAGGTGATGAAGGGACAGGACCATCTCTCCCATAAGGGGAGGCTGAGAGATCTAGGACTGGAGAACAGAAGGCTCGGTGGGGATCTTGTTAATGCCTACAAATACCTGAAGGGAGGGTGAGAAGAGGGCAGAGCCAGGGTCTTTTCGGTGGTGCCCAGTATTAGGCCAAGAGGCAATGGGCATAAACTGAAACATAAGGGTTTCCTTCTGAACATGAGGAAACACTTTTTTATTGTGAGGGTGACTAAGCACTGTCATAGGTTGTCCTGAGAGTTTGTGAAGCTTCCATCCTTGGAGGCCTTCAAAAACCATCTGGGAATGGTTCTGGGCAAGTGGCTTAAGTGGCCTTGCTTGCGCAGGGGTGTTGGACCAGATGACCTGCAGAAGTCCCTTCAAACCTCAGCCATTTTGTGATTCCATGTGTCACTTGTTCCCTAAGGTGAATGAATTCAGCGTCCCCTGTGCAACACACACCAAAACAAGTGCACAACTCAGCCTGCCTTACAATGTGATCTTGCTCTGAGGAACTCAGAAATGCAGTGAACCTATTGCTGAAAAGGCTGAATCCTCCTTCCCTCCCTCAATAACATTTTCACATTAATTCCCTTTTCTTTTGTTCCTTTGTTTGCTCGTTCCTTCCTTCATCCTTCCTTCCTTCCCTTAATAACATTTTCACATTAATTCCCTTTTCTTTTGTTCCTTTGTTTGCTCGTTCCTTCCTTCATCCTTCCTTCCTTCCTTCTTCAGTCCTTCTTTCTCCCCCCACCCCTGCCCCCGTCTCTGTCTTTCCCTCTTTCTTCTCCCCTCTCCACTCCTCGCTTCGATTTTTTACAGGTGTAGATCAGGGGCAGGACTACAGTTCAGTCTTACTCTCAAGTGCCACCTCACAGCGCTCAGCATTAGAGTGTTACCCAGGGGGGTTTCTTACACGGAGAATCATGTAACAAGTCAAAATACAGGTCAGCTAAAAACGATGTGAAACTTGGAAAGCACTTTATTAACTGTTACTCTCTGGCTTCAGGATGACTTGGGGATTTAGTAAGTGGGTTAAGGAGTTTTCCCATCAAGGTCAGTGGCAGGAATATGGTGCAAAGTGGTAATAACCACAAGGTGTTTTCTGGCCTACAGGAAGTCAATGAGTTTGGGTGTAAGCTCCTGCTGTGGGGATAGTAGCATTGCAAAAAGCCTCTAATGACAGACATAAAGGGGTTTGGTTGTTTTTTTGTTGGGTTTTTTTTGGGTTTTTTTTTTTTTTTTTTTTGTTCCAGACAGGAATTCCATGAAGGAATGCAGACAGGACTGTTTTCTCCAAAGCACTCTGTGAAAAATAAAGCAAGGGACAAACTCCATCAGGCATGGTATTTGTAGGCGCCTAGTGCCATGGGGCCATGATCCCTGGATGCTGTCCTTCATCTTTGCAAAGTCCCTGTGATTATGAATGTCCATGAAGTCCAGAGTTTGTGCCCTATCATCACCTGATTGAGTTTTATTACTGGAAAGACTCAGTTGAAGCCTTTTCCTGTTGTAAAATCTGTGGAAAAAAATACCCAGAACTTGACATTGAGTCTTTAGCACCATCAGTACAAAGAGATGCTTTTCCAAACAGAGGTGTGATGATACATATTCCAGGGTCCAATTCAACTCAGCTAACCCTGGTTGTCTAAAACTAAGCCATCTAGCCAACAGTAAGACAGGTGGACACATTTATTAGATGGTTGATCACCTCATTTAGACATTTATCATGGGATGAGATTAATCACATTCTGAGATGCACATATAGAGGAAGTTTTAGCAAGTATTTCCATTAGCTGACTTGTAGCAAATTGTCTGGGATTCACCCTTCTAATTTTAGCTGTCCATATTTAGTATTTCTATCAGATGCCCATTCTAGTAATAGAGAATTAGTCAATGCATTCAGTGAGGGTGGGCACATGATTCACTGAACCCGAGAGATGCACCTTCATTAGGATAAAACAAATCTTGTCCTGAGCTTCATCAATGTCACTGACTCACTCCCCTGTGGAAAGACGGAGAGCCTGGGATGAATTTTTCAGTAGTCACTTGTGTTTGCTTGTGTTCCCTAGGGCACAAGTAGTTCCCTTGTGGAAACCCACAAATATTGGGACCTATAACATCCTCACAGATAAGCTCAGGAAACGTGCGTTAGATGAGCGGGCAGTGAGGTGGGTGAACCAGCCAAATGGCAGAGCTCAGAGGGTTGTGACCAGCAGCACAGGGTCTAGCTGGAGGCTGTAACCAGGGGTGTTCACAGGGGTCAGTGCTGGGTCCAGTCCCATTCGACATCAGTGACCTGGATGAAGGGACAGAACGCATCCTCAGCAGGTTTGCAGGTGATACAAACTGGGAAGAGTGGATGATTCACCCAAAGGCTGCACTGCCGTTCAGTGAGACCTGGACAGGCTGGAGAGTTGGGTGGAGAGGAACATAATAAAGTTCCACAAAGGCACGTGTAGGGTCATGCATGTGGGGAGGGACAGCCCCACGCACAAGCACAGGCTGGGGCTGAGCTGCTGGAAGGCAGCTCTGTGGTGAAGAACCTGGGAGTGCTGGTGGGCAGCAAGCTGCCCATGGGCCAGCAGTGTGCCTGTATGGCCAAGGCGGCCAATGGGATTGTGAGGTGCATTAGGAGGACCGTGGCCAGGAAGTCGAGGGGTGATCCTCCCTCTCTGCTCTGCCCTGGTGAGGCCGCATCTGGAGCACTTGTCCAATGCTGGGCTGCCCAATACGAGAGACAGGGAACTGCTGGAGAAGGTCCAGTAGAGGGCTACAAACGTTGTTAAGGGACGTGAGCATCTCCCTTCTGAGGGAAGGCTGAGAGAGCTGGGTCTGTTCAGCCTGAAAAAGACTGAGAGCAGATCTTATCAATGTCTACATATATCTTAAGGGTGAGTGACAAGAAGATGGCGACAGACTTTTTAAGTGTAGCGACAGGACAAGGGGCAATGGGCACAAACTGCAACATGGGAAGTTCCATCTGAATATGAGGAAAAACTTATTTACTTTGCAGGTGGTTGAGCACTGGGACAGGCTGCCCAGAGAGGCTCTGGAGTGTCCTTCTCTGGAAAAGATTTCAAAACCTGCCTGGATGCAATTCTGTGCAACCTGCTCCAGGAGAACCTGCTTTAGCAGAGGGTTGGACAAGGTGATCTCCAGACATGCCTTCCAACCCTGACCATTCTGTGATATCACATCCCTAAAGATAAATCAGATGAATACCATCCTTAATATACGAGTTGAGGTCAATTTTCACTGCCTGGCCACAAACATGCTGCCATTTTAGTATTCAGATATGCTGAAGCACTTGCTCTCTTGCTGTAGTTGCACAGCATTCCTGTTATTAAGGCAACAATGCCCCAGTCAGTGAGAACTGTAGCCACTTCTGCTGAATGCAATTGTGGAAAAGATTTTGGGAAACTCTATAATGGTCTATCAGTCTCAGACCTCTTGGAATTTTGGAGGCCAAGTTATAAACATAGACATTAAATTGAAGCATACCCCAGACCTGTCTTGATTCCACGCTGGCTTTGGAAAACATTGAGAGGTCTGACTTGACCTACAAGGTCCTACATGTTACAGGCCCTTAGTACATTAGATGTCATTTTTGTGTCCACCATCACAACACAGAGAGGAACATGAGTTGAATGCTCATCTGACTGAAAAAGGGAACAAAGTTGACATCAGACATTCCTTTCTGTGCACAGCATTTGTATGGCCCAGACCATCTTGCATCTGTGGACCTGTCAGACATGCTGCAAAGCTCACCAGCTTGACGTGGGTTGGCACAGCAGCAATGTGTGGGGCTCTCCTGAGTGTTAGTTGTTTTCTTGTTTCTCTGATTTACTCCAGGGTCACATATGGCTTGGCTAAATGCTGGGTTTTATTTCTGCCTGCACATCCAGATCTATCAATATTAATTGTTCTTTTCAGGGCTTGGCTACTTCTTTAGTAGAAAAATTCAACTCAACCAGTGAAGACTTCTTGGTTCATGCCCACAGATTGAGACTGTGAACTCAACCCTGGATTATTACTGTTCATTTACAGATGATCAGTTGGAAAGATGGAGACACACTCAGGTACTGCTGCCAGCAATATGCTGATCAGCTCCACTGCCTTGCAGTGATGCTTCCAACCCCACAAGTAATCTGTCAGAGTGCATACAAGGAAAATCATCTGGCTTAACCTCAGCCTAGCAAGGCTGAACACATCCTGGCTTAAAAACAAATAAACAATAAAATACCCCAAAACAAACAAACAAAACCCCCCCTCAACCTTGAGAAACTGCCTTCATCACTAATTTTTTTAGAAACTTCCTTTATCATTGTGTACCAAGAGCTTGCTTGCATCTGCTATTTATTGCAACACTAATCCATAGCCTCACCCTTGGATTTAACACTATCTATAAAACCACTTCATCAAGCTGGTCACTAATAGACTCCCTTCAGTGAGCCAGGGTACCTAAGAGGAAAAGAAAAGAAGGAACCAATACAAACATGTTGCTATGGAGAAAATGAATAGAATGATCACCATGCATAGCATGACTTAAAAAGCATAAAAAGATTTAAATAAGGAGAAAAAATGTGAGGAAAGTTTAATTCAAATATTAAATCTGTTTCAAAGTCAGATGTGCATTCCTTTCGTCAGAGGAGATGAAATTAAACTATTTTTTTCTTTTCCTCTTTATCTTTCTGCTCTCTCTCTCCCTTTTCTTTTTTTTTTTTCCCCTCAATAAAATAGTAGTCCAAAAATAGTAAGAGTGGGAAAAGTAAACTGGCAGGTATTAATTAGCTGGACGGGTAGCAAAAGTAAAACCTCCACAACTCCATACTCTGGAAATTTTGGAGGAGAGGAGGAGGGGGCAATTCACATTCAATTATTTAACCCATTCTGTGATTTTTTTCAACTTTCTTATTCAGTTAGAGGAAAGAAAGATTGATATTTCTTCCTTCCTTCTCTGATTAATTTCTTGTCTTGAATGGCTTCTGCACCAAAACCAACAGCATTTCTGCTTTGAATGTAGCACCAACTTTGGTTATTAGGTACTGAAGTGTTAAACCTCCCTCTGTATGCCTCACCTTCTCACATCTGCTAAGGTCAGAGGAAGTTTAGGCATGCTCTGCATACCCTAAATCCTGCCAAAGCAAAGGGATCTTAATCTTCCTCCTTGGTCCCCCCGGGCCATAAGGGTCTGTGTTCTAACTTTTGTGTCCCACTGCCTTACTTCCCCCTTTCATAGTACTATTCCTGTGCCTGAATACCTTTGAAAAACACAGCTTCACAATACAGGTAGGAACACAGAAAAATAGGTTACTGTTTGACTCCTATTTCCTTTCATTGCATTTAAAGATCATAAGCTGTTTTTTGCTCATTCATAAACCCACCAAGATATCTTTTTAAATACTCATGAAAACCTGACCCTTACTCTCTGTATATTTCACCTTACAAATGCAAAGAATTTCAAAGCCACTCTCATCTGATACAAGAAGTATTGAAGGGGTCAGGCCACTGCTGATGGCAAATGTTTTCCCATAGAAATGTCAGAGGCATCCTGCTCAATGTACATTTACCAGGTCTTACATAACTGGAACATTACTGGTGAAGGATCTTCCTAGGACAGTTTCAAAAGCCACAGATTTTCTGGGTTTCCAAGTTTCTGGTAGGGAAGACAAGAGAAAGGTAATTTTTTTTTTTTTTCCTTACACAGTCCCATCACTGTGCTTGACCTTTTTGGGAGCAGAGGTTGGCAAGTCTCTATGACCTTTTCAGTTCTTGTTTTTTTTTTCTCCCAAGACTGCCAAACAGGAATTCAGATGTCAGGCTCCTCCAGAGAAGGACCAAGAGCAGGAGCTACATTGTGTACTATAAACACATTAATATTACCCTGGCTGAGGGCTACATGCTCTGTGATCACACAACACGTCATCTACTGTCAGCCCTCACTTAGAAATAATCTGGGTTTGTTGTTGATCAAAGGCTGGGATTGAACAAGGAACCAGAAAAATATAGGTCAACCCAACAGAGGGCTGATTGCCTCAAAATGATAACCAGAATATTTTGTTAGTTTCTCAGGAGACATAAGTGTGGAGGTCACCTTCTTTCAGCAATGTGTCTTCTCAACATGTCAAAACAGTTTCTGGTTCTCTGTGGAATTGCCACCAAGGTTAATTTGGTGTCATAAGTCTAAATTTCCCAAGTATCTCTTCCTGGAAACAATTAAATCCCCTAGAAGCAAAGAATCAGGCAAAATTATAACATCCTAAGACTCATTGCACCTATCTCATACTCATTATCTGTAAAATAACTCAAGAGTGTTGAAGAAAGGAGGAATATAATTTGGCATTATTAATATCATCAATCAATCTTCACCTATGCTGAGATGCACATATGCTCACATTCCTAAAGACAAAGATATGTTTAAGTGCTTTGCTGCATTAGATACATGAAGGCAAATGACTGCACACGTTAGGAAAAGCCTGTTACATGAATTTCCCATTCTGTTACTCGCTCATTAACACATTTCAGAAAAGAGGGTAGGAGCATGGAGTATTGATCATACAGCTGCGGAAATACTTCATCAAGAAATGAAAGCTTTAAAAGTAGGATATATTTTTCCAGATTTTAGCGAAGAAGTTAGAGAAACCATCAGAGATTATCACCAGCATGCTCAAATAGTTGATGGAGAAAAAGTCAAAGGGCTAGTCACCCTGTAACAGCAATAGGGGAGAGGAAAAATTAATTGGTTCTTTTTCTGGTAACATTTCAGACTGACAACATCTTTAACTTCTTCTTGTGCCTTTCATTACACCTAGCTTTCATCTCTTCCATAGCCTCAGGATGAAGGTCTGATCCCTAGGCCATATCGCCAAGTCCTTTTCACTAGATGAAAGACGAGACAAGAAGCAACAGATGGTTATAAGCCAACAGCGTAGCACAAACAAGTCATGAGACAATCTGGTGCGACCATGCTCAAGATATCCCTCCTTGCAGTTTTCTGCAGGCACTAATTTCTGTAGACAGCTGCTCGGGAAAGATTTTCAGAGGTAGGTGTACCATAACACCTAAAGCTTGGGAAGCTCTGGGCTAGAGGAAAGAGGAGATTTTTCCACCTTATGTTCTAGAGTTCAGTAAAGCTTTACATGTTACACAGCATACATCTCTACTGAGATGTTTTTCTATACCTACCTGCAGTCTCTCTCCATCCCCAGTACTGGCAAAGTAAGTTGGAAGTCACACCAGTACCATTATCACTACAAATGGCTAATAGCTACAGGAACCTCCCAGGAGGTCTATAAAAGACAACAAACCCAAACTGCAACAAAGAAAATCTGGTTAGACATAATGAAAAACTTTTTTCAGCAAGATAGTAGTCAATCTAGAAGGCCCCTGAGCAACCTGCTGAGAGAGGGGAGTTTGATCAGAAACCAGTAATCCATCCCTACTTGCATCATAGTGTCCTTGTAACTGTAAAATGCACAGTAACATCACTCAATACAATGACAAAGGACAGCTGCAAACGTTCCATGAGCCTCATGATAATCAGATCTGTATTAAATATTGTTTGCTTCTGCTGCTTGGGCTGAAAACACAGCTTGAAAGTTCTCCATGGGTTGGCATCTCTGCTGTCCACAAACACCAGGAGAACAGTGGACCATGATGAGGAGCAGTGTCAGTCTTCCAGTGAATGCCAGGAGCCAGGTGGTTGGAAAAGATAGAGTTCCTCTACCTCCAAGAAATTCAGGTGTTTTGCATGAGGTTGTAAACAGCTGCCACTAGCCTTATCTCTTGATCTGTGGGCACCTTCTGAGCTCATGGGAGGTGGTGGACATGCTAGCTATTTTTCATTCAGAACACAGGATGAAGCTATTTTCTCTTATTTGGTGATATTTGAAACCATAGAGGGTGCTTTCTGATGGTTGGCTCATCCTAGCAAAGTTGAAGGTCAAGTTTAACTGTGGATGCTCAGACATTTCCTTGGAAACTAAGGAACAACACAGTGTTGGAGAATGACTTGAATTACTGCTCAGTGCCTGGCTGGAGCGGAAAACTAGCAAAAGTAATCAGAAAAGGCAGAGGACTCCAGAAAGGACCTGGTGCTTTGCTAAGGACCTCAGAGAGAGGAGAAAAAAAAGCTTCTCTTTATTCAAGATCTACATGGAAGGTGACTCAAAAATTCATTATTCTTCACTTTTGGTTCCATTCTTTGAAAATAGGAACACACCCCAAAATACACCACTCCCACTAGAAACAGCCTGCTCACCAGCTGGGTCAAAAGAGGTTACGAGATCTCAGGAGGAGAAGAAACATCACAAGCATTTCCTTCAGCTTAAACATGGCTAGAAATTGCTTCATAGACAGGGAAGTATATCTCCACAGCTCATTATAGTTTCAGACCATCATGCATGCAGGCAGAAACATGCACACCACTACAAATTCACAGGAGAAGGAGTTTCTTGCTTATACAAGGGAGCCCTAATTGATTGCAGTCCAACTGCAAATCTACCTAAAAAAACCCCAAAACACCACCACCCACCCACAGGTAATTCTCCATTTTAACAGAGCATTGCCTTCCACTGAAGAAGTTGGAGAGGTTTTTTGCAAGAGGTTTGGTGTGAGGAAGGTAAAATAATTATTTTGGGTGGCCAATATTTGTGAGACAGAAAGACCAGCCCATCAGGAGCTATCTATTCACAAGCATTCATGGGAGATCTATGTGTCTGCACTTACCTCTGAGTTAAGGTGTCCAGACCAGAACACAGGAGCTGCAATGCAAGAATGAATTAATGCTTCATCAAAGCATATTTTCGGAACTGGCCAACAGTTACTGCGTTGGGAATAGAGTGCCTTTATTTTCCCTGTTTTCCCCAAACATTTACATTTTAAATTCTCTTACTGCTTTCTATATCTACATGTTGATGACCCATTTCACTCCTCTACAAAATATAAGTATTTCTGCTTCACCCACTCCCTGTTAGAGATGCTGCTGAGAAGGGCAAGCACAAAAGAACTCTCTGTGCTGGTTCTTTTCCTGCTTTCATAACCTAACACCTTCACGAGAGCTGCAAAACTCCAGAGGGTGTCAAGATTAATTTGAAACACTTCCTAAAGGCTTGCAGAGGTGCTTATATGACAGAAACCGCTGCTAAATTTGCCACACACTCTAGTCAATTTTCACCACCGATAACCACTCCTTTGCCTTTCACAACAGCAACAGAAGTTTAATTTCTTTAGTTCAAAGAGTTTAAAGGCATTCACTGAAGGCTAAGTGAACAGTAAGACTGAAATACAAAAGTAATCTAAAAACTTGAAGAGACACTAAAGGGAATGAAGCTCTTTGGCACAAAGAAACCTCTAGCAAAGCCATGAAAAGTGATGCTGGGAGAAGCTCAAAAAGATTATGCCCCTACTTAAAAGCCTTTATCCCATTTATTAAATAGGTGTCGAGTCTTCAGGACTAGTTGAGTTTCTCACTGAAGAGAGGCAGCTAACATCGTTAAAGTCTACAAAGGACTTTTTTCAGCTAGTAGAGCTGAACCTTGATATTTGCATGGTATTAGCTTTTTTAATCCTAGGATGAACAACACATTTTCACTGTACATGAAGCTGAAGAAAAGAATCATGCTGACACTCCCAAGTATTCAGAAAGTGGGTGTCTTCCTTCTCCTTTGCACTACCCACCAGACACACACTAGACTCAAACATATCCCCTGTGCTAAAAAGCAATGGAAAACTACTACCTTTGCTACCATGGCCATCGATGAGCCAAACTCATCCAATTTGGACATTCAGCATTTTCTCTCAAAGGCAGTTGAAATGGAAGAGTTGCAGTGAAGGGTTCATAATGAAGAGGGAAAACTAAAGTCTCCCAGACCAGAGCAGATCAATCCAATGTCTGACAGCCTAGAGGGGCACTAAACCACCTCCTTTCTGAAAAAAATCATCCCACTTTCCCAGTAGAGCAGCAGTTCCTAGAGAGGTGATGCAGAGAATCATTAGCACTTGCGTCAATGATAACCCTTCCCAGCTGCTCCTTAGGGCCATATAAAACAGCACGATCAACTTCCAGTTTTGGTGGAAAGGATGCATCATGGTCTAAAAGAAATTGGGGTAGAGGTCAATTAAGCCAAAAACTTTTGGAGTTTTTGTAGTGAGGATAAGGTTAATATTGAAAGCTCTTCTGCCCCAGCACACTATAGAAGCCTACTAAAAAAAAACAAACAAAAACCAACAACAAAAAGCTACACACACAAAAAAAACCCCAAACCACCACCAAAAAACCAACCATAAAGCAAATGCTCAGAATCAAAAAGTAAACACAAAAGAGAGTGCAAGTCGGGGGGGGGGGGGGGGGAGTTTCCAGACAATATGAATCTCACCTGGTGAAGAATCTAAGACATGAGGTTTCCCTAGCCTCAAGTCAGCTAAATTAGGCACTGAAATTAGGAATCTAGTCTTCTATTTTAGTAATACATAGGTTCCCAACACACCCAAGGAAAAATATCTTTTGGGGACATAGGACTGTCCTGTAGCTCTACAGGAGGTCCTGGGATCACCTGGGAAGTGTTTCAGGTAAGCACTTACAGTCACGTAGGGTATGTCTGAGCCACACTGACTAGACTTTTGCTATTGATTTATGTGATGGTTACTCAGGTCCCATAATGATGGGACTATAAAACTAACAAGAGTCAGCTCAACCTATTCCCCATTGATCATCTGCACAGCACACCAGAACAACTCAAGGTCATTCATATTTAAAAGTTTTACCTTGGTCATAGGAATGTACGTATCCCTCTTGCTTGTGCAACAGGCAGCCTGCTTGCCTTTGGTATTTTCTCCACCAAAAACTCAGGAGAATCCTTTAAAACTTTAAGGAAAGCTTTTCAACCACAGTTTGCCTTCAGTGAAACCACAGGAAGATGCATTGTCAGTAGTATCTGAGGAAACCTACAGAGCACTTTGTTTTGCCTCCTGTAGCATCATTGCAAGTGAACAATGATCTAAACCTGTCCTGGGTAAGTAACTGTCTAAGAAATGCTACTGGTGGTATTTCATCTTGAATTCTGCACATCGTCCAGGATCTGGAGAACTTCAAGATAGTCCTGAGGCTGTGAAGATGATAACCAGAGCCAGTAAAAATCTTTTAATGTGTTATACCAAAGAACCAGTGTCAGAGGAAAGAAGCCAAAGGGTAAAATTAAAGATTCACTTGGTTTTTTCCCCTCTCGCCTTGTAGTTTTGGGGGGCTACTAGTCAGATAGAAATGCTGTTCTCCTAGAATACAGCTCTGGGGGTCTGGCTGCAGCTGGATAAGAAATGAACGGCAGAAGCCCACTCTGGGAGAACAACGGAAGACAGCAGAAAGCAGCTTTCTTCAAACACCAGGAGAAGAGCAGGCATTTCCTCTAATAAGAACTAGTTTCCAGGTTCTAAGCAAGATGTGAATGTGGGATGTAACATCAGCAGGACCTTAGCTGATGAGAATGCTTCATAATTTATGTCTGTCTGCTGTTTCATACTGCACTCTCATTCAATCCAGCTGTTACCTCATTAGACCAAATGGTGGTGCAAATCTCTGTGGATAGGCTACATCTGGTGTATGAATATGTAATTATATTTCTCTGTAGGCACCACATGAATGTCCAGGTAACTACAACATTTGGTGTCTAAGAAGATATGTTATCTAGGTCAATTTAAAAACAAACAAACCCCTTCCAGAATTAAAATAAGAGCATGTTCAGGTCATCAACTGTTTGGAGGATGTATTTTCATTGACTTACCTTACTCAGCTTGCTGCTGGGAAACAAGAGTGAAAGAGCAAAAAAAAAAAAAAAAAAAAGGGCATTGTCAAAAATGTTCCATACAGAGATACTTCTTAGGGGATCACATGAACATATATTTGCCTTACATCATTTAAAAAGTAGTCATGTTTATCCATTTCAACTTAACCTATTCTAAAGCAGATTTGGAACTATTACTTTTACCAATATGCACAAAAATAATAATAAAAAAAACCCCTGAATCTGCAAAAGATTTAGACATTAATTTGTAAGCTGTGATTAAACTTCTTGGTAGGACATATTTTTTTTGCCAAACCATAAACAGTAAAACAATTCCAAATGCAAGTCAGTTCTGAAGGAAGCAGAAGCTTCAGCCTCAGTGGTATTCTCTAAAAAATATCAAAAGAAGAATCCCAAATTTGGGTGCTCTGAAATTTTAGAAGAATTCAACTCCAGATCTGACATTTCCAATTCTGACCCAGGTCTGCATTTTTCAGAAAAGCGTGATCTGAATTTTATGCTCAGATCAATGGCCCAAGCAGCCTGAGCTCTGTTCTAAGAGTTCTGCACTGTGGCATATGAAGGCACAGACCTCAAGTGAGATCCCCTGTTGCATACAAAAATGCCACTTATATACAATCCCTTATCCACCCAAGTTCTGCCCTGGAACGTGCCTACACGCAGCAAAGCCCCTTTGCAGCCAGCTCACACTCCACCGAGCCGTTTACTCCCTCCACGCTCACCTGAGGAGCTCTCTTCTTCCCAGATCAGGATTTAAGCTGGGGGGGGCTTTGGGCAGCCCCTCATTGGGAGGCTTTGGGCAGCCCCTCATTGCAGACAGGTGTGCACAGAACTGATTTGCAGGTGAGCTCAGAGATTGAGTGTGAGTTGTTTCCTCACTACATTGTAAGGCATCATCACCCTGCAGCCTGGCACCCAGACAGTGAACAAAGACTTTTCTCAGAAAGGGCCCTTACACTGCACCATGGAGGAAAAAGTATTTCACGTAAAATAAGATAGTCTGAACCTCTGCCTGAAATTAAATTTTACCTTTGGTAGAGGTCCTGAAGTTCACTGTCATTTCCCTCCCATGCACATACAAATTCTTAATTTGACAAGGAAGGATGCCTGTACTGCTGAGATCTGGAAGTGAATTAGATGAGTTGAACTCATCTAATCAAACTTGCTTTTCTGCACAACATCAAATTGCCTGTTCTGGTTGCCACGTTCTTGCTGTCTGCCCCTCTGATAAGTATATTATGTTCACTACCATTCCTTTAAACAATGTTCAAGGATTCATGGTCTGGATGTCTGGGGATATGACCTTTGTTTCTCCTCAGCACCGATAACTCTGGGTCTATAATACCAAGTTCTTCTGTACAGCAATATGGTGAGGATGGATGGATGAATGCATGCGTGACATTTGTGTTGGGGTCACTGCAATTTACTGGGCAGGCTTCTAAGAGCTAATTCAAATCTGATTTTACTGTTGCGATATCAAACATCATTTAGGTAATGATGCTTCTCTCATATTCACACAGTACCTTCTGGCCACAGGCGTACCTGGAATTTCAGAGCAACTCCACAGAAGTACAGAACCACTATGTGAGTTATCTGACTGCATGAGACCATACATCTGCCACCAAGGGAAATTAATAAAAGGGCAAAAGCTCCTAAAATGCAGCTGGCAATAGTTCAGCAGCAAGCTGGTGAGCAAAGGGGCAGCCACAATCCGCATTAGACTGGAGGGGTAGCAGGGACACATGAGTGTAAACCATGTTGGCTTCTGGTTTTGCCAAAGTCATCAAGGTTCCCAAGGTCATTCTTTCCTCTCTGGACTAAATCAACTCCTAGAGAAAAAGAATCCATTTACATGAGGAAATGAAGCCTTCAATACCTCCCCACACACTCCATTATACAATTCTGGATCCACCCATCAGCTGCTTTGCCAGGTACTTTCCCAACCCTTTCATTCTCTTCCCTGTACAAAGATGCATCAATTTATGCCCTTGCTCATTATCAGCCTGACTTACCCCTGTGTTTATGCAGCTTGTAGCTTTGACCTTTCAGCATCTTCAACATCTGTGGCGTATTCTTGCATTAGAAGTTCCACAATACCCTTTTCTGTCCTATACTCACTTGTCTTTGTCCTTGCCTAGGCTTTTATTTTCCTAACAATCACCCCAAAGGGGTCAGCAACCCCAGCCCTGGGTAAACCTTTTGGAAAGGACTTCAGAAACTCACAGTTGTTCCACCTTTTAAGTTTTATTGATCTTTATAAAAAGCTCAGCAGCTCTGTTAAGTGTGTTATGTGGATGAATGCACATAAATGATGATTCCAGCCAAAGGAGGGGAAAAAATAAAAAGAAGAATGTTGGATATTTTTAACTGTTTGATGGGTAAAAATTATGCATTAAATCAGAACAGCACATTTACTTCCAACATGCAGTCTCTTGTCACCATCTTTTGATGTCTTTCCCTGCTCCTCTTGGGAGTGGGTTGGTTGGTGGTTCAAGAGAAGTGTGTAAGTGCCCAAAGATGCACAGAGAAGCCTGGAGGAAATTTCAGACCTGTTTTCATCTTCCATAACTGAGCTGCACACAAATATTAAGGATCCAGTCTTTAAAGATACATCTGGAGATGTCTGTGGGAGAAACCACATCATCTTTGGCTGCTTCTGTTTTCCATAGAAAGAGATGGGCATGAGAAGTTACTCAGATCTAAACTGGGCTGAGTCACCCCTGAAAGACATTGACCTTTTCTACTGAAAACCTCAAATCCTGATCACTAAAAGGATAAAAAGTTCCCCGTCGCTGCTTGTGTGTGTGTTCATATTGTCTCGTCAGATTGCAGGGTTCTTGGGAAGGAATTATCTCTGACTAAGTATTTCAAAGTGGCACAAAGCATAACATAGTCACATTTCATTCAATAATATAAATCAGAAAACTGCCAACAAACACCCTGGAAGTTTAAGAGTTGTTTCTGTGTCTTGAAAAAGGTGGCTTGAAAACCTGCCTGGGCAGCCTTAGAGAAGCTTGGGTGCAGGTGTGCACTCATCCAGTCCTGCACCCAACAAAAATACTGACTTCCATAGCATGTTTACCACTACATTTTAGCAATATACAAAAACTTATAGCAAAATGGCAGAGAAAGTAATTCAGGTGAGTGCTTCTGAGATGAAAGAGTCGAGGAAAGAATACATAATAGGCCAATAAAGAGACAACTACTTAAAGGAGCAAACTGAAAAGAAATCAACGTTCGACCACCCCTGAGCTGTGCTCAGAAGCCACTCAACAGCTGATTCTGCTATGGCCATGGTGTCACTAGCACCCACTGGAGCACAGTATTATTTGGCACAAGTATGCTCTAGACTTTTCTCATCAACAAGTGAGGTGAGGTGAGCTATAGGTTAGAATAATTTTATAGATGATGAAAAAAATCCCACCTGTCCTTCAGATATATACAGAGAGGATGTTTCATCAGGATCTTCCTCTCGCTTTAGAACATTTAGCAGTTACAGAAGTTTGTAATTTAAGCAAACTATGAATTGTCTCTTAATCTCTACTGTGGAATAAAAAAGCAAATAAATGCAGAACTACCTAAAAATACACTGTAATAAAAATACTCTTTTCAGCACTAGAAAACTTGAAGTATAAATTTTCCCCTGGAATGGAGCCAAAGACCAAAAAATATGCCAACACCTCTAGCACCCAGCAAGCAGCTTCCTTATGGAGGGTCAAGTGTTTGTTGCTCCTCACCCCTTTTCATTATACCTCATGCAGTCTTAAACCCCTTGTTTTATTCCATGCCGGGCAGCGAAACCCATACTATTTTATTGTCCCCTCCTTCCTTCTGAACAACTCCTGTGGTCACTGTTCCAGGTAGTCCTTGCTGTCCTTTGCAGTAGCTCTGCTACTCTCTTCTCTAGTCATATTCCCGTCCGCTATCAACATTTTTGGACTCATCTTCCCAGGAAACCCCAGCTCATGCTGGTGAGACTGTGGTTGTTTCTGCTGATTCATCTCCCCAGTAGCTTCTGAACTCTGACTAATTTCAGACCACTCTCAGCAAACACGTACAGTCGGAGGAGAGTCAGTGCTCCCATCCAAAGAAATGGCTGTTACATGTCAGCTTTTATTAGATAATGAGTCCAATTCTGAGAGGTATTATCAGAAAGGTATTATGAATGCTCACAACTAAATGGAAAACTTTCATCATACCCCAGGCCCATCAAGAGAGACAAATCCAGGGGTGTTCACTGATCAAAAAGTTATGGTCTTGCAGTATCTTCCTCCAGTATTTCATCATTACTCACCAAAGAAAGGTGCAGTTTGCTGCCAGCTTAAGAAAAGAAAAGACTACATTTGCGTAGCCACATAAGGGACAGTCGCAGTTGCTCCAGTGTCCTTGGTGGTGTGTTCATGCAGCCTCCCACATGTCAACTCTGGCAAGAGTGCTCACACACAATGACTGCTCCACTCGTTCACCCAGCAGAAAACCAACACGGAAAAGATAATAATTTTCAAACAGAAGAGGCAGAGAGAAAAGTGAGCCCATCTCTGCCCACATCCCTGGGAAGAACAGGGTGCCTTTGGCAGCTGTGCGGCAGGCAGCAGCTTCAGCCAAATGTGAAGTTACAACCTGACAGTCATCTGCAAGCTCTGGACGATGATTGCTCTCCTTTTTCGTAAAAACATTTTTACACAAAGCCATGTGCTTACACAAGGGCAAGTGGTGGGAAGAAGTGCTTGAAGGTGGGGCTGATACAGAAGAAGGAACATCTTGGGACCAGTGGCGTTTCATACCATACCTTCTCTGACTGCATCCTATCTACACAACTCCCTCTCTGTTGTTTCTCCATGCTGATTCCTGTGGGGAGATTGCCCTGGTGCTGGGTTCGGCATGCAAGGAAGGTCTGTCAGCTTGCCCACCCCTTCGGCACAACACAAACCTCAAGGCTATGGTGAACACCACTGATGCTTCAGTTGTCATGAGGTGTCCTGCAGTGTAAGGGAGACCACCATGGTGTGTCAAAGGACTTTTTGGCTTGGAAAAAAGGATGACTGAGGGGAAACGTGAGCAAGCTACAAAATCGTGAGGGGCCAAGAGATGCTGGATAAGGCGATGATGATTTATACTGCCTTCTAATACAAGAAAACAAGGAGACCACCTCAAACCTAAGGAGGTGCTTTCTCACTCAAGTTGTGCTAAGCTGTGGGTACTCTGCTGGGTGATGCCATTGGTGCATGTATAGGTTTAAGGAGCGTTTGGATAAATTCACAGGAGAAAAACCCACATGGTGCTGCCTGGTATAATCACACCAGCTCTCGTTCAGAAGGCCCCTGAGCCCTATGGGACTGGAGTACCCCAGGGACATTTTCTAGTACATTTGCTCTGCTCCTGCCCTCCCCTTGACATCTGTTGTAGCTGCTCAGTGCTGCATCATCCTTTGCTCCAACTATTCACCACAGTTGTGCCGTCCCAAGCAAAGGCTTGTTCACTGATGTCTGAGGGATCACACAGAAGGAACTAGTTGATTTTCCGCTCCACAGCGTCCCACAACACGCTTTGGGCTGTCCCCTTCCCCTTGGCAGTACCCCTGGCTTTCCTCTGCCCAGGTTCTCTTTCCTTTTCCCTTGCCAACAGTGAATCTCCACACCTCCCCTTCACTCCCTTCCTTCCCCCCCTCTCTCCTTTCCTTGCTGCTGTCATGTTTTCCACAGCATGCAGCCCACCTCAGCAGAGACGCCAAACAAAGGGGCTGACGTTATGCTTGCTGCCTGCCAGCTTCTCCAAGTGCTCCCAGGACTTCGGCAGTACAGCTGCTGTGATTTTTTTATTCCCCTCTTAACCCCCTTTTTGCCTTTCGTTGAACAATTGTCATTAACAGGGAAGGATCTTGCTTTCTATTTCAGACTGCTGCGAATCAGAAAGGAGAGTGTTAAAATTTGAGTGGGGCTGTCTCCCCCACTCATTTCCCCCCCTGCCTCTTTTCCCCACTCCTGCCCTTTACTGAAGCTCGTGGGGCTTTCGCAGCCACAGCGGGAAAGAAAAGCCAGACCCATACAAGGATGCGGCTAATCTGCCCCACGTAGCTTGTACCCATCAGCACCACCAGCTCCCCCACCACCCCACAAAATGACAAAGGAACCTTGATTACTGACTCACCATGCCAGCTGGGGGGGGGGGGGGGGAGGGAATAATGCATAGCATTCGTTTATAATAGTGGGCTCTGAGTCTGCTGGGAGATTGGCTGGCATTTCGGCAGCTGAGGGGGCTGCCCCGTCTCTGAGCTGTCACACTGACTCACCTGCCACAGCAGCAGCTCTGAAAGGCACCTCGGGAGGAGTGGGAGAGGGAGAGGCAGGGGATGGAGGAAGATGCACACCCCACAGACAGACGGAGGGATAGTGTCAGCCCCACACACACCCTCCCGTCCTGGTTCTACCCCACAGATGCACATGTTGTGCCTTGTGGGTGTCACTCAGTCTCCTCCTTAATTCAGAAGCAGGACAAAAACTCAGCTTACTTCTCAGCCCCTCTCAGCTGCCCCTTCACATTAGTCACAGGATAATACAGCATAAGGAAATCCAAAGGAAGAAAGACAACTGTCCTATCTAACCTGCTGCCTTACTTCATCAAAGCATCACTTTTCAGGGGGAGAGGAGCTGTGCAGGAGCCCACCACTGTTTTTCTGGGTGATGGACCCAGTCTTGGGACTGGAGCACTTTGTCTTCACCAGGAGCTGACTGTGACCATCCCCCGTCAGTGGCTGGGGAGCCATTGCCATCCTTCCCCCTGAATACAGAAGCAGAAGACAAACTCTGAGGCTGTTTCTACAGAAGCTTCAAGGTCCCTTTCCAGTATCCATGAGTGATTCCAGCACACAATGGAGAAAATCAGCACTCATTGTATTACCAATTATCTTTTCTCTTTGGAAATTTCCCCAGTGTTTTAGGACCACAGGGAACCAGGTGGCAGGACACTGAGTTCCTTTTCCTGCCCTGGGTGCTGCTCCTTCTTCCTGTCATCCTATTCCTCCTTCCTTTTCCCTCAGCTGTTTTTCATGCCATGTCTGGCCTCTCCTTATGATTTAACCCCACCTGGCAACTAAGAACTATGCAGCTGTTCGCTTACTTCCCCACTCCCCCGGTGGGATGGGGAGGAGAACTGGGAAAAAGGTAAAACTCATGGGTTGAGATAAGAACAATTTAATAATTGAAATAAAAATAAATACAATAATAGTAATAGCAACAAAAACAACTGTAATGGAAAAGAGAGAGGAGAGAGGAATAAAATCCAAAAGGAGAAAATAACAATAAGTGATGCACAATACAATTGCTCACCACCTGCTGACTGATACCCACCCAGTTTCCGAGCAGCGATTGGCTGTCCCCAGACAACTCCCCCCAGCTTCTATACTCAGCATGACATTCTATGGTATGGAATATGCCTTTGGCTAGTTGGTGTCAGCTATCCTGGATGTCCCCCCTCCCATTTTCTTGTGCCCCTCCAGCTTTCTTGCTGGCAGGGCCTGAGAAACTGAAAAGTTCTTGACGTAGTATGAACGTTATTTAGCAACAACTAAAAACATCAGTGTGTTATAAACATTATTATCATACTAAATCCAAAGCACAGCACTATACCAGCCACTGAAAAGAAAATAAACTCTATCCCAGACGAAACCAGGACACCACTCTTCTTCCAGCTCATTTGCATATATCCTTCCCTCCATCCTTGCTGCTTCCTCCTGCTTTTGTAAGTCTCCTGTATGAAAACAGACACGTGAGTCTTTGTGCCCTTTGTGTTGACTAATCATCTGAAAATAAATGGGGAAAAGGGTGATTACTCCTATGGCTTTTCCTCCACTTTATTTAATGAGCAGGTAACTTCTGCATTAAAACTTTTTCTACTGCTCAGAGCTCCTCTCACCATTAATGACATCCTCAAAGGATTCAGTTTCTGCTCTGAAGGTGAGTGAATGTAGCACTGAATGGAAAGGCTGTGGTTTGATAAAGGATTATCAAGAAATCAGTAAGGAATGATAAGGTAAAATGCCTCTAGGTCTGGGATCAGACAAAAGAACATCAATGGTGCAGAGGGGTGAAAGGCAAAAGCTAATTAGCAGGAAAATGTGATGATAACTAGTATCATTTTCTGGTGTTCCACCACCTGCCTGGCTACAGCACCTATTGCCCTTGCCATGAGCCCTTGGGCTGCGGCCTGGGGTCACACAAATGTGGTTTTCATGTGTGTTTCCAGCTCCTAACCAATTCCAGATTAATAGGAGCTAGAATGATAATCTATTACAGTGTACACAAATTATCAATTATAATATCCTTTCATTTACAGTCTTCATACAAACCAGAAAGCATCGGAATCCCAAAGACATTATTATTCAGGACATTAAATCCCAGAAGAAGAAATCTAATAGTATACAAGCTGTAAACCACAGGATATCCATCCAACACAAACAGAAATGCAATGAGAGGGAAATGAATGAAACCATTAATTCAGAGGAATTTTATTTCCCTTTCCAATACTGTGAGTACTTGTTGAAGCTGTTTGCTTTCTCCCTACATAGAGAACTTCAGCGCTGATTTATACCCCGAGGCCTTGTCTGCTGCCTTGCTTCTGAATCTGACTTGAGTATCACAAGAATGATTGGTTAAAACTTGCAGCTGATTCATAGAATCCTAGAATCCCAGCATCCTAGAATGGTTTGGGTTGGAAGGGACCTTAAAGATCATCTAGTACCAACACCCCTGCCATGGGCAGGGATGCCTGCCACTAGACCAGTTGCTGCAAGTTCCATCCAGCCTGACTTTGCAAACTGGCCAGGTTTCACTTCTGGCAAAAGGAAAAGGAAGGAAAAGAAATTATATATAAAAAAAGGGAAATTAAAAAAAAAAGAAAAAAAATTAAAAAAAAAAGAAAAAAAAGAAAAAAAATTAAAAAAAAAAAGAAAAAAATCATAAAATGGAATGAGGCGAACACTACAAATGAATTCAAAAGTTTGGAGAAGTGTTGAGAGCTTTATGTTCATTTCCAAGGGTTGGTCCTTTCATTTCTAATCAATATTGAGCTGGGAATAAATCCACAGGATTGATGTGCACACTACACTGAGTAATTTTAGCTTGCGCTGGAAAATCATTTCAAGAGTGTTTTCTGGTGGCTGGTACTGTTCCCTCCACCTCTGACACACTGGATTTGGCTAGGAAACTCTGCACAGAGGAGAGAAACAAAAGCATCTGAGAAAAGTCAAAGTAAAGAGCAACCTTTCAAACAGAGGAAGATGATGCAACCACATGGCAAAGGGAGAAGGAGGGAGATGGCTTCAGCCTGGGGAGTGTGGTTTAGTGGCCAGAGGTCAACTCATTTTAACTCAGGTCTACTTTTTTCTGGCTATGTGCCACAAGTGTTTGTGTCTCTGCCTTGCTGGATGACGTCTTGAACCTTTTCCTCTCCAGGTCCTGTTTTCATCTTCCCCATCTGAGGGAGATGCCCATACTCCTCTGTGCTAACTCCATGGTTTATATTGTACAGGAATTGTTCCAGAGCCCAGTATCCCCATGTCAATATTTTACATCCTTTCTATGCTATGAAAAGTTATTTTTAGTGGAGGGAAGACCCTGGCTGGCAGCACAATAGTTCACTTTGATTAGATCCTTATTCCAACAGTCAAATTTGCTAAGCAGAGTTGCCCCAGAGTTGCCCTTTCTTCAAGGAGTCACAGGTCAGGCCTTTTCTTGATGTGTTACCAAGCTGGTCATAAAGGAACTGTGATGCAGGTGAAAAACAGTATGTTTTTGAGACTCGTGGACTTACTTTCACTACCTGGTTGAGTGTTTCTCTGTTCATTGTCTTCTCACAGCTCATACCTTCGCTCCAGCAGAATCACCCCCTGGCTTTGCAGCCATGTCCTATTCAGTGTGGGATTGTGGTCACCCATTCTGCACCCCTCTTTCTGCATTCATTCACCCTTTGACCCAGCAACCTTTTTCAATAATGCATTGAGTGGTCTGGCAATATGAACCCACTGGTTACTGATTTTCCAAGGAAATCTGCGAGCAGCAGGTTCATAAAGAAGTGGCAGTGAAGTTAGAGGGCCTTTCCCTTCCCTTCTTCCTGTCACAAGTCCCGAGTTGTGGGGCCAAATTACCATCTATATTGTTGTCCATCCTTGCTTACAGATCTCTTTCAGCATGACTTGCTTCCTAAATTCTCTTTTACGTTATATAGACACATTTGAATTTATTCCTCTTATCTCTCCACATACCACCTCATTTTAGACTTTTCTGCCACCAGTTCTAAATTCTAAGCCTCCTTCATCTACTTTTCTTCCTTTGCTGGTTGGTTCAACTTTTAGTGCTTCAGGCACCTTTAAAAAAGAAGTCATGAATGTGTTATGATATGTTAAGAGCTGACTTTATAACTAAGATAATTAAAGCCTCCATGGGTCCTGTTTCTTTTCCATCCTCTTTGCTAAGCCTGACCTTCTGCTTGCGGTTTTTCACCTGGTTTGCAATTCATACATCAGTGGCAATATATCCAAATTTCCCTAAATTAATGCTTTCAGGAAGTTTCATGAAACACACAGGTTTTGACATTTCCTGGGTCTGGATTAACCCTTCATGTAGTATAAAAATATTTCTTAGATTAGTTTGATGGTTTGATGGTCCTCCTCTTTGTCCTTATTGATGGATCTTGTGGTATTTTGCTTTTTTCTTTCTTCCAGATTTAGAGCTTGCTCCAGAGGAAACCCAAGGTATGAATGAAGTGTCAGTCAGCTTCCCCACCAGCTGGCTTCTGAATTATCAAAGCTTTAGCCATGCATAACTAATTCACATTTGACAAAGATGTCCCAGGCAAACACACTGGCAGAAAGCCTACCAAGTCACTCCCTTCCTAGCCCTCTCACCAGGACCCCAAGAAGTCAATAAATCCTACATTAGCCACCACAGCATCAGCTACCAAGCAATACAGAAGGATGCAAGAAGCTGACCTTCTTGCCTCTGCTGGTGTCAGAAGCAACATAAGAAGTTTCTCTCCCACACACAGCATTCGACTCTCCGCTTCTTATCCCACTGGGAATGCAGGCACAGCACACACCCCCACACGCATTTCAGTCAGTAAAACACACCAGGCAAGATGCTGTTACCTAGGCAATGGTTATCACAAGTCTCTGGAAAGAGAGTCGGGGAAGAGGTACAGGACAATGCAAGCTTGGAGAAGGAGAAAATGAAGCCACCAGAAGAAGAGATCAAACTGAGATATAAGGCCTGAAATACTGTGATACGTGCAGCTGCTGGTGCTGGGAAATAGGTTGTTAGACCTTTTTTATTTTTTAATGTTAAACACATTTCTGCGATGGATGGAAAGACTTTGGCTCTTTAATTTCTTACCAGCCTGAAAAATGCTGCCAGCCTGTAGGTTCATGATCTAACCTTTGCAGAAGGGCAGGCTGCTGGTTAGATACCCCTATGGTGTCATGGTTGGCCAAGATTTTGGATCAAGGCTCATCTTTAACAAGTTGGACCTGAGCAAGGTCCATAAGGAGGTGTTGCCTGAAGCCTTTTTTATGTGGTCTTCCATAGCAGAGGTGTCTCCTCTCTTGCTGGTCTTCACCCCAGACAGTCTCCCTAATCTAGCCCCCAAAGGGAGCACCAATGATTTTATAGTATAACTCTCCTGAAACAGAAACTTGCCTGCAAGTAATCCCAGGGGTTGCAGGTTCTCACCTCCACACTGCCCACTGGTGTGTGTTTCCAGTGCAAGCTCCTCTCTCCAGTCACTGGTACCAGGCCTAACCTTAGAAAAGTTGAGCCCAGGTGTCAGTACATGGCTCACACAGGAATGTCTCAAAAGTACGATGCAGAGCTAATGCATCCTTCCGTGAAGCCTCAGTTTTTCAGAGGCAAAAGCTGAACTATTTTATGGCATATTCCATGCAGATAAATAGCATCCTGTACTGAAATTGGATGAAATAATCCTGCCCCAGCAAAACCACATGGCCAAGAATAAGCCCAGCTGCAAACTCAAGTCCTGTGAGATGTCCTGTTACTTGATGCCACTTAATTTATTTTTTTTTGTTGACCCTAAGCCTGACAACGTAATGTAAGTCAACAAATTCAGTAGTCCTTTCTTTGGATATGGGATGTAAGGGAAGATCCCATGTGCAATGTTAGCCACTCCAAAAATAACCTGCTAGATCCCCTTGTGCTCACACAGTCACCACAGTCATGCAGGAAGTTAGTAGTATGGAAAACATCAGTAGGAGTTTACACGTGCAGGTCCCATATAGTAAGGATGGAGGATTTCAGTCACAGCAGGCCTGCTTAAGTGCCCTGCTGCATTGGCGTAGGTGGGCGTCATGTGAATGTAGAGGATACAACAGGATGAAATCTTTCCCCTCTTTCTTCAAGCGTTGCAAGGAGTGAAGCTTATGAAAGTAAAGGGAAGGAAAGCTCGGGAAGTGGGGGGAGACAATGCTCTTCTTGCAGGTTTTGTTGTCAGTTGCTTTCAAATCAACAAGAAGGGAAATGTGGAAAAGAGAATTTTTTTAAAAAAAAAAAAAAAAAAAAAAAGGAAAAACCACAAACCCTCCCCACACACAACCACACATAAAAAAGGCCAATACTTCCCCTCCCCAGCAGCTCTGGTGTCACAGGGAGGGGAGGGATTTTTCATGCTTGCAGCATTTCCTGTGTCCGCCTCCCCACCGGGTCTTTGTGGTATTTGAAAGGGAAAGGATGTTGTATACAAAGGGGACCGAGCTGCCTGGGTGGAAAAGTGATGGGGGAGGACCAGAGAGAGGAAAAAAGAAGGAAGGAATAATAAAGGATATGCAAGCATCTTGCACTAAGTAGAGGAGGTTTGAGCATTTAAGCATTTAAGCCCCTTGTTGGATTGTTTTTTCTTCCTCAAAACAAGGTTGCTGATTGGTGGCCAAAATGACATTTTGATGGTTACCAGGGTGCTGGAGAGTGGGAGGTGGGGAGGGAACGATGCATTTTCTATGCATGGCTTGGAGGGAGATTCAGCATGGCAGAAAAAGGGAAGCCTTGTTAAGAGGGCAGTGGGGTGGTCCTTGTGACGGACAAACCAGACAAGAATCCTTGGCATGGCTCAGCACCACCCGTGCTTTGCTGTACAGTAAAGGCAGTAGTCTTCCAAGTAGCCTGGAGACAACACTGAAATTCCTCCTGGAGTTAAAATGATCACAGCCCAACCCACAACCCAAGAGATGTGGGGGGCAAAAGGTTGATTAAATTCAGGAGACCTGATATAATCAGGGTCTACTCAATGGGGTTTCACCACACCCTCTTCTTTTAAACAGCAGTAGTGGATGTAAAAGAAGTGGGACTGAAGTACAGGGGTTGTATTTCTGGTATATGACCTGAATCAGTCTTTTGACATGTCCAGCAACCCCACCTTCCAATAAGTCCAGAAACCCCCAGACCCAAGTCCCAAATGGCAGGCTGGGAGTTTCCTACAGAATGGTGCTGACGTGCGGAATTAGACTCTATAACTCGAAAGTTATAAAGTAGGTATGTTTATTGCGCGCAGATGCACGGGGGATCGCTCCTCCACAAGCGTGCATACCCGAAGTGACGAACCATCTCACATTTATACAATGAACAAATGAATATTCAATTAATGCCTATACATATTTGTTACCTAAACCCCGCTTCGTATGTTAATTAGCTTATCAGTCCGTTTCCTGGAATGTGGTGGTCTTGCAGGTTTGTAGGTGATTCATGTTCTTGTGACCATCCGATCTTCTTCAGGTGATTCATGTCCTTGTGACCACCCGATCTTTTCCAGCAAGGAGACTTAGCACTCCCTCCCTCTAGATAGCATTTGAATGTCTCTCATCTTTTCTTATTCTCTTTTAAATAGCCCCTTTGTTAGAGGAAGAAGGGCAGGCGTCTCCCCTTTGTTAGAGGAAGAGGGGCAGGCGTCTCCTCAAAACTGTGGTTGTCACCGCACCCATGACTAGTCACCATACCCACATTCCTTAAGCAGACACATACAATCACAATCCATGTCCATTATCCCCATTTCACATTATTTCTCCATATCAATCCCCCCTTTTCTATTAAATTAAGTAAATTCTTTTACTTAAGCAGCCTTCCCGAATGATATAAAGCATCATACATAAGTATTACTCTTTTAAACATTCTCCAAATCCACAAATATAACATAATGGTTAGTATTAAGGAAATTCCTAAACTGATCAATAAGATCACAATGGGGTGTACCATAGTGTTAAGAATTCCTGTTGCAGAGGGTGACCAGCCAAAGAGAGTATCCCACCAATTATGGTTTCCATCCTGTTCTACCTTTTTTAAAACTTTCTTGATCCCCTCTACATCATGATGGATCATAAGAAGAGTTTCATGTCCCTTTTCTTTGGTTTCTTCCAGTATACGTTGTAAATCTGCATGTTTTAATAGTTCTTTTATACTGCTTATATTTAGTCCTATGGGGGTAGGAATTATTATCTGTGATAGGGTAAAACTGGATTTTAAGAATTGATGAGACACTACTGGGGCTGAGTAACTAAAATCGCATCCTGTGATAGTAGTAAAATTACAAATACAATAATTTGAATACTGTGCAGTCTCTTTTACCTCCCCATCTATGGTTATTGTGTTACACTTAGTTCTCAAACACGCACATCCCTTCCCTGCATATATAATTACTGTTTTCAAGTTTGCATTTGGTCGGGCCTCGAAATGACATATTTTCTGATCTGTATCTAAACAAGTATCCTGAGCCATTATAGTATTGCTTTCACAGAGGAAGCCCTGCTGTTCTCGCATAATACAAGATTCTAAATCTACTGTTTGCCACTTGTCGCCTGTCTTTCTGGCCCATGTTCTATGTTCAAAAGGGTATAGGAGCACCCCATTATGGTTAATTCCAAGGGCTACAATGGGGTGTATGGTAATTATTACTGCATTATGTATGGTCAACACAAAAGCTGTGATGGTGTGTGTGTTGGGGTCATAGGTAAAGTTCACCATATTCCACCATGACTGGAGTTTTCTTTCTACCTCCGTAGCACTGTCCCAAACCATCTTTCGAATTTCTGTAGGAAATATGCCTTCCTCTCCTTCTCTTATTATGGATGCAGCTATTGATTGCATCCACATTTGGGCTTGGATGCAACTTAGAGCCAGGGCGACGTCATCCTGTAAACCACCTAATGCCTTAGTGATGAGTTGATGATCTTCCATGTTTATTTGTTCCCACCTGGGGAGTACCTTCGATATCAACCATTGATGTGCCCCTAATGCCAATAATGAAGATTTTAGTGGTTGTTGTAGTTTTGATAGATCGGCCGTGGTGGCGGCTAGTTTATTCATTATCACCTCTGAGTCTATGGAATTTAATACTCAGAGTCCTGTTCCCAACATTCCAGTTACATCTCTCACTATTCTGTTTCGATAAATACTTCCCCTTTTTCTTAACCAAGTTGTCCATCCCTCATAAGAGGTTCGTAAGAAGGGGGAACAGGATGGCTTAACATCAGAAACATTGACTTGTATTTTTAACTCTATTCTTTTGAGAGACCATTCTGGGTTAAACAACATTTGTTGCTGACCTGTATTTCTGATTACATATGGTCCAATTGTATAAATCTTTGGATCTGGTTTAGTTAATTTAAGATCAAGTGTTAATGGGGTTGTTGTAACTGTGGTGGTGGTAGGAACAGTGGTTAGCATGATTGTTATTTTGATCTTATAAGTCAGAGCTGTTCTTGGGGATTCCTTTCCTAGGCATATTATAAAGATGGGCTCGGTTAAGGTAAAATTGTGCCAACATTCCCGTGAATTAAAGCACACGGTTGTATTTAGAAGGGTAAATTCCTTATCTACCTTTCTGACATTAATCTGGGTGTCTCCCGAAATCTTGGTGTTATCCTTTTCATTATATGTTTGACATCCTACTTTTATCTTATCTCCTAATTTTCCCCATAATCGGTCGACTTTGTGTACATCCTCCCGATCCCATTGATTCCTTTGGTACACCTCATTTTCAGAAAAAACCACCATAGCTAGTTTCGTCTTTGAGTCCACCTTTCCCATTATTCCAGTGTGTTTTTTCTGAGCATGATTCCAAGGCCAATTATCAGGCTCTTGGTTGTAGGCAAGAGAGAGGGTACAAAAAAACACAAATGGTTTAAACCCACTATTGATCATTTTAAGAATCTAAACGTTAAAATCTGTTTTGATCAAAAATATCTTTGTTTGAGTTGGGGCTTACTAATAACAAGTTGGGCGAGCCTGGCCACTGGCTCAGTCCCCGACTCTTGTTCTATATTGTTTGTTGTGGTGCCCTTCCCATATGGTGAATCCGCAACTGCTCAGGTTCACTTACTTGCCACCCACATTGTTCCCATTTGTCCGAGTAAATTTGAGTTTCAGTTCTTTTTTATCTGGGGTTACTTTCCAAGAAGTTGCAGGGGCTTTCTTAATCCGGGTATGGTGAATTCAAGAATTCTGTCCCTCAACCTTGATTGCAGTGTAGGTGGTGAGTAGGACTTGAAAAGGTCCGGTCCACTGTGGTTCCAGGGTTTTATCTGCAAAACACTTAACGTATACATAGTCTCCTGGTTGTATATCGTGAACAGGTCCATCCAGACCCCTACTGCGTGTTCCCATCATATGCTTCTCAATTCTTATTAATTGTTTGTTTAGTGCCACCATATAGGAAGTCATTGTTTCTTCACCAATCTGTGAAGACATCCCCTTTTGTACCCCATAGAGTCGTTCATATAAAATTTCAAATGGGCTAAGCCCCTCTTTTGCTCTCGGCCTAGTTCGAATTCGTGTAAGAGCTAATGGCAAAGACTGGGGCCAAGTTAGATTTGTTTCTTGGCCTAACTTGACAATCTGTTGTTTGATTAGATGATTCATCTTTTCCACCTGGCCACTCAATTGTGGTCGGTATGAGGTATGTAATTGCCAATCTATTCCTAGATGGTGGCTGATCTGTTGCACTATTCTGGACACAAAATGTGGTCCTCTATCCGAGGACATTACCGCTGGGACTCCAAGCCTAGGTATTATCTCTTGGAGTAGTATTTTGGTCACTTCGCGGGCTTAAGCAGTTCTGCATGGGAAGGCTTCTGGCCAACCTGAAAAGGTATCCATTAGTACCAATATCGATACCCCCCTTTTCTAGGAAGTTCTGAGAAATCGATCTGCCAATGTTGCCCTAGAACATTCCCTCTGCTAATGTTCCCTAGTTTTATTTTATTTGCTGTATTGGGATTATTGCGTAAACACATTTCACATTGCTGAGTCACCTGTTTTATTACAGTATACAAGTTTCACCCTTTCAATTTCTGATTTAGACTTTTATATAAAGTATCAGCTCCCCAATGCGTCTTATTAATAATAGGGCTGTGGTCCATATTAAATTGGATGGTACCACTATACAACCATCCCTTAAATAAGTCCACTTACTTAATTTTATTTTATAATTCATGTCCTGAATTACCTTTAAGTTTTCTTTAGAATAGTTTGGCTCTCGATCTGTACTTACAGTTTGGATTTTATCATCTGGTATTAAGGATAATTCCTCTTTTCCTACCTCCTCTGTTACTCGTCTGGCCTCATGGTCGGCCAGGCGGTTTCCAATTTCCAAATCAGTGCCTCAGAGTGGGCCATGCCTCACATCAAGGTCTGGCATGGCATTTGTTCCCACCGCTCAACGCCTGCTGGGTTGCAGCCAACAGCGGAGCTCAAGATTCTTCTTGGTGGCAAACACAGAGGCCAACCCAGTCTTGCCCTTGACTATGGTAGGAGGCACCTGACCAACCTTATTCCTTGTACTTCATTGTCAATGCAGTTTCATCTGCACATCCCATAACAAGTCACTGTCATGGCAAAACACACAGATTTACATTAGTAGAACTACTACAGAGTGTATTTTATTTCAGTTTTTCTGCCAATATCCCCACAGCCTTGCTGACCAAGGGATATTGTTTTTATCTGAACTGGGCAAGCCTCCCCCTTATCATTTTACTGTAACAGGTAAAGCATTTTTCACCTTTCCTGGAATTTATTTTCAGATACACCTGGTTAAAAATTTCTTTTACTTCAGGGAGGTCCTCTTTTCTGTTGAATTAAAGATAAGCTCAATATTTCAATTACTTGATCATATTTAACTTTTAATTTCATTTCCCCTTCTTTAAACGTCTAGATGTTCTAATAAATCTCATCCCAACAAAGATTTTAGTGAATTTGGCATTCTTATTTGTTTTTTTTTTTTTAGTTTGTACTTTAAAGGTTTCAGGATGTTTTCCTGGTGGCCAGCAGCTCCCACAACTGTAACAATTTTTTTTTTTTTTTTTTTTTTTTTTTTTACTGAAGTTTAACAAGTAAGTTGGTTTTGTATTCACTAAAATTCCACCTCATACCCATTCCCTGCCCTAGAGGGGCCGTTACCGGTCCTGTTGTACTGCAAATGCTGCAGCAATTGGGGTGACATTGTCAGGTCCTTCTGCTCAATTGTCAGCAAGAGCAACCCCTCCTCCTCACCAGCAGAAGGGTTCGGGGCAGGAGATGCTGTTCCTGCTCTGCAGGTTACACAAGCCTGCCTCTGCAGCAGCACTTCTGTTTTAACTCTTTCTTACCCTGAATGCAAATCTGCTACTTGTTGCTTTAAGTCTGTTGTTATTACGTATCATGCCGTTGCAGGCAAACAGAAAACATCCTGCCATGCATTCCAGCATGATTCAGTCGCACCTTCGAGGGGGTACAGGGGTTTGTACAAACTCACCCCAATACTTCAACACTTTCACAGGGTCTTTGATTCTTCACACACACACGCATGCCTCAGGTTTTACATACATCAGTACAAGTTTTTATATCTTACAACGTGTTTCATTCTGGTTGCTCCACAGAAGGAACCGCAACCTGAGCTTTTTAACACAAAAATTTCAACAAGAACATCCTTTTCTAGAGCCACAATCAAAGATCAGGTGATGTTAATCCCGCACTCTTTCTAGTGCTAGTACCATAGGATCCCGAGGGGGTACTAATCCACAGTCCTTTTGCCACTCAGGTTTGTCCTGGAGGACAAAGAACATGTCTGCATATAATACTTCATCCCATTTTCCCTCTGTCCTCAGAAACAACATTAATTGAAGGAGAGTGTTATAATCTAACGTTCCTCCCTCCTGAGGCCATTTCGCATCGCTCTCCAATTTATACAAAGGCCACCACTGATTACAATATTTAACCAATTTCCTTCTATTTTCGGTACCACCCTGTCCTACGATATCACTCCAATGTTTTAATATACAACCCAAAGGCGATTTTTCACAGGGCTTACTCCTTCCATTTCCCATTTTGCAATTTTAATTACTTTGTTTTTCTCCGGCCGCCTTAGCCACCCAAGGTTGGAAACGCGGATAGAGCTTTTTACTCGTTTTGCACTCAAACGCCTGTCTCAAGCACTCTTGCACTCACACTTAGTCAAAATAATTAAGCTATACACGGAAAATCAAAATGCGCATCTCAATCACACCATTCACACTCTCCGGGCAGCCCGCAGTCACACAAGCAGTATGTTATACGGTACCGTGCACTTATGTACAAACTCTTAGGAACACTAACAGTTCACAAAGTATGCATTTCAATGAACAATTGCCAAAAAACAAACAACAAACAAAAACCAATTTTTCCTGGTCTTAAGCAGAGTGTTAAGTTTTCCGCTATTTGCCACAAATTACCAGAATGTTAATATTTTTTCAACATACATTTCATAACTCCGAGTTTTGAACATATAACAAGACAACACATAGAACAAACAAGACACAGAGCGCTATTTCAGTTGTTACATTCCAGGAATTCCCCAATTCTTAAGACAACCTAAAGGAAGTTTTTAGCTTCCTCTTTTTCCTACGCAAAAGTTTCCCTTTTACTTTTGCTGTGAGGTCCCTCTTGTTCCTGTGAGATTCCGCCTTATTCCGTCCCGCCCCCCGCTTTCCGTCACGAGGCCTCCGGGCTTTTAGGAATGGCAGTAACCTCGGGTTTGCTCGATCTGCCCTCAAGATCGCTAGCGGCCACCCCTTGGTCAGCAAACCCCCTCCCAAGGTACCTTTCCTCCTGGGGACTACGCTGCGCGCCGGACGTCTCCGTGCGTCTCACCAGCCGCCCCGTTACTAAACATACCGTTTTATCCGTGGATCCAGGGGTTTCTTTTCTGCTCCCGGGTGAACAGCTGAGAAGAGGAGGCTCCTCCGAGGAAATCTCCCGGGGCGCGCCTAGGAGCGTCCGCTCCGCAGCTGGTCCCTCAGCCGAGCAGAAATCCTCCTGCCTGGCTCGCCAAACTGACGTGCGGAATTAGACTCTATAACTCGAAAGTTATAAAGTAGGTATGTTTATTGCGCGCAGATGCACGGGGGATCGCTCCTCCACAAGCGTGCATACCCGAAGTGACGAACCATCTCACATTTATACAATGAACAAATGAATATTCAATTAATGCCTATACATATTTGTTACCTAAACCCCGCTTCGTATGTTAATTAGCTTATCAGTCCGTTTCCTGGAATGTGGTGGTCTTGCAGGTTTGTAGGTGATTCATGTTCTTGTGACCATCCGATCTTCTTCAGGTGATTCATGTCCTTGTGACCACCCGATCTTTTCCAGCAAGGAGACTTAGCACTCCCTCCCTCTAGATAGCATTTGAATGTCTCTCATCTTTTCTTATTCTCTTTTAAATAGCCCCTTTGTTAGAGGAAGAAGGGCAGGCGTCTCCCCTTTGTTAGAGGAAGAGGGGCAGGCGTCTCCTCAAAACTGTGGTTGTCACCGCACCCATGACTAGTCACCATACCCACATTCCTTAAGCAGACACATACAATCACAATCCATGTCCATTATCCCCATTTCACATTATTTCTCCATATCAGTGCCAGGAGAAGTTACCCTGTTAGTATGATATTGCTTGCAGAGATACTTTATTCCCTATGAAACCAGCAACATGGAGAAAGGTCTCTGCTGAGTTTTGTTTCTAATCCGCATCTCCACAGCTGGGTACAAAACTTCAGTCCTGTCTCAAAGCCCAGCACACCACAATTTGCTATGCCAAAGAGGAATGGCAGTGCATGATTACAGAAGCAAAGTTGTATTTGGTTGGACATTCCTGTCCACCTTGGATTTTCTTTTTGCTCAGCATTTTTCCAGGGAATTTTTTTGGCTGTAGATAGTCTAGAGGAAAAGCAGACCTTTCCAAGTGAAACTCTTGAACAGTTCACTACCAAAGGCCATAAATTCCTGCCTAGGATATCACCGATTTCTGAAAGATATAAAGGTTTGGGAGAACTTTTGCAGTCCCAAAATGCATTTCTATACCTTGCCTTTTAGATATTGGCAATTTAAGAGTTTCTATTCCCTGTCATAAGTAACTTTGCAAGGAAGACTCTGGTGAAATATGTACCTTAATTTCAGTTCTAGGTGGGAGCCCAGCTGTCCCTACCTTCCCCTGCAGTCCATGGAAAATATACCTTGTTCAGGAGAGGGATGCAGGTAACTGATCCTGTTTAGGCAGCAGTGTTACGTATGTAGGTGGGAAGCACGAAGTCCTGGCTTGTCCATAAAAGGGCTCCAACTACCTCAGTGTTTAACACACATACCTCCAACCTCAAATGACCTGAGTTAAGGCCAGCTCATTGGGTTGTGTTTTACCATTGACTTCTTTATGTAATACAATATGAAGCAACCAAAACAGGGCAGACAAACAGAAATATGCTCACATAACTTAGTCCACAAACTGCTCCGCAGTTCTTAACCTTGAAGTATGCCAGCTGCCTTGACAAATCCCTGTATGTAACTATTACTCATACCAAGACAACTCAGAAGTTGTCACCCTACCATTAACCCCGGACAGCGTGTTCTTTGCTTCGCTTGCAGAGCCTTTAAAGAATAAGAAGATGCTGCATCTATTCAAACATCTCCAACAAGCACTGTGAATAAGCAGCCTTCAGTTCTTGCAGAGGATTTTCAGAGACTGAATCTTTAAAAGCCTAATTTGTGGAGAGGGGTTTTGTGTCATAACTGTTACAATCATCTTTGCTGAGCATAGTCAAATGGGAAATGACAAGTTAGTGCAATAGAAAAACATGTCTAAAAATGAAGAAATAAATAACAAATACTAGCAGCCAGCGTAAGTGACCAGTGAGTGGGCAAAGTACTACACGTAAAGGTTTGTGTCAGAAACAAACCTTCAGATTAGAGGAAGGACACCTTACTGCCAAAATCTGCCAGGCTCTCCAGACAATCCTAGAATAGTTATAAAAGCAAGACACAGGAGTATCAAACCTGTACAACAAATAGGCCAAACTGTTAGATTTCGAGCTGATATAAGCTGACAATTTGCAGACATAACAGTTAAATTAGTTACACCAGGAACATTTATCATAATCAAATGCTCAGTGTTAGTAGTCCTCCAGGAGGAAAAGAGGGATGCTGTCTATTTTTTTTAAGGATTTCCAGAAAACCAGCTGCTAAGAAAAAAATAATACACCCAGCTAAACAAAGACAGAAGAAAACACTGAAACACTGAAATGGAATCCAAATATCAGCTCTAACTCTCCTATCCAAAAAAGTCTCCTAGAAACAGGGAGGCTACCAGTTATCAGCAAGTCTCAACTGTGTCTACAACCAAAATCCAACAACCCTTTTAGCCAAAATCTATCTGGATGTGGGATGAGAGAACACACCTCACACACCTGGAATCTCCAACCCTCCTGCTCCTATTTCTCTGGCTGAAATCTCAGCTCATTGAGTCAATGTACCTTTTTTTTTTTTTTTCTGATGTCGTTTTATCCCTTGTCTCTAGTGGGAATGTATTATCTTTAACTTTTCTCAGAGCACTCAAGATGAGGGGAAAGCTGTTGAAAATACATTAGACTAAAATAAACTCCAATTGGAAATGCTAAGTACTGCATGTTCCTGCTTTAGGAAAATGAAATACTTCATTCACATTCCTGAAACAGGACTTGGGACAATTTCAAGTGTTGTGACTTTTTTTAAATCCTCCAAAAATAGTGAGTGAGTGTTATAAATTCTTACTTCTCTGGTTTGATAAAGAATGCGCTCATTATTAACATACAGCAAAGCTTTCCTCTCTGACCAGGCATTTAATCAGAACTGGGCCCCATTAGCTGACACGTCTACATATTACATGTGGCTTTTGTCAAGTACCTTTCTGACTGGCCACTGGTGATCACCTGAACACATCTATGCTGCAATCAATAACATAAAGATTGGAATGTTGGTGCATCTTCCATACCTTTAAAAATTGTTTTTGTTTTCCGCTAGAAGCTGGATCTAATCTAATTTGCAAGGGAATCTAAGTAACAGACCCCAAATCTTCAATTTGACCAGTCCTGCTAGATGCTTTAGCAAAAGGGATGGGGACCTGCTTACCAATATTAATGGTGCCTGCACCACCCAAGCAAACACAGCCCTGAGTCAGTGAGTCTTGACCAGGCTTAGCACCAAACATCTAATGTGTTCACTGGTGCAACCTCTGACTTTGCTGGTCCCACAGATGTACTCAGGATGCTGAAGCAGGATTCCTCCAGAGATCTCTAAGAGATTGGACAGACAGATAGCTGGACAGACTGCATTGGGGTACCCAGAGGTGATGTGGACTCCACCTTCCCATGTGTCTCATATGTGGTCCCAAATTTATTTTTGTTGGAAAGCTCCTGTTCCCCATGCCTTTTTTCAAGGGATTGTATCCATGTATACGAATCTCAGATAAAACAGTAAAGCACAAGAATATTTCATGCTGCCAGGACCCTTACCTCAAGAAATAGCCTTCCAAAACCAGCCGTAGCATTAGCAAGGGAAAAATCTGGGTATATGAGGGTAGAGAGTTACATCTCCTGGGGTTATATAGGTTCAAAAGGAGTCCCTCTCCCTTAACGCTATTTGCCCCATGGAGCTTCTCCTCTTCCCCCTCCATTTTCCCTACCCCATCTGGTCCCCTTAGACCTCTATCCCATCTAAGTAATTCCTCTGTCCCCTTCACCTTAAAATCCATAAATGGCCTGTCCTTCCAGGTCACATTCCCCCTCTAATTTGTTCTTCTCCAAAGTTTCCCTGCTGGTACTCACAATCTTCATCCCTCTTTATACGTTCTTCTCTGTGTCTTTGTCCTGACTAAGAGGCTTGGGCATGAACAAGAGCTTCTACCTCTTGTTATAGCAGCCTGAGACCTTGAATCAGAAAGCTTTCAAAATGGAACAGGGACATCCTGTGTGCTTTGAGGTTGCCTCTCAGGGGAGGCAGGTAGGGAGTAGGGAAATAAGAAGGCAGAAAGAAACCTGTGGCATGAAGATTCCTTGCTCCTTACACCTTTTCCCTCTTCTTCCTAAGGCTCCTCTACTCCTTTCTGATAAGAGATAATGGGGAAGGGTAATGGGGTCACTGTAGGTGGACTATGTCCAGCTCCATAGCTGGATAACATCTGCAGTAAGGTAAAGAATAATGTACACAGAGGGAATTTCTGTTGAGATTTTGCTGTGTCACTCAGCGTAATTGGCAGAAACTTAATGACAGGTCTGAAATGATGATTAAATTGTAATAATAGTAAGAAAAGGAAGTATATGGCTGGTTTGAATCAGTTAAGTTCTAGAAGTGATTTGTTACAAAGAGCTGAAAATGTTAATAAATGGTTATAATACAGTCATCCCTTATACCAGCCCCTTAGGGTATTCTGTTTAGATGCCCCCCCCCCTGCCCCCCCCAACTTGAAAAAGGTGATTGTCCCAAGTATGGACAAGGAAAATGCTGTAGGCAATACTGTAAAGTATTTCTTTTGATTCTCATCACACAGTTTCTGTTGTGGTACTCACAAGTCACTCCCATCTGATACTCTTTTTGGTAAGTGACAAGCTCTGACCTTTGAGTTTCTGATAAGCCCCATTTGTTTCATTCATATTCAGGCAAACCTACCTAATTTTTCACTTTGGACCATCTGACAGGTCCTGTTTAGTCTGTGGCTGGGGAGCACTCGAGGTTCTCAGACCTGTCAAGTCATATATTGAATGAGAGAGTCATATTGCTGACTCTCACCTTGAGTTACCCAGCAGCCTGGCTGGTGTATAACTCACTTCCAGCACTGTCCTACCTCTGCACTGCAGCCATCCTGAGCCCCCAACTGACAGTGCAGAGCAGGAGACAGCGCTGGGAGCTACAGCTGTTGTGATGCCACCTGGCAGGACATAGTGCTTGGAAGAGCCGTGCTAAATGGTCTCTCCTTCCCCGCTGCTGCTGAGATCAAGCTTTCATTGCATGCACAACTGTGGCCTTCTCTCTTGCCCAAAGTAGGATAGTGGGATGGACAACAGGAATGGTCAAACACTGTGGAGTCATCAATGCACACACTTTTTCCCCCCTGTGCCAGAACTATGAAAAGCCACAGTGACCACTGCTGAGCGAGCATCCATCAGGCTGGCCCAAGATCCTCCCTTTCAGCTCCTCCATGCAGCAGTGTTTGCTATACTTGCATCTCCTACCCCTTCAAATAGCAGAGACAAGCCTGACCATTCAGGGCTCTCACTTCAGCCCTCTGTCCTTGGTTGTCCTTCTTTCAACCCTGTTTCTTCCCCTGGCAGCCCCTATTCAGCCCTTCCTTCCTAGCCTTCATTCATCGTTCAGAATAACAACCTTTGATTTTGCTTGTGGTGCTGAGGAAGAGCTGTCTTCATTGTCACTATTTGCAATAGAGTTGTTGTCATGGTCTAGAAAGAAAGTCTGACTACAAGGAAAAGGAGCTCAACTTTTGAGCATAGGACATGAACCCTTCCTTCCTACAAGTTGTTTTGTTTTGGTTTTTTCCTGGGGAGTTTATTGACTTAGGGCACTGGACTAACCTCACTTCTTATCAAGGTGAATCCTGAAACCCTCAACTAAATTTTGATCAGTCTTCATTCAAGTAGACTGGATTGTCTGCTTAGAAGAGACATGAAAAAGAATCTTCTAAACTGTAGACTTTGCACCTCATTAGGAGGAGTGCTAACCAGGAGGAAAAAAAGACAAAAAAGGTCAGTGAATCTCTACTTCCATAGTAGCACTCAGTACGTTTAAACAGATTCATAAAGACAGCTCCAAAAACAAGTGGCTGATTAAATTAAATTAAATTAAATTAAATCAACAAACAAACAAACAAAAAACAACAAAGGGAAAGCACAGCTAAGAATTTGGCTCTGTGACTGATATTGGGGGGGGGGGGAGTTAATTTAAATTTTAAGAAGGATGCTATTTGTCAGAGTGGTTTCATTTGAACAGATCTATTTTGTCCGTGACACATTGCCAGATCTCCTCTTTGTGAAGCCAACAGGGAAAATCAGTGTTATTTTGCCAGCCTTGTGCTATAGTGAGATTGGGACGTATTGACATGGAGTTTTCCTATCAGAGGGAGCACTCTGGGCAGTATTTATTTCTGCATGTAAAGAGTTTTGTATGTGGGCAGCCCACTGAAGCCTGCTGAAGACACTTGCATCTTGGTGTCCAAGGGTGTCTGTATTGCAGTGTCACAGGGGCAGAGATATATCACTTACAGCACCAAATCCCCAGCAGAGCTTTTCCTGGTGCCAGTGCATGTTAGGAGACAGAGATAAAGTGAAGCACCATCTGAGCCTTACAGATTCACCCAGCCTTAAAATTCCTGTTGCTCTCACCATCCCTGCCTCCTTAATCTATCTTCTCCACCTTCACACCAATGACTCTGGCATGTCTCTTCCCTTTTCTAAACGGTAACAGGTGTCCAGCTGAGGGTCTTCATTGTGGCATGTCCCTCCATGATGATTTCTGGTTTACAAACCTGTTTTTTTCCCCTCAAACACACAGCCACGGGTAAGTAGTGCTAGTGGTTCATGCCATTCTGTCTCCTACTCATCATTATTAATTAAAGACGAATCTACTAGCATTGATTAGGAAAATACTCACATTAGCTGCAAAAATGAGCACAAAAGGAAAATACAAATGGACAACCCTGTGGACCAGGATGTAACAGTCACCATAGTGTTCAGTTCTGGAAAAGGAACAGTGAATATTCTTGATTACAAGCCACCCAAATATTATTCATGAGCAGCAGAATTAAATGAAGACAGATTTTCTACAGAATTGTATGCACAATATTTTGTAAACAATCCTACCACAATAGTCTCAGCTTTCCTCTCATGTACAGAATGCTCTCCACCTACTGAGACACGCTAAGGACCGTCCCAAGTCCCAAGTCTGTCAATGCATCTACTTTGCAGATCCTAACACTCCAGTCCTCCACAACCCTGAAGTTCCCCAGATCTCTCCAGTTCTTCTTGATAACCCCTGAAGTCCCATCCATGCTGTCTCCAGCTCCTCTCATGTCCCTTTATTCCCAGTTTAGCAAGAAGCAGAAAAGGCAGCAATGCCATCAGGGTGCACACACATTGACTGATGTGCCACCAGGCCAAGGGGAACAGGTAACTCTGGTTTTCATGCTGCAACACTTCCCTCCACAGGCCCACAAATGTCATGCTCTTTACATTTCTGAGAACAAATTTTTGGGACTCTGAGTCATTCTTTTATTCTCATTGAAACTGGCAAGCCAATGGAAACAGCATTAAGAGGGAGAAGCAGGACTGACAGTCAGCTAAGACAGGTGGACAGTTACAGTGTGATCATGCTAAAAATGAGAATCAAGGTAAAGGACCATTGCTGAAATGTAACCAAAGGTTTAGCTACCTGTCAGTCCATGTTTAAGTGCAGTTAAATGGTTTTGGATGTGTGCAACTTCCAGTGGGATTGTACAATGTGATAACCTGCAATATAGGCAACCAAAAGCAATGCCTTGTGCAGCCCTCTCCAGTCGGTACACACTAAAGGAGCATCCCTGCAGATCTCAAGGGTAAGCATGGATGTAAGCAAATGCACCATTTAACAGCTTGAAATCTTCCAGGTAGCTATCTGTTCCAGTTACCCAACGTTAGCATTTTACATGGTGTCATATGATAGAGGCCACCCCAAGAGGTCACGTGCTGCCTGCTTTGCAGCCACTCATGGATGAGCTCTCTGAGGTCCCAGATCTAGATAAATGTCTCATCAGCACTCCAGCAAACATCAGAGTGAAAAATGTCACTCTGCATATAGGTGTCAGTAACAGGTAGCTCCATGATCAACAGGAAGTACAAGCCCAAATGCAAGGTCCCATGCCTGTAATCAGGACAATCCCCTCTATCATAGAATCACAGAATAATTTAGGTTGGAAAAGACCTTTACTGTCATCAAGTCCAACCATTAACCCAGTACTGCCAAGGCCACCACTAAACCATGTCTCTAAGCACCATGTCTATATGTTTTTTAAACACCTCCAGGGATGGTGATTTCACCACCTCCATGGGCAACCTGTTCCAGTGCATGATAAAACTTTTAGTGAAATAATTTTTCTTACTATCCAATCTAAACCCCCCCCCCCCCCCCCCCCGGCTTTAGGCCATTTCCTCTTGTTCTATTGCTTGTTATGTGGGAGAAGAAACCTACCCCCACCTGCCTACAACCTCTTTTCCAGGTAGTTGTAGAGAGCAATAAGATCCCACCTAAGTCTCCCTCCAGTAAACAACCCCAGTTCTCTCAGCAACTCCTCTCAAGACTGGATCTCTAGACCCTTCACCAGCTATGTTGCCCTGCTCTGGACATGCTCCAGCACCAAAATGTCTTTCTTGTAGTGAGGGGCCCAAAACTGAAAACAGGATTTGGGGTGCAGCCTCACCAGTGCCAAGTACAGGGGGACAGTCACTGCCCTGGTCCTGCTGGCCACACTGTTTCTGATACAAGCCAAGGTGCTGTTGGCCTTCTTGGCCACCTGGGCACACTGCTGGCTTATGTTCAGCTGGCTGTTGATCAACACCCCCAGGTCCTTTTCTGCCAGGCGGCTTTCCAGCTACTCTTTCCCAAGCCTGTAGTGCTGCGTGGGGTTGGTGTGACCCAAGTGCAGGACCCCCAGCACTGAGCCTTGTTGAATCCAAGTCAATAGAGACAAGGTTATGAAGTGATTGAGAGCATCCCTATGGAGAAAGACTTGGGGATGCTGGTGGATGAAAGATTAGACCTGAGCTGGCAAAGTGTGCTTTCAGCCTGCAAAGCCAATCGTCTCTTGGGCTGCATCCAAAGAAGTGTGGTCAGCAGGTTGACGGAGGTGATTCTTCCCCTCTACTTCATTCCTGAGACCCCACTCGGGGCACTGCATCCAGCCGTGGGGTCCCTAGCATAAGAAAGATACGGACTAGTTGGAATGTGTCCAGAGGAGGCCACAAAAATAGTCAGAAGGCTGAAACACCTCTGCTATGAGAAGAGACTGAGAGAGTTGGAGTTGTTCAGCCTGGAGAGAAGAAAGCTCCAGGGAGGGTTTTTTGCAGCCTTTCAACACTTAAGGGGATTTATAAGAAAGACAGAGGTTTTACTAAGTCTTATAGTGACAGGACAAGGGGCAATACTTCTAACCTGGAAGAAAGTAGGTTTAGGCTGAACATAAGGAAAACATGTTTTATGAAGAGGATGGTGAGACACTGGACCAGGTTGCCCAGGGAAGTTGTGAGTTCCCCATAACAGGAAATGTGCAAGGCCAGGCTAAATGGGGCTTTGAGCAACCTGATCTAGTGGCAGATGTCCCTGCCCACGGCAATGGGGTGATCTTTAAGGTCCCTTCCAACCTAAACCATTTGATGATTTGATGTGTGCAGGTCACCCCATTTTCCCCATACAGGCAGCAGAATCTCAGGGCAAATTGTCTGCTCCTAACATAGATGTATATAACAGCTCAGGTCATAGACTAACTTCCACAGACTCCCCACTGACTGTGTCTGGAGCTTTGAAACCTCACTTATAGAGAGACCTACTTTCTGAATACATAATATGGGATGTTGTTGCCTTAACATAGGCGTGTGGTGCCACTTCAAACACTGATGGCACCTGATGACAGTCCAGAAGAGTGCAGGTCTTCTGTAGGTTCTATGTCATCTCTGCCAGCCCTGTGCAGATGCCTTGGACACCCTGGGAATTCCCAAAGAGTGCAAAACTTCCATGTATTTGCAAGTGAACCCTACCTCTAAATCTAGGTGAGATGCACCACTTACATGGCACCTAAAGTTCTCTTGGGCTAAAGATTTTTCAGGCAGTGATAAATCTTCCTGTCCTTTGCACAGTGCAACTGACAGTAGACTATAAGTTAGGATTGCAGATCTGGTCACATTAATTTTAGTGATGATAATAATTACAAGAACTCAGATGTTCAAGTTCAGCCCTTGAGAGACTGTGACCACAGAAGTCTAACAGCAAGAAACAGCCCCATCTGCTTTCCCATCTGAAACTAGCTGGAAATAGTCTTGTTATCCATTTGGCCCTAGTATGTCATCTGAAACCGCTTCTTAACATATGCTTTTCAAAATATATTAGTTTTGTTTTACAGGGTTTTGGCAAAATATTTTTCCATCATGATTTGAAAAGTCATCAAAATCTCAAGCCTTGTTGAAGAATGCAGTGATTTCAGTTCAGTGTTGCTTAAAAAAAGCTTTTGCATAATACATTTTAGCATTTAGTTGTTATTCCATTTGAAATGTATTTTAAGATACATTGTTTATTCTGATGTATTTTATGTTATAAGCTTATTTATTGTGTTCTCTTTTATTCCACATTTATGTTCATGTTTAATTTTATATTCACTTTCTTATTTTAATTCCATATTCTACAGTTTTATCTAGTAAAAATGAAATACTAGAAGTCAAACAAAAATAAATGTTGAAATAGTTTTAGTGATATATTCTCCTTGACCAAAAACGTGATGTTTTTTTAAATGTACGAGAGGCAAAAATCAAAATGTAGCATTATATTTCAGATTGAAATGGGGAAAAAAAAAAGAACTACTGAATTTCTCATAAAGCTGACTTGATAGTTCTACCAGCTCACTAGATATGCTGATATATTTATTTAATCACCCAAATATAAAAGTCTGTTTTTCTAATAGTGACATTTGTTATGACATTAAAAATTGATTTACAAATATTTTTGCTTTTGTGAATAAACACTCCATTTTGCTGTGATTTTTTTAAATTATATCATTATTATGCCTGCATATTTGATGTTGAATGTTTACACTCACTGGTTTTGAATCCTCTTCAATCTGATTCTAGATACATCCTGCTTCTTGTTAGAACTAAAGAGCACACAGATACTGCATAAACATATGTGGCATTTGCTATTCCTTATCCTCGGGCTGAGAACATTGATTTTCCTCAGGAAGGGAGAAGAAGCAGAACAATGCAAATTTTGCTGATTAGCTATACACTGCAAATTCAGAAGAAGAAATAAAAGTCTGAGAACAACCACACAACAACAATTGCATGAAAGCTTTCCTTCGCCTGTAACTATTCAGCACGTATTTAGTTGACAAATGCATTCGGTGACAGTCAGGATTCATACATCACCAGTGTTTTAACCAAAATGTGTGTAGTAAACCTGTCTCCAGTTTATCCTTCCTTACACTGCAGGCTCAGACAAAACCCTTGAAGTACAGTAATCTGCCTTCCTATATCCCAATGAACAGAGCATTAGGTAGAGATCTGCTCTTGCTTATGATTGCTTTTTAACGTCTTTTCACTGCAGCAGATAGACCTGACGTCATTAAGCCTGTTGTTATTATATTTTGAGAGGATTACTAAACATATAATTGATATCAGTTTTCCTTCCGTTATGGATTTGCAAAGTTTGGTGGTATTTACATAAGCATTTTTTCACAATATTCTGTGAGACAAGAGAACAAAACTGTCTTATTTCATTACCTTAATCAATGCTGATGTGTGCTTTGGTTTGCTTTTGCTTTCCTTTTCTGGATACAGAACACTGTTTCATGAAACACTAAACTTTATGCAGATATTGAAAAGCCAATAAACTTGAATGTTGGGAAGAATCGATGCAGAAAGATGTCAAGGAAAGCCGCTTCCAGCTGACAGGCTATTGCAAGGGCTCTCCTGGTCTCGCTCCTTTTTCATAGGCACTAATGAATCCTGTTGTTCTTTCTTTCTTTCTTTCTTTTTTTTTTTTTTTTTTTTTTTTAACCTCCTTCAGATCTCCCTTGAAATGCCCCTTCCCAAAAGCTGCTGAGTAAAGATAGCATCCAGGCACTCCTACATCACTACAATGAGGATCTCAGACAGGCACAGACGGACGGACAACTGCCACAGACGTTTTGTATGAACTGATGATGGAGTTGCATGACTCTTTCCACCCAACATGGGCAAGCAGTAGCCGGCAAGGGTGGTCCTGACTTACCTCAGTGCCTGCACCACGGTTCCTACTCTCTGGGGAAAGGGGTGTACCTGGTTCAGAGGATGGGCATGGGCTGGGTGAGTGGGGAGGGAAGGAGGCTCTGATGCACCCACAGCACGCCTCATGGTATATCTGGAGGTGCCTTTCCCACTTCCCCAGCAAGGCCCAGCCCTCCGCACAAGGGTTTAACCTACAACGCAAAGCTGGCTGTGAAGGAGGCAGCATGGTGTACAGCACATGTCATTGCAAAAACCTCCATGTTCTGTTAGATCTCTCCTTACAGTCATTTGGAAAGGTGTGCCTCTTTATGTTAGACAAAACGGAAATGGGGAAAGACAGCAAAAATCATAAAAACAAGCACCAAAGCCTCAAGGGAGGAGCGATATTGCACAGAAGCAGCCGTGCCCACTGCAGAAATACCTTCCCACAGCTCAGAGGCTCAACAAAGACTGTCTAATGTAAGCAGCAGGGGTTTCCAGCAGCGGTGAGGACAGCTTAATGCAGAGGTTATTTGTGCCTCCTCTTTCAATCTTATTTTCCAGCCTGGGGAGAGAACTCCTAAATGTGTTTGACACGTTTCCGTTTCCATTTCTCAAAGCCACGCTTTTCACACCAGCCGCTCTTCGCTCCATCTGATCCACTGGCAATATTTCCCCAGGACAAACTGGAGTCACCTGCCCACAATAGCCCAGGAGGAGTCCTTACAAAAGGCACTCAACTGTGCATTAATTTGTGGGGATTGCTCACTTCAGTCCCAAGCTGGTGCAGGCTGGTGCCCTGAACTGTGAAAGACTCGAACTATTAACACTGATTTACATCCTACCTCACCTAGCAGAGTTGTGTATTTGTATTCACCTCAGCACTGTGGAAGTGTCTCATGTGCTCTGAATCATACTCAACTATTTTTCACAGGAAGAGTGAGCATGCTTTTAAATTTACCACAGTGATAATTTCCCATTTACTTGGATCTGGTAGGTGGAGGCTGCTCCTAAGTGCTGCCATTGCACCGAGTATATACGTACTCCGTTGCTGTCTTCTACCTCCTTTTTTGCCTTGATGTCCCTCATCTTTCAGAGTACTTGGATCATGGAGAAACCCAATCAATTGCTCAGCATTAAGCCACACCGTCAAGTAACAGAGCTCTCAGTTTACTTTGCAGTCCTGGTCCCTGGTCCCTTAGGTGCAATTTGGCTGCAGTCTTCTCCAAAGGGGATGGATTAGTTAGCAAGGCAAAATCACAGAATCATAGAAACATTTAGGTTGGAAAAGACCTTTAAGGTCAAGTCCAATTGTTAACCTAACACTGTCAAGGCCACCACTAAACCATGTTCCCAGGTGCCACATCTACATGTCTTTTAAATACCTTCAGGGATGGGGACTCAACCACTTCCCTGGGTCACAGTGACCACACTGAGGTCCTAACCCAGCACTGAGCAAAGATGGGGACAGTTCATAACAACTTTGAAAGAAAGTAAGAATTCACTTAAATGACGTGCATACTGAGTTTGAAATCCTATGAGCCAGGGACTTTTCCACTGCCCACCACCTTCTAACAAAGAGTCCCATATCATCTATTCAATGCACAAGATTTTCATTCCCTGAGGGGTGAAGCTACTGGTAAATCATCTGTTTAACCAGGGGTAGGCTGACCATTAGAAAATGGCAATAAAACATCCTGTGATTTAAAATCTGCATTTAATTTCAGGCACATGCACCAGTAAAGAGGAGGAGGGGTGATGGATCATTAAGGAACTGCTATTTTGTTTCCAAAGCAATTGAGTAGCACGTAATGAGGACCAGCAGGGACAGATATGCAAGGAAGCAGTGCAGTTTCCTGCAAAATGAGCTGACAGAAAGCATCTCCTGTATGTTGCTGATGGTTCCACCCAGATGCCTTTGAGCTGCTTCACTGCTTCACATTTCCACTTCCAAATTCACCTGTCCCAGGAAAGGACCCACACGGCAGCCTCATCCATTCTGTCACCTGGGAGCAGTCCTTGGAGGGAAGTGTTGCCTAAACTACTGCAAGTCTTGCTGTGGGAGGCAACGGGTGGGTTGTCTCCCAAGAAGTCCAGGAGTACAGCAAGACAGGGAGTTAAGAGGACTCAGGAATAAACTGGGGAGCTGACACCTGGTAGGGTGGAAAGCCTCCTGTGATCCCAAGCGGTTTACCCATTCAGCCAGCATTAGCACAGACTGAGTCAGGGGTAGGACTCACAGTATTTGTTCAGACAGAGGATCTGCAGGTAGCTGGAAGTAGGGGTGGGTGTATGAATGAGAGGGGTTCCCCCTCTCCTCGCTACCTAACAGCGGAAAGGTTTTGCCTTGAGAACAAGAACACTGTAAAACTCAAACATCTTTACCTTTTTTTTTTTTTTTTCCCCTTCTAGATGTAAAATGAAAACACTCATGTTATTTTTTCTCGCAAAATATTTTCTTGTTCCCTGCCAAGGTGGACTGGGGAAGGCCAAGGCTTGAATAAATTGAAATCTCCAGGTATCTAACAGTCATTTCAGCTTCTCCACATGGTCCTTTGCTTTCCTGGGGTTTCTGCCGTTCAGTTGTTGTTTCAGTTGGCATCTCTAATAATTTTTATTTCTTGAACAAAAATGCAGCAGAAACGCTCAGCCCTGTATCTGATGGGTGCCAGTCAGCAGTGAGACGAGAGAAGGTCCTGTCTGGGCAGCCTTCCGTGGCAAAGGCAAGACAACCACTAGCAAAATATTCCTTGAGTGCCATTTCTTTTAACATATTCCAATTTTCTAGCCTCATTAGTTCTGCATGAACTACTTCCATATGAGCAAATGAGAAAATTAACAGGAGCTTCTGGTTCACGGATTACCACCAGCTAGTGGATGGCTTCTGTGTTCAGCAGCTACCCACTCACATGATGTCTGGAGCTGTCTGTAAATTATTCCCTTAAGTACCAGGAATATTCGTATATATCTAAATTCAGCTCAGAATTTGCTGTGGTCTGTGCAGCAATTAATGGAAGGTCTGAGCTTATTTTGTGCTGCCAGTGTTGTAATCAGTTTACTTGGGGATTCTCTTCTGGGATTAACAATTTTGCAAAAATTTTTACATCAGATATGGTTCCCAGAGGTACAAACGCCATTTTTTTGACATGATTAACTGAGGAAAGTTGCAATTATAAATAGATATACATGGGGCTGGCAGGAACTAAGAAACTGTGTTGCAAAGGAATGCTCAAAGCTTGTTTTTACCCACACTGACAGTTTCTGTCACTCTTATGAGCACTGTGGTTCTTGGGCATTTCCCATAATTTACTGAATTCCTGGGACCAGGTATTTTGTTAGTGTAAATTTAAATCTGTGCCCAGTTTGCACTGGGAAAGGCCAGCTGATGTCTTCACACCAAAATACTGCATGTTGCATTGCAAATTGCCTGACACTTTAAGTAGAGATTAAGTCCAACTTATTCCATTGCTGTTACACCCACTTTCATGTGGTGTGAAGTGCAGCAGATTTCAGGATATTTCATTTTAGATGGCTGAATTTTAATGAGAGTATCTGTTAACCTCTACAGTCCCAGCTATATCAGACATGCTGTAATTGAATACAAACTCACCCTGACAACTCGTTGGTGTCCCCAAAGAAATTGTTGCCTATTGAGAGGTATAAGAGGACTGTAACATTTCCTGCACTGTATCTCAAGCACCATATAAAGGTGCCTTTGCATACTGCTTGCTGAATAACACTGTGCCTCTGGGGATGGTCAGTAGATGCTCTGAGCTTTGTGGAGTAGGTGGCCTTTCTCTCACCTCAATTAATTTGAAAGATCTGCATCTAGTTCAGGTCCCGTGCTGGGAGTGCCAGTCAGCCCATGTATCTCAGCTGTCCGTGAGCTGAATGATCCTCTGGAGGTGCCCATCTGTATCCACTTACTATGGAGGAAACCTAGATAACCATTTCAAATATATATATATATATATAATTTTCAGTGGCTCAAATTGAATTAAATGTGACCCACAACAGGGCAGGAATTACACTCCAAGACCCAGACAGTCCTTTTCCACCCCTCAGAGCTGGGCTCAGCATGCCCTTCAACTGCAGTTACTGATACAGGATTTGGATCAGCTGGGATCATGGACCAAAGCCCCACTGGTCAGCGCATGTCCAAAGTGATCTCTGACATCCTTCCAAAAGGCTTCATGGAAAGGTTTTGGATGGAGGATTTTATGTCAAGCCATTCCTTGGAGCCCTCTCTGCAACCGAAAATGTCCACTGTCATTTGTTTACAAAAAACACATACGTAATGGGCCTGAGTGTCAGATGAGCTCCCATGCTCTTCTGCAAGCAAAAATAATAGCACCTCACAGACAGATAAAAGGAAATGTAGGAGTAAAGAAAGCTGCCCAATCCATGACTGAGATACAACAATTTAATAGAGCATTTTTTCTTGCTTTTGCACTTCCAGGTCATTTCATGGACCTTTACGCACATTTTCTTCCATCAGCTTTTGCTTCAGTCACAGAAGAAAAAATGTTCAAACAAAACTTGATGGCTAGGGTGATGCTGTTGAGCAGAGCTCGCCCTGCCAGCTTGCTATTCCTGGCTGGATCCTTTTAAACTTGTGGATGGCTCTGTAAGCCTTATTTACACTCATTTACTAAATTCCATCTGACAGAAAACACAGCAGCTTTTCTCCCCTCCTCTCCATTGCTCTGCAGATGGACTCATGCAGGCAGAACCATAGTGCCCACTGAATGACAGAAAATGTGATGGGAATGGGTGTGAATCCTTGCTGCTAGAGGAACAGAAAAGAAAAAGGAGCAATATATGTTTAGACATTTTCAGAGACCTCTGTAAGAGACCCCTGCAAACTCAAATGAGGACAGCAATGCTTCACATGAGTGAATACCATACCCTCCACAGATTCTGGCTTTTTTCCTAGAATGGGGGGTGGCCTACTTAAAGGTGGAACAGACCAGCTGTTTAGCAAGACAAAACAACACCAAAAAAACCCCATGCCAGGCAGAAAAGAGTAATTCTGCATAGAAATGAATTGGCTGGGAAAACTGAAGCAGGTAGGATGTAATTTCTCAGTGGTGTGCAATCACAGCTCCTGCAGGAACCTGTTAATCCAATAAAAAGTGCCACCTGCTTTGCTGAAATCAAGAGCACCCTTGTCCTGGTTTCAGCTGGGATGGAGTTAGTTTTCTTCTTAGTAGCTGGTGCAGTGCTGTGTTTTGGCTCTGGTGTGAGAACAATGCTGATAACTGCACTGATGTTTTTAGTTGTTGCTGGGTGACGTTTATACTTAATCAAGGACTTTTGTTTTCTCGGGCCCTGCCAGTGAGAGGGCTGGGGGGGCACGGGACATTGGGAGGGGACACGGCCAGGACAGGTGACCCAAGCTAGCCAGAGAGGTATTCCATGCCATATAGCATCATGTGGAGTATATAAACTAGGGGAAGAAGAAGGAAGGGCAGGAACATCCGACATTATGGCATTTGTCTTCCCGAGTAACTGTTACACGTGATGGAGCCCTGCTTTCCTGGGATGGCTGAGCTCCTGCCTGCTGGTGGGAAGTGGTGAATGAATTCCTTGTTTTGCTTTGCTTGCATGCAAGGCTTTTGCTTTACCTGTTATAGTGTTCTTATCTCAACCCTGAGTTTCACATTCCTTTCCGATTCTCCTCCCCATCCTTCTGGGTGAGGGTGAGTGAGCAAACAGCTGAGTGGTGCTTAGTTGCCTGCCTGGGTTAAACCATGACAACCCTGAGCATCATGGTGTCTACCAGGCACTCTTCAGTAGAAATAGCATGAAGCCAGTGCACCTCTAAAGTCCCAGAGCAGCACACACCACCACGCCACGCCCCCCCCTCCCCGAATCTTTGAGTTTCTTTCTGTAGAGCTCATCATGCATGGCTTGGATGAGCTCCTACAACATGCTAGTCAGTTAGCAGTCATGTGAGATAAATTCTTCCAAGCCATAGGAGAGACCTTATGGCTCTTTCAGCTTTGAAGATAATATTAAATGAACACGATCCAAGCAAATCCATAAAGAAAGGGCAACATGTACCATCAGTAAGCCTGGAACAACCATGAAGATCCTCATGGTTTCATCAGAAGTTTCCTTGCTGAAACTTTTTAGGTCTTTTCCTTTATAGGACACTGACATTTACACACATCTCTCACAAGGGCTTTTGGTCTCCTTGTTATTTCAGGTAGGTATAAAACCAGATTAAATATGATTAGGGAAAATAAAAGTTACAGGGAGATCATTAAAAGTCTTTTTGAAGAGTTATCACATCACTACGATTGCTTAGAAGTCAGGCCAAGGGTGGAGGGCATCTGCAGAGCACAGCGATATGGTTTTGATGGGTACCTTTCCAATGTAGACTGCACTGCCTTACCCCAGGAGCCACATTTAAACCTAGTAAAAACATTTGGCATATCTTTTTGGCATATTCAGACCCCTCCAAAAAGTCACCTCCAGTTAAACATTAATTAGCTGCAACGTAGCAGCCCTTCTGCTGCTTAGTTAAAAGGATGCACTGCAGACACTAATGAAATATCTCAGCATGATTTACAAACACAAACACACTTAAAACTAGTTTCTCACTAGTATCTAATTTTGCACAGAACAAAAGACACCTGATCATAGTTCCAGTTCCTGAAAGAATACCTCCATCGATGATGTAATTACACGGTAATATACTTGTCTCTCCCCAGATGTTTTGTTCTTCCTCCTCCAAGTTTTGTCAAGGTAAAATTTAAAGCCTTATCTGGATGTGTTACTGCCCAGTTAGAGGAATCTTTCCAGCCAAGTATGGAGCAAAATGAAGTTTTGGATGCATCAAAATTACCATTGTGGTTTCCCTTTTTGCCAACCCCTTGTGCCAAATCATTGGAATTTCAACCAGAATTGGTACTTACCTGCATTTAAAAATTCGATTACATCTGGTGTAAAGGGATTTGGGAGTTTCAGTGCACCTTTTGAAATCAGAAAAATGCTCTTACCTTCACAGTACAGTGGCTTTCAAAGTGAGACAGCGGCTGGTGGCTTTTGAAACAACTCCACAGCACACATTGCAACTCCAAAGCATTCACACAAGGATGGGACAGTTGAATATACAGTGATATGTTAACCAATGCACAGAATGCTGAAGGACCCTGAAAATTATTCATCTATACCACTAGGTCACTACAGTGGTCGCTGGCATGGTTTATGCCCTCTCACAACTACAACCACCCCTCAAAGGTCATTTTTTGCACATGGTGCTCCCTCTAGGAGACCATGTGGCAGCAAGACTTAAAGAAGAAACTTCCTCTGCCTTCCTGATTTGCATCTACTTGGCCAAGCTATAGGAGTTCAAGCACCCATCACAAGTCATCTTCCTGGTCTGATTCCTAAGGACAGCAGAAAATGTAGTTTGAAAACAACATTGTACAACTTTTTAAAAACAAATAACTAAAGGAAGGTACACTGGCCAGGGCAATTGTGAAGATACACAAATCACTGGAATATATAAAACAAAATAAAATAAAATTAAAAAATAAAATAAAATATTAAAAAAACCCTAACAAACCATGTTTTACTGGAGTATTTTCTTTAGTGAAACCAACTGCAAAGAGATTCGAAACAATCTTGCCAGTAATGGATAGCATTTATCACATTCACAGATTCATGGAGCCATTCTGCACACCTGAGGCTGCTAACAATGTGGGGGACGGAGGGAGTTACACTAAAGGGCAACATATGGCAGTAAATCTGGAATGCTGAACACAGTGATAAATTCACAGTAATAATTCAAGATGCTTCTAGAACAATTCTGGGGCCTTCCCCGCTGCCCTGTAAAGAAGAATCAAGGTAGGAGATTAAAAGCATCTTCTCAGCAATGATTTATATGTAAAAAAATGTGAAATTCTGTTTTAAAAGCAGATTTCCTGTAGCTAATTCTAAAAATTAGGCATCTGCTGTAAGGCAGGCTTCTACGCAGTCAGCAGAGACAGCCAGTCACCTCTGGACATTACTTCTGAGAAGTAGGGTGACCCGCCTCTGGAGGAACCTTGTTCCTTCCACTGATCACACAGGGAAATTAAGCTGTGTGAACATCAGGAAGCTTGAGAAGAACAGCATATTTTAATTACAGGATCACGGAAGAGAAAAATTGATGTTTTAATTTTTATTGTACTGATTATTTTTACTGGAACTCTGTTTTCCTTATTCCTGCAACCCTCAAAGGCACACGAGGAAATAATTAAGATATAAACTCTTTTCCTTGATAAAATATGGAGCAATAAATGGCTGTTAAGATTGATTAAGAGCTGAAGCAAAACACAAGCCTGGGGTAGATTTCACCTTGCTGTTTCTTAGGATGATGCAAGGATATTGAAGTTGGACCTTTTGCAGGCAAATCACATGCCAAATTGGGAAAAATAAGTCCTGTGCACAGTTTCTTTCCTTGGGGTGAGTCTGAATCATTCTGTGGTGTTTCTGCTTCATGTTGTCCAGCAGAACTGGACCAAAATCAGTTTATCTGAATTGATGATCACACTTAAAAAGAAAATATAACTGAAAACCCAAGGTGAAGCATTCATATACATTGAAACATATGCTTTCCTGAGCCAGCTAACAGTGTGGAAAACACTTCTGTCTGCCCCAAGGCAGCATCAAAGAGTTGTGGGGCTGGGACTAATGCCAGAAATCAATCAAGACATTTGATTTGCAGGCTGAAGTGCAAGTAGGGTCACAAATAACCCATGCAGGGTGGAGAGGACACGAAGGTTGCACAGGGCAGAAGTGGTTGTCAACCAGTGTAGGTGAAAACACTGAAAATGGGAAGCTCCTTCTCCAGAAAGACAGTACATCTTGCAGACGAACAAGTAATCCTGCCCTACAGCAAACTCCCCTCCCCTCCCCTTCCCCTCCCTTCCCTTCCCTTCCCTTCCCTTCCCTTCCCTTCCCTTCCCTTCCCTTCCCTTCCCTTCCCTTCCCTTCCCTTCCCTTCCCTTCCCTTCCCTTCCCTTCCCTTCCCTTCCCTTCCCTTCCCTTCCCTTCCCTTCCCTTCCCTTCCCTTCCCTTCCCTTCCCTTCCCTTCCCTTCCCTTCCCTTCCCTTCCCTCTACTTTCCCCATTCCCTTTTGCTTTCCCCTTCCCTTCCCCTTCCCTTTCTTTTTTTCTTTTTGCTGTTAAGAATTTGCAAAGTTATTCCATTTTGGGAGAGGGTATGTTAGTTGATCAGCTGCCTGCCCACATGGCTGAATACCTGCATACCTGTCTTCTCCCACTCTCGGGTTGGCTCCTGCTGTCCAGCTATGTGCCCGAAGGCAAAAGTATAAATGGCAAAGATCGTGGAGGCTGGCAAGCAAGGACCATCACTTCAGTTTTTCCTGATAGATAAACCATGCCTTTGCTGCAAAAATAGGCACAAGAAATAGCCACGCAAAAATTTAAATGTTGAAAAAAAATTTTTCCCCCTTAGAAAATGGTTCCAGCTAAGGTTTTCCTCCATTGCACTGATCACAGGGATTGATTGCTGCTGTGGGCACAGGCAACGGCAAGACTGGATGAGGCTAGATTTAGAGATTGGGGTTGAAGGAGTCAAATCCGAACATGGGCATCAGCGTGGGTGTACATTCACAGTGTCAGTGCTGATGATGTCCACTGCATGTCTCTACCTCTGGGCACACCTGTGTAAAATATTCTGATATAATGATTCCCATTCTGTGATCTGGATCCCGTGTGATCCACAGCCTCATAGGTATAAGTCTGCAGGACATCTACGGAACCAGTGAACAGTGAAGCGTACAGTGTTGTGAATGTAAACTGAGAGTAAGCCAAGTCATGCTGCTAGAGCACTATTAGTATGTTGCAGAGACCTGCTGGTCTGAAAAGTGATCGTGAAGCAAATGGTGACAGCCTGTCTTTCGCCCTTTTTGATGCCACAACCATAAATGACTCTCTTGAAAGATTTTATATTTTACTTGTGGAAGGGATTACATCTAAACCCAGAGAAAGCAGCTGCTGTGGAAGGTGAATATTCCTCAAATGCCATCTATGGCTTCACATTTCCCTCCCTCATATTCTTGTCATGTTTCCCTTCTTATCTGTAGGTCAAGTATTAATATAAAAGAATAAAAAGAAAGATAACTATCTATCAATCTGGAAAATAAACTGGGAGCCACAAAGTGGAGAGGACAAAAAGTTGCAACACTTAAAAAAAAAAAGAAAAAAGAAAAAGAAAAGCAACACTGCTATGGTGCTTTTGAATGCTAACTCAGCAGCTGCCTGTATCTGAATCTTCTACAGGTTGTGGCAAAGGAGGAAGCTGAAAGGAAGAGAAAGATCCATAAAATTAACTTTGAAAAATGTGCCCCAAATCTGAAAGGATGAAGACACCTACAACAGGGAGGCTCAACTTGAAACCTTCCTGGAGATTGATGGAAGCAATCTTTTTTAACACAAGGAAAGCACTTGGATTTGATCAGTGGAAACTTAGAGACCTCCAAACTGAATCAAACTTCTGCTGTTTTCTTGAGTTTTACCTCCTTCCCCCTCTGATTCCCATGAGAAACCCACCAGAGGCAAACAAGGGAGAGCCCAGCCTGCTGCTGGTGTAACTCATCGTCACCCCATGGGCCTGGGGGCTGCTGCTTTGAGCTGTCATTGTGAGACTGAATCACACAAACTACATGCAGAGGGGAAGGGTCAGGCGGTGTAAGCTGATGTAATTTATTCCCTGAGAGGTGGGAGAATCCTTGATGAAGGTTATAGAGAGGTTATTACAACTTGCAGCTTTCTATACACTCCTGCCAGACACATCTATTGCTTCACCTCACTGAACTGCATCATTTAAAAACCCTTTGACTCAGTGGTCTTTTAGACCATAGGGGGTGTAATTTAGCATTGACTTCCATTAACTTCAGGGGAGCTACACAAATTGTGCCAGCTGAGATCTGGCCTCCAACAGTCCATTAGACCCACTAATCCAGGTAGGAAAGTACTCTGTACATCACACCCAACTTCACTGTACTCATTCTGCCTTACTCTTCTTTTACACAACACCACCTCTACCATATTGGAGTTGTGCTGGACTTACACTGTTGTGGCAGAGAAAAAAAATCTGGCACTCTATTTGAAAAATAGGATCCATTTCCTCCCCTGCTTTTCTTTCCCTTGAAGGCCCAACACTGCCCTGACATTCTGAATTGGGGATGAAACAAAACCAGTTAGGGAATGGGATACAAGAGGAAAAACCAGCTAACCTGCAGAGGATGAGAGAGATCATTTCTCACACAAGCATCCACAAAAATGAGAAGCAATGAGCTGAGGCCTTCTCAACAGCTTTTCATAATACAAAGCGTTGGGCAGCTGGTCAGGTGGAGAAAAAAAAAGCAACCAACCAACCAACCAACCCCCCCCCCCCCTCCTTTTTTCTTCTTTCTTTTTATTTTTAGCCAGAAAATGTGTTTAGTCCAGGATGAGGAAATCTGTCATGTCGGTTTGATTCTCCTTACCACAGCAACACTCCAAATGGGTCACTTCTCCCATCTACCAAAGGGTGAGCACAGCAGTGGCTGATTAACAGCATGGGGTAAAAGTCATATAGGACAAGGATGAGGCGAATCCTTGCTCAGAAATGAACCTGTGGGAGAAATGAAATGGGTTGGTTGTAATTTTCCAGGAGCCTGCAGCCATGATTGCAGCAATAAGCCCATGAGTTCACAACTCTGTGTTATGTTCCTGTTCTACTTGCAACACTGGTCACATCTATACCTTAAAATAATCCAGATATGTGCTCACAGTTGCGTTCAGTCAGTCTGTGAGGGTGGGAGAGAGCAGAAAGGCATCACCTAAATTGTCAGACTATGGAGAGAAGGATGTCCATGCAGTGGTCACTACACTGAAGATTGGTTTAGCCATGGCATGATAGCTGAGGAAAAGGTATTCATATACCACAACTTTAGGTATTACATCACAGAATTATAAAATGGTTTGAGTTGGAAGGGACCTTAAAGATCATCCAGTTCCAACCCGCTGCCATGGCAGGGATATCTGCCACCAGACCAGGTTGCTCAAAGCATGTCCAACCTGGCCTTCAACACTTCCAGGGAGGCAGTATCCACAGCTTCTCTGGGCAACCTGGCCAGTGTCTCACCAACCTCTGTTGAGCTGAGTCAACAGATCTCTGTGCTCTCCCTCTACAGCTGATGGTGAGAAACTATATAGGCAGGATTCATCTTATCTGTCTTCAGGTGTCTCCCTGTGCACTGATTTTCTGGCCTCCTATAACAAGTGGAGATCTAGTCAACAGAGTCAATAAAGGGAATGCCACAGGTCCACCCATGCTAGGGTAGATGCCTACCTTTTGTCAGATAAATCACGCCCTGAACTTGACCCAGTAAAGAGAACCTGGGGTGACTTGCTCAGATGGAGACACCTATATTGTAGATGTCCATTCTAGGTCAGAAGTTTTCTACTTATGGGAGGTTATTTGGAGAAGGCGTCCAGTCTGGGTGTGCTCTACTTTTCTGAAGAAAAGCTTACTCCAATGTCTCCAAAGGAGACCTTGGGTGACCAGTTGGCTGATACACACTCCTGTTTGGATACAGGACTGTGTATGCAAACATCAGTTTAAAATCAGAGCTCATCCCTCTGACATCTGATATAACACAAGCCATCAAATACCACTCAGTAATGACTCTATTGGGAAAAATTACTGTGATTCCTTCCTTGCACATGGAAATGACTGTACTACCTAAACTGTTAGGTATCTGCCACAGCACCTTAAAGGCTTCCAGTCTCACAGAACTGACAGGGAAGGGTTTATCCCTGAAATAAAGGATTCAATTTTTTTTTAATTTTTTTTGTCTTTTTTTTACAAGACATACAATTTATTCCAGTATGACCCAGCTACTCACCACCCAACTGAGTAAAAGAGGAGTAAGTATAGTCTTTAGAGGACAACATATGTAAGAACAGTAAAAGAAAACCAGAGGAGAAATTAAATACACAATTAAACTCTCTGAAATTTGAAGTCACATATGAATCTCAAAGAATCCTGGGCCTGGATCTGCCTAGATAGAAAAGGTGATTTCAACTTGCAGCCTTTATTTACAAGAACCCCATCCACCCAGCAAGATGTGGATTCATGCTCATGAGCCTCCTGGCAAATACTTGCGCACCTCCCACCAAAACCATCTTATTAAATGTTAATTAAATGCAACACATTAAGCTTAGCAGACACTCTGCTGCTGAGTTATATACATACAGTGCAGACACTCTAATGAAATACTTGACGTTGATTTACGAACATGAATGCAGCTAGAACTGGGTTTTGCACTGGGATTTAATTTCCCGCAAAACAAAGGAGGCCACCATGCCTCTGCTAATGGTTCCAGCTTTTTAATGAATACTTCCTGAAATGATGTAATTACTGAGTAACTTACAGGCAGGAAAGCGACACAAGCAGAGGAATGCCTTGCATGAAGGGAACCTCCTCTCCTGGCAGTGGAAAAATATTTTTTTGGGGGGGATCTCCAGCAGCAAATGCCCTTCAGCCACGATAGTGTTCCCGTTTCAGTCCTTATTGCTCTTGCTGCCATCACAAAATCTATGCTTGATCTAAAGCGAAATAAACAGCAGGTATTGCTTGTATCATGTCATGCCAGTTACAGTTAAGATGATGTGAGGTCACAGATGAAAATCATCAAGAGAAAATTAGAGGTGTCATACTTCAGGAGGGAACCCATTTATGCAGGTGACTCCTGATAGAGCATCTCAATGCCGTATTCATTCATTACAGATACAAAATCATTAACACATTACTAACCTTTATCCATCTTGAAAGTAAGGAAATATACCTAATTCAGGCCTTAGTGTGGAGTAATCTCAAAATTGCTTCCTTTTTTTTTTTTTTTTTTTTTATTCCACTTGACCCCTTACAGTTCCAGTGCAGACACTGGCTGGCAATTTCAGAAAAAGAAACTCTTGAAATCCATCTCCTTATTCCCATGAAGCAATGTGTAGCCTGGTATATGTGACAACTGAAACTACAGGATTTATAATATTAATCATTACCTCCTGGGCTTTTCTATGGATTTCTCCTTTAGTATCCAGAACGGGAGGTAGATCCTGTAATGCCATGCATTACAGCTCCTCAATAATAATCAGCACCTAGCACAAAGTATGCATCCATGCGGTACGCACTCTTGCCACAAAACACGCTGAAAGGGGAAGAGCCTTTTAGTAGTTTTCACATAAAAAGTCCTCTGAAGCTCTGAGGCTACTGGAAGGTATTGACCTGCCAAGGAAGCCTCTAGTTGTTCTTCCCAAGGACTGTTCTTTGTTCTTGTGCAATGACCCACCCAGCAGAAATGCAGAGCAAATTGCCCCGTGCTGGATTTGTGAGGCTTTAGACACAAGTATAATGAGCTCAGGCAGGGTTTGTTCTTCTGCACTGCTGTGGTAACTGGATTGGTACTTTTAATCTTAGCTGAGGCATCTCCTCCCTCCACCATGACTTTTCTTTTTCAAGCCTGTATCTCTTTCTCCTTAAAAATATATGGCTTAATCTTCAATGTGGAGAAGAATATTGTTCTCAAAGCCATCCCAGCAATATGGACAAGAGAAACCTGAAAATAAAAACCTTTGCTGAAGTGATAGGAGGCTGAAGTCACTCATGTTGTATGGTGCTTTGCAATTCCCCAAATGGAAGACATGGCTGAAATGCACATTACTGTCTCAGCCACAAAGAGGAGAAAGCAGATGAAATAATGATAAGAAAAGGCAAAATAAATTAGTTCCCTCCTTCCCTGAGGGTAGGCTGTGCTGATTTTATGAATGTGAGAACTTATTCTTGGCCTTACACAGGCATCTGTGAAAAATGTGTCACTGTTGCATCCCTGTATGTGTAGCCTGTCAAAAAGGGTGAGCATGGGTAAATTTAGTACACCTGACACATTCTGCAGAAAGGCTTGTGGAACCGACCACATCTTTCTGGAGGGCTCTGTGTACACCACAGCTAACTAAAAGACCAGCAAGGTCAGAGACTACCTTGGATGTAGTCCTAGAAAACCATCGAGGCGCACTAAATAAAACAGAAGCCAGTAAGCATCTGGGGAGAAGTGATCTTAATGCATTCAGATCAGAGATGTCACCAGCAGAAGGCTCAAGCAGCAAAGCTCAGAACATAAGACCATAGAAGCTTTACCTTAAACAGAGGTACTTACCTGTGAGGAAACATAAAGAGATATTGAAAACATGTAATTATTCCAGCTTTTCCATAATGTTAAGTGGAAGTCAGGGAGTTTTCCTTGGGAAGCTGCCCTACCCCTCACCACCCTACCCCCAACATGTTGCATGAAGAAGGCAGAAAAACTTGCAAATGTTGCATTGGCATTACTATAACAAAGTCTTTCTGGACTTTTAGACACCTTATTAGCATGGAGCTGTGAGCCCATAGCTCAGGAGCTGCCCCCAGCCTGCAAGAGGTCAGACCACTCTATACTGATGGAGAAAAATATTGTTAAGGTATTAGGTAACCTATTGTAGACATCTCCTCCAGGCTGAGAAAGTTCACACCAGGCAGTGCCTCTGCACTATGTTCAGAGGGCAGAGAAATGCTACCATCAGTCCCTGTAAATCACTTTTATTTTTGCAAGACCAGAGGAAATTTAAAAGATTTGAATTCTCCAAGGGACACCATACACTAATTTTGGCTCCAAAAGAAATACAGCACTTCATTTTTAGGGCTCAAAAGACAGCTTAATTAGCTATAGTCAGCCAGGAGTAGAACATACCATTGACCTCAGCTCATGAGCGCCACAGACCAGTTACCAAATCACGCTGGTTATTTAGGGAATTAGAGTTCTTGTCTCATGCTAGCCTTTGTGGGTTAAACTCTTCCCAGCCACAGGAACTGAAAACATTAAATGAAGATGACATACTGTCCATCTAAAACCCATAACCAGAAGTCATGTCTGTTTCAAAATATTCCTTGATTTTTGAGCCTGAATATTAAGCTATCCCATTAAGTTAAGGTACCTTTCCCCCCTCAAAATGTTTAGTTCTTCTTTCCTTCTCTACTTGGAATTACTTCTCTGATTTTATATTTTTCCCCTCAGAAAGCATTATAATATATTGCTTTATCACAAAATGCTTAAAAGACACATGTATCAGATTTCCTTTAAGCAGATTTCCAGAGAGGAAAGTGGCTTTATTTCCAGAGAGCCAGTAGCTTTAAAAACGAACCGGTACCACTACTGCTCAGACTGATCTACTACCAGGATGGGAAGAACTGAAAGAATTAATAAAGGGTGAAAGCATCTAAGTTAATAACAGTGAAATCTAAATGTTGAACATAACAATAGAAGTAAATGCTGCTCATCTGTCTGGTGAGGAGGACAGTGAGAAATTACATAAAAATGTGTAAAACACAAGAAAATGGACAAGTGAATTGCCCACTATGAACGAGGTAAGCTAAGAAATCAATGGCCACCCAGGACTTCAGATTGGTCGCCACGAAGTTCTTCCCAACTTTGCAGCAGCAGCAAGGAATCAAGCCTATAGGTGCTAGGACCAAAGCCGATGAGTATTGGATTAGGCTGTCCATGCCATGAGAGTACAGGACAATGGTTTTTTTGCCTCTAGTACTACACAGTCGGTCTGTGGTCCACAGGGCAAAAGTTACGACTCCCCGCCTAAGACAGAAGTGAAATTCATAAATCAGCAAGCTCAAAACATTATATGAAGAGAAAGTCACTGGTTCCACGGACATGGGAAATATTGACACCTAGGTTCCTGTGAAACTATATCTCACAACATCTCAGAGGACTATGCTAAAATTGTACTTTGAATTCAACCCTATCGGGAGGTCAGGTAGAAAGAGAAAGATATTTTCTGAATACCCACCAGAGGGGAACAGGAAATAAAACATATTATGGTGTCTACGATAGCCAGGACCATTCTCCCAGTGGAATCACAAATTATGCCACTCCTCTCTACCTGGAAGTCCATCCATTTTCACCCAAGCTTGTGAGAACCAAATATTTTCCTTCTGAAAGATTTTACTTAAAATGGCAAATGGACTCAAAGTCATGGGAAAAGAACAACTGACAGGCTTAAGTATGCAATCTCAGCTAACTAAATCTAGCTGAGAAGAACCCATCAGTGGTGAATTATGACACCCAGAGCTGCTGAGGCTGCCAGGACAAGAAAGAAGCACTGAGACAGAGCTTATATTTTGGAAAGAAAAATCAAAACAAAATCATCTGTGCAAGCAGGCTGAGGTGGAGGGAAAGGACTTAAAAGGAGGTAAGTTTGAAGAAGACACAAAACTGGGAGGGATGACTGGTATGCCAGAGGGTCGTGCTGCCATCCAGACAGACCTTGACAGACTGAAGAAATGGTCTGGCAGGAACATCATGACATTCAAGAGGGGGAAGTGCGAAGTCCTACACCTGGGAAGGAACAACCCCATACACCAGTAGAAGCTGTGGGTCACCCAGCTGGAAAGCAGCTTGGCAGCAAAAAAACTGGGGGGAACAGCCTTGATGGACAGTAGGATGAGCATGAGCCAGCAACGTGTCCTTGCTGCAAAGAAGGCAAATGGTACCCTGGGCTGCATTAGGTGAAGCATTGCCAGCAGGGCAAGGTGGGTAATCCTTTCCCACTACTCAGCTCTGGTGGAGCTACCGCCAGGGTCCTGTGGCCAGTTCGGCGCTCCCTGGTACAAGAGAGATGGACATACAGGAAAGAGTCCAGCAAAGGGCCACAAAGATGGTGAAGGGACTGGAGCATCTCTCCTAAAAGGAAAAGCTGAGACAGCTGGGTCTGTTCATTCTGAGGAAGAGAAGGCACTAGCGGGGTAGGGGAGGATCTTATTCATGTCTATAAATACCTGAAGGGAGGGCACAAAGAGGATGGAGTCAGATCTTTTTCAGTGGTGCCCAGTGCCAGGACCAGAGGCAATGGGCACAAACTGGAACACAGGAGGTTCCCTGTGAGGGTGATTGAGCACTGGCACAGGCTGCCCAGGGCAGTTTTGGAGTCACCATCCTTGGAGACGTTAAAAAAATGTCTGGATGTGGTCATGGGCAACTGGCTTTAGGTGGTCCTGCTTGAGCCAGGGGGTCAGAGAAGATGACCTCCAGAGGTCCCTTCCCACCTCAAACATTCTGCGAGTCTGTGATTCTATAAGGAGGAAGCCAGAGATTAGATTTTGAAAAGACTCATCAGATGGAGAATTAAAAAAACCCTGGCAGCCACGAAGAGTGGAGAAAGTCTAGGAAAAAAGAGTAGCTGGTAATGCAAGCTATTGCAGTAAACAAAACAGGAGGTGACTGGAGCATGGTCTGAAGTCTGGACTGTGGAGGATAGTGATTTCTTATGAAAAGGCTTGGGAACTAAAGGAAGAAAGAGAAAAACTTCCCAACAGCGATGAAAGGAGGTGGTCAGTGAGGAGGAAAACAGCCACACTGATTTTTAGAAAGAGGAAAGGGTAGAGAAGACAGTTCGTAACGGTAAAGCTCATGTTAGGCAGCTCCGTGATGTGTTCAGATGATGCTGGGCAAGGGACCACAGTTCCCAGGAATCATGAGGGATCAGAAATTAATTTTGGCCATGGAAATAATGTTGTACTTTGTCAGGAAGCATAGAACAACTATTAAAAAAACCCCCAAAACAACTGAACCACAACCCAACAAAACACCAAAGAAGGAGATGTATCATCAGGACAAGAGAGACATGTGAATTTTTGTGGGTGTTAAAATTACCTTTTTCCATTTTAGCGGAGTAACCAGTGGTTGGCTCTAACAATAACACACTGAATCTTTCATGTTGTCCACAGCCAATTATACCCAGAAGCTGGGTGCGCTGTGACCAATTTAATAACAGAGGTGTCAGTTGCCTGCAGACAACCTGTGATTAGTCTTCCTGGTTTCAACACACCTACCTGTGAAGTGGGCACCCACTATAGCTGGTCTTGGCTCCTTCCTCACTCAGCAGAACAAGATCAGCACCTATAGAGATGACTCATCTTCCTCTCTCCCCATTTCTGACCCCCTTCCCAGCTTATGCTGGGATTAATCACCCTATATTGAGGAAACACAGTTGACTGTCCTAATAAATGATATAACTCGGTTGTGGTTTAACCACAGCCAGAAACTAAGTACCACGCAACTGCTTGTTCCCTCCCTCCTCTGCCCACAGTGGGACAGAAGGAAAATCTGAAAAAGGTAAAACCATGGGTTGAGATAAGAACCATTTAATCATTAAAATATAATAATAATAACAACAACAGCAACAATGATAGTAATGTTGATAATGATGATAATATGAGAAGAAAAAAAAAAGAGAGAGGAGTAAACCCAAGAAAGACAAGTAATGCACAGTACAATTGCTCACCACCTGCTGTCTGATGACCAGCCAGTCCCAGAGAGCAACTGGACCCTCCCAGCCAACTCCTCCCAGTTTACATACCGAACATGATGTTCTATAGTATGGAATATCCTTTTGGCTGGTTTGGGTCAGCTGTCTTGGCTCTGCTCTCTCCCAGCTTCTTGTGCACCTCCTCTCTGGCAGAGCACGGGGCACTAAACAGTCCTCGACTTCAAGTACTACTGAGCAACAACTAAAACACCAGTGTGTTATCAACATTATTTTCCACTAAATCCAAACCACAGCACTGTACCAGCTACTGAAAAGAAAATTAACTCTATCCCCACCAAACCCAGGACAAACTCTTAGCTAAAAGTGTAAATCCAGCCTAGATGATGACTTGGTTGCCATGGTGGTTTCTTTCCATCTGGGGCATGGATTTTCTGGGTTTATGAGGTGGGATTACCACATCACAGCATTACCCCAGGTGGCAGGAGCAGCCTCCAGTCCAAGCAGAACCCCATCCCCACATGAAGAGCATGACTTTATGCAACTCCAGCTCATAGCTCAGATCTCTTGATATTGCCAATATAACTTTGAGAGCTATGGGGAAGGAAAGGCCATCAACTTTTTGGCAATGAGAGCCAATGGGTTGCTTGTTTTTCATTGCGGTCATTGGCGTAAGCTACGCAGAGATCACGTTTTGGGGAATGAGGTAAGACTCAGAGGCTTCAGAGACTGATCTTCACTGTAATTTGCCGATATTCTGCATGAGTAATTTCCATGCAAATGACCTTGAGAAGAATATTAATAATATGATAATGAATCATTTGCATACACCACTGAGTATGTTGTCAGTTTAAACAAGACCGTTTGTCCAGAGCTTTTTTGTCAGCAAACAGAAAGGCAGAACAAGCTCCACGACTAACTCTTACATTGAAAATCCCAGCTGATACCTGAAAACATTGGCAACAAACTTGACTTTTTTTTGCAGTTTTTTGAATGCCAGACTGTGATGAGAGGCAACGGGACCTGGGCACTGTAAAATGTTACTCAGTGTTCAGAGCTTGATTTCACTGTACTGTCACCTTTCCTCTCCTGATGATGTCTTGAATGCTGTAGAATTTCCTAAACATCAGAAAAAGCAGCTTTCCTGATTCTGAGAATCTGAACATGACAAATACATTCCAGTTGTGCTTTCCTTAAAACCCACTAAAATCTAAACTTAACTTTTAACAATAATTTATGCATAACAGAGCAAAACACCAAACCAGTCTTGCCCATACAGTTTTAGGTATTTTAACTGTGCTGCACCTTTCCCTGCAACAGATCTCTGATAATTTCTTCTAGGTGATTTAGAAACTTTTGAAAATTCCATCCAAGGTTGAAAAATATACATGCTGTAGACTTAAAATTTTCTTCTCCCTTCTTGCTATAACTTTCCCTGTGGTAATTACATTTATTATGGGCATAGAAAGGACAGTCTAAAACATGAAATATGTGCTTTGTACGCTAAAAGGGCTAATTTCTCAAAGCTGAGAAAAATTTTGAGAGAAATTGACATAAGTGTAGACAGGAAATCATGAATGAAAATTGAAAGTCTTTAAGGAATAATTTATTAGATGGCCAAAAGCCAAGAATCTGCAATCAAGGCAGAGGATAACTTTGACTAAAAAGCCATTATAAATTTCTGACAAAGTGAAAACATCAAGTAGAAATATCTATATATAGGCGTGTTATCTTTGTGTCTGTGTGCATTTATTATGTCTAATTGCTTCCTTACTTTTGTGTATACACGTGTGGGTTTTTTTTCATGCAGAGGAAAAATATGCATTTTCTATATTTCATTTTTCATAGAATCACAGAACAGTTTGTGTTGGAGAGGACCTTCAAAAATCAACTAGTCCAACCACCATGACATGGACAGGGACATCTGCCACTAGATCAGGTTGCTCAAAGCCCCATCCAGCCTGACCTTGAACACTTCCCATTATGGGGAACTCACAACTTCCCTGGGCAACCTGGTCCAGTGTCTCACCATCCTCTTCATAAAAAATATCTTCCTTATGTCCATTCTAAACCTACCCTCTTTCAGTTTAAAAGCATTGCCTCTTGTCCTGTCACTACAGGGCCTGGTAAAAGGTCTCTCTCCATCTTTTTTATAAGTCCCCTTTAAGTATTGAAAGGCTGCCCTAATTTGTCCCCAGAGCCTTCTCTAGGCTGAAAAAAACCAACTCTCTCAGCCTTTCCTCATAGCAGAGGTGTTTCAGCCTTCTGATCATTTTTGTGGCCCTCCTCTGGACTCATTCCGACAGGTCCATGTCTTTCCAGTACTGGGGACCCCAGAGCTGAGTGCAGCACTGCAGGTGGGGTCTCATGAGAGCAGAGTAGATGGGGAGAATCACCTCCCCTGACCTGCTGGTCACACTTCTTTGGATGCAGCCCAGGATACGGTTGGCTTTCTGGGCTGCAAGCGCACATTGCTGGGTCATGTCCAGATTTTCATCCACCAGTGTCCCCAGGCCCTTCTCCACAGGGCTGCTCTTAATCAATTCATAACCTAGTCTGTATTGATACTGGGGATTGCTCTGACTGAGGTGCAGAACCTTGCACTTGGCCTTTTTATCTACTATTTTCTTATTTACTTTACTTGGCCTTTATTTATTTACTTATAAATCCCAGATCACAGAGGGCAAACAGGTCAATTAAAGTTTTCAGATTTAATAAGTAAGGGGGGGAAATCCCAAACTGGCAAGAATTAAGGATTGTGGAAAGAAGGTTTTTAAATATACCAGAATAAGAATGAAGCCAAGAATGCCAAAGGCCAACCATCTAACCACCTCCAACCAATGGCATTACAGAAGAAGGATAAGCCCTGAATAAATATTTCTTTTCTTTATTAGGAGATCTCAACACTTGTTGAGATTTTCAGCCTTGGAAATAATAAATTTTCATACACCTTGCAATCCCAGAGACATTTCAGAAGGCTCAGTTAAGATTTATGGCTACTCTCACACCCTAAAAGGGCAAACTTGAAATTATAGACTGCTTAACCTGACATCAGTCCCAAACACAGCTTTGAAATACAGTTGTTAGTTGGTAAAGAACAGAAGGACAGGCATATAACTAGTGTCAGTCAACACAGTTTTGTGGAAAAGAAGCACTGCAAAAAAATCTGTTTGATTTCATTCTTTCAGTGTATTTTCTAGAAGTGATTTGGGAAGAAGTACGGGTATCTTTAAGGAATTTGGATTAATGATTACAAAATCATTCACTGAAGTTGGAAAGCACTTCTTGAGATCATCTAGTCCAACCACCCACTCAAGCAAGGTCAGCTAAAGCGGGCTTCCCGGGTTCATCTCCCATCAAGTTTGTAGTATCTCTGTGGATGAAGACCCAAGTGATGGATGACATTGGCATTAAAAACCAGACACAAACAATATCATTACCATGTTAAATGCACTGTAAGATAGCTGACTGACAGACAGTGGGAAATCATTGTTTCGTAGATCTGCTTCTTAAAAGATTCTGCAGGGATCAGTCTTAGGCTGGCACTTGATCCTCTATTTTCATCAGTAGTCTGAAAATGAATATAAAAATAATTATGATCAAGTTTTCTGACAACAGTATGTTGAAAAACATTGCTGGATGATGGGGATGGGGAAGTCCCATAAGGCAGCCTGGACCCAGCAATCAGCTGTGCCCATGCCAGTAAAATGCAGATGCATCCAACCAAACGCTAAGAGCGCAGAGCATGGGCTGTGCTTACGGAACAGAATGTGGTTTTCTATCTTGCGGGGGCTGCAAACAGGGTTTTGGGAGCTGAATGGCATCCAGCCATGACCTCCCAGCACAGTGTTGTGGCAAGACCAGCCTTTGGCTGGACAACTGAGGGAGAAGTGAGTGGGAGAGAAAAGCAATGCTGTATTTACAGATAGAGTTGGTCAAGCTGGTGCTGCTGAATTTGCGTCACTCTGTTGCCCATCCTTTTCAAAAGGTCACTGGAGGTTCTGAAAAACATTGCACTATAAGTTAAGATGCAGAGAAAGGTTCCTTATTAAATGAGACATAAAGAGGTCATGGTGTTTATAAAAAAAAAAAAAAAAAAATGCCGTGCCTAGGTTGTGGCGTAGATGTACCTGCATCAGAGAAAATTGTGGGTGCTCAAATTTCTTTAATCTAGCAGAGAAAGGCAAAACAAATACTAAAAGCAGAAAGCTGAAGACAGAGAAATCCAAATTAGAGGAAAGGCATACATGACTAATGGTAATTAATCACTGAAAGTATCTAGGGAAGAGGCAGAACTTCATCTCCTGATGTTTCCAGAGCACATCTATTTGCTTTCTCAGGCAGGATGCTTTCAGTAAACATATGCTATTGGCCTTAATACAGGAGGTACCAGTAAAATTTAAGAAAGTTTTCCAAAAAAGTGGCCTAAAGACCCCTATTCTGTTTTATTCTAAGGCTAACGACGTAAGTCTATGAATCTTTATCTAATTAGCTGTATTCAGTCATTACAGAGATAATGAGAACCACCCTGGTTACATCAGAATCAAGGTACATTTGCATAAGACACCTCCAAACAAGCACAAAAAATCTTCCAGACAAAGACTGAGTATTAATTGACAAATGAAGGGCAAAAAAATATCCTTTTCCTATGTCACATTGATTTTTATTCTCGTATTGCCTTAGGGAGTTTGTCCTGACCTATGGACATCTTTGATCTGAGACAGTGTATGTTTCCACACCTGTCATTTTGTCTGGAAGCCTTTTAAAAAATTGATATTCACTCAAATGTAAGTAAAATCTCCTCAGCTTCCTCTTTATTGCAAAATTTGAATGCAACGTCTGATTTATTTTTCAGTCTAAGTGCTCAACATTGCTTAGAAATATCACTTTGAAGATGTCCCAGATGGTCACCCAAAGGTAGCGGATATGTTCAGATGACTAGGTGAAGAGAGTCATATATTGGTATTTTTCATAGCAGCACAAATATTAAGGGCTGTCATAAAGTATCTGTGCACAATTTAGTTTATGCTAACATAAACTCAAAGAAAATTATATAAAGCCAAAAATTATAGCATCATTGTTATTATTATGACATTATTAAATAATGCCAGAATTAGCATTTTAAGCCTCTTTCTTCCCTTAACTAGCTAATCACCACCAAGAATGTTGCCCTGTAACAATATATAGCATTCAGCCTGGCAGGCTGGGAACAGAATGATTCTGGGGATTTGAACATTAATTAAGAGCAACTGGATTCTGATTTGTCCTGTTCCCATTTGTCAACACTGCTTAGGTGCTAGCTTTCTGGTTTGGTGTCTGCCGTTTACCTCAACTTCTTTGGCTTGTCAGTAGACCATCCAGGATTCCTAAGCAGTCTCCCACCTAAATACTAGCCAGGCCTTGAATGGCTTCATTTCCAAGAACAGATGAAAGCAGCACAGACTTTCCAAAATGGGCATAGGCCAAAACATTCAATGTTCACAGCCAACTCCTCCTGAACCATCTACAAACCAAGAGTTATTGGCAGGCAGCGTATGGCAAATATGCTGCTCTTCAGAAAACTATGATCTCTTTGTGGGCCACTTCTAAGTAGATAAACGGACCAAATGGTTTGTTATGAATTACATACGCCATTTCTGTATGTCACCAGATGCGTTTCAGTGTAAAATCACCAGTCCATAATGATTAGTTAGCAAGCTGGATATGAGGAGAACTTGGACAGGCATTTTCAGCTAGCTGATTTTTAAAATCCTGCCAAGATAAATCAAATCATACCCAGATATCAAACTGTGCCTAATTATCACCAGTGCTGATAACGAGCACCTGCATTTTTCACTGATACGTATCAGTGTTGCAACAAAGGTTCATTGGGAAGACTAATTATTGTGAGCGAGTATAACGATGACTATTGCAATTAGTCTAGCAATTGCCAGCCACCATCATGCCACTGATGGAAAGCCAGACGATGAAGAGTGGTAAAAGGTTGCCACTGTGTTAAATACAGATCTGGGTTTATATCATATAACCGCTTACCGTGCTCAGAGGATATCCTTACTCTTGTACGTAGACTTCAGCTTTACATCATCACAGTAATTTTTGGAAAATTTCTTCTGGCTTTGTGCTATATAGCTCACTTCAGACCAAATTTTAGCCCTTCACTCTTGAACTTAGTTAAATATCTTCAAATTTAGGAATATGGATGGAAAGTCACCACATAAGCTGTAAGCTCCTGTCAGCCTCTTCATATAGTTTTATTGCTATAAAAAAACAACAGTTCATAGAATCATAGAATCAATTACGTTGGAAAAGACCTTTACAATCATCGAGTCCAGCCATTAACCCAGCACTACCAAGCCCGCCACTAAACCACATCCCTAAGCGTCACACCTATATATCTTTTAAATACCTCCAGGGATGGTGACTCAACCACTTCCCTGGCCAGTCTGTTCCAATGCTTGACAACCCTTTCAGTGAAGAAATTTTTCCCAATATCCAAACTAAACCTCCCCTGGCACAACTTGAGGCCATTTCCTCTTGCCCTATTGCTTGTTATCTAGGAGAACAGACCTACCCCCACTTTGCTAGAGCCTCATTTCAGGTAGTTGTAGAGAGCAGTAAGATCCCCCCCGAACCTCCTTTTCCTCACACTAAACAGCCCCAGTTCCTTCAGCCAGTCCTCTTAAGACATGTACTCTAGATCCTTTCAGTTGCCCGTCTCTGGACACGCTCCAGCACCAAAATGTCTTTCTTGCAGTGAGGGGCTCAAAACTGAACACAGGGTTTGAGGTGCGGCCTCACCAGTGCTGAGCACAGGGGGACAGTCACTGCCCTGGTCCTGCTGGCCACAACGTTTCTCATACCAGCCAGGGTGCTGTTGGCCTTCTCGGCCACCTGGGCACACTGCTGGCTCATGTTCAGCTGCTGTTGACCAGCACCCCCAGGCCCTTTTCCTCAAAGCAGCTTTCTAGCCACAAAAGTCTTCAGAAAAGACTTAGTTTAGAGGGGTGTAAGTTCAAGAAAAAACTTGCATACTAGATCCATACAAAGGATGCCTTCAATGAGAACAGCTTCTCTGAAAAGCAGAGAGGCCTTAAGAAACCTTGAAATAACTAGAACATGGGAAAAGAGGGATCTGTCCATCCAGTAACCCAGAGAGTTACGTTGTTCTGTTAGGGCCTCCCCAAAGCAGCACCAACACACGGCATATGAAGGCATGGACCCCAAGTGAGATCCCCTGTTGCATACAAAAATGCCAGTTTAAATACAATCCCTTATCCACCCAAGTTCTGCCCTGGAACATGTCTACATACACCAAAGCCCCTTTGCAGCCAGCTCACACTCCATGGAGCTGTTTACTCCCTCCACGCTCACCTGAGGAGCTCTCTTCTTCCCAGATCAGGATTTAAGCTGTGGGGGGCTTTGGGCAGCCCCTCATTGGGAGGCTTTGGGCAGCCCCTCATTGCAGACAGGTGTGCACAGAACTGGTTTGCAGGTGAGCTCAGAGATTGAGTGTGAGTTGTTTCCTCACTACATTTTAATACAGGGGTCCTCAAACTACAGCCCATGGGCCGGATACGGCCCCCCAGGGTCCTCAACCTGGCCCCCGGTATTTACAGACACACACACACACACCCCCGCCGGGGGTTGGGGGGGGGAAACCAAGCAGCCGCAGATGACTGCTTGCCACTTCATCTGCGCGCCGGCCCCCTGTTTAAAAAGTTTGAGGACCCCTGTCTTAAGGCGTAATCACTCTGCAGCCTGGCACCCAGACAATGAACAAAGACTTTTCATCTGCACACCCAGGGCTCGAAAGCAAGCAGGAAAAGACTGCACAGATTTCAGAAAGAATCCTTACACCAACAGGTTACCAAGAAGTTCCCCCACCATTTCTGTCAGCATCTCAACAACAAATACTTTGGTTCCTCAGCTCGATGGAGTTGCACAGTGTTCTTTGGAATGACTGTGCTACCACCAAGGGTGAGCAACCACCAGTCCCAGGCATACTGCGTACTGCCTTGGCAGTTCAATGGGGGTGTACTAGGGAGCTCAATCCCTGCAAAACCAACTGCATAAAACACAAGAATAAACCCACCCACCCACCTCCTTGCCAGCCTTCACTCTCTTGCATGCCATATTTTCTGCTGGAATAGCAAATTGATTGATGCTGGGGTGATCACCCAGGCTGGAAGGTGAACTTTTTCTTCATGCTTACATAGCCTGATTTTAATTTAAGGTTTCTCTTTCTCCCTTGCAGGTTCATGTCCCTGCCCTGCTCCGTGAGTTCACTGGATTTTATGAGTTATGCTAATCTGTCTGCTGCATCTGTGCTAATTCATCATCTGGGCTCTAGCGGCTGGATGAAGCTGGAGGGCTGTGCTCCTCACTCTGCACCCCGCAGCCTCCAGCAGTCTGAAGGTAGAGGGTGGTGAGTAGGGCTAGACCTTCTGGGCAAGGGTGAGGGGGGACCGTCTGGCAGAATAGAAAGGGTAAAGGGATGTCCATTTCTCTCTGTCATCTTGGAAGTGGATCTCTTCTCTCTCTGCAACTTTTCCTCAAGACACAACAAGCCTCCTGAAGTCCAATTTGAGGACGGGGTGCTGGGGAGCTTCTGAGAGCAGCATCAGTGTCAATAAGCTGTCAGGAACTAGCCTTATTCATCATGGTTATTGGGTAACTGCCAAGGACCCTACAGTAATTTGGTTGAGTTTCTTCTCTGCTAAATGAGTTTACAGTGATGAATAGTGTTTTCTGGGTAATTTAATAATATTAATGGGATCTCATTAGGTCAGCATTCATTTACATTCTTGAAGGTGTATCCCCTGCTGGCAATCTTTGGAAAGACTGGGGTGGACAGGAAAACCAATATCCTAATTCATTCACATTCCTAAGTACTTCCAATAAGGTAAAAGTTTTAAGGCACTTTATTGGTTTGGTTTATTTAATTTATATTGTTCTTTGTGTACTGTGGTTTTCTTTCTTACAAAGGCAGTAAACCCAATATTGTTTAGGTGAAAGTGCCCTCAAGAAAGATGATACTGGAGTTAGAAATAGATAAAAAATGTCCATTATTATTATTGTTATTATTATTGTTGTTGTTGTTATTGTTATTGTGGTAGTTATCTTCATCATCATCATCATCATCCAAGAATGAGATGATGGAAATGCAATAATTCACCAAAATAAATCCATCTTCTACCAGAGCACAAGTAACCTGTCTGTATGAGAAAAGCAGCACTGATAGCACTTGTCGCTGACATGTCAGTCAGCACTCCAGCTATTGAAAAGGGGACTAGCAGAGGGAAGGTACTCATACTGTTTGTTTTCATCTCTCTGAATGAGATACTCTTTTTTATTGTCATTAAATAACATATCTCCCTCTGTGAAACTCCACTTTTTGTTTGTTTGTTTGTTTTGGGTTTTTGCCTCACAGGACACGTGAAGGTACAAATCATCATATGACGTTATGAATAGGAATAACAGTGTCAGGGCAAAGAATTGTTCAAGCAGTGAAGGTGCTACCATGAGCCATGATGCTCCAGAAGATCCACAGTGTCAAACTGAAAGGGGAACTTAAGTTAAAAGTTTTTGTGGGTTTTTTTTTCAAAAAGAAATTTTCAAAAAGAAATACCTCCAAATATATTTTTGTGCTTCATGCTCTCACTGGCCCCTTAGGTGAAGGTAGTTAGACCATAACATTGAGTGGAACTTAATTTTCTGGGCAAATGAGAACCTTCTGCAGAATTTTCCTTTGGAGACTAGTACAGAAGGTACTCGCTTTCATCCATGTGCTCCCTGACACTTGCCTTACTGATTTTCTTCCACTTTTTTCTATTCATATAGTTTCTCAATATCTTTAAAGAAACCCTTATTCCTAGAAGTTCATACCACAGTCAATTGGAAAATCCCTGATTTTACAGGGAAACTCTTCTATTCAGTAAATATTTTGTTCCCTTTTTGTAAAAAAACGCCGAACTTTAATAAAAATCAAAATTTCAACTTATTGATCTTTTTAATTCCTTTTATGTTGCATGGTGCTGAATATAATTTTGGACACAGAAGGTTTAAGCAAGCTATTTCTGTGTTAGAATGTAAAAAAAGTGTAGACAAAAGAAGGGATATTTTTAATAAAATACGTTATTAGATAAAAATACTCCCACATTTTTCATCACAAATTTGAGATAGTTTTTTTTTACACCAGCTATAGTTTACCTCTAATACCAGCATAAAATCCCTATCATGCTAAAAACCTCCACATCTTCAAAGCTCATATTTCATGCCATTTTTGCACCAGAAGAGTGAATAATTCAGCAGATTGGAGTAATGAATCATTTTTTCATCCCAAGGTGGCTGCTGCTCATGATGATTAATACTGATTTATTTATTACTTGTGACAGTCTCAACCAGGTCAGAGACTCACTATGTGACATACTGTATGGGATACATTGAATAAACAGTTCCTGCCCCAAAGAGCTTGTGGTGTAAATTTTTGTTCTTTGGGTCCTCGCCAGTGGATAACTGCCCTTAGCGAGGAGCCAACCTTTATGCACACCAACCACAGAGAAATCAAATCAAATTAGAACAGAACAGAACAGAACAGAATAGAATAGAATAGAATAGAAATAGAATAGAATAGAATAGAATAGAATAGAATAGAATAGAATAGAATAGAATAGAATAGAATAGAATAGAATAGAATAGAATAGAATAGAATAGAATAGAATAGAATAGAATAGAATAGAATAGAATAGAATAGAATAGAATAGAATAGAATAGAATAGAATAGAATAGAATAGATAAATGATGATGGGTGGAAGGGAGAAGATAATCCTGCACAGAAATCTTGCCAGTTTACCCTAACTTTTATAAACACCAGATACATTTTTCAGTAGCCTCACCTCATGTTACCTGGAAAAAACTTGATGATGAGATGTTTTTGCAAACAAGGATCCCAGAAAGACATATTTATAGGCTTCCTGAGAGCGTTTTCAGGAGTTGCAGTTACATTATTCAGCTACCCATGCTTGGATGTGTTTAGGCTTTTTGACAGGCTGAAGTCCCTAGCCAACAAGGAACACAGCTGAAACACAGGCTATGTGCAATTCCATTTCTCTGCACTTATTAATCCTTTTAAAGAAAGGCCAATATGTTTTCAATACACAAGACCACTGATCCACACAAACGCCACCAATTATACGATGGTCTCTTTGCAAAGATAACAGTTTGCACCCAGAAAGAAAGGCTAGTACTAGACAACTGTGAGATGATTAGAACTGCTGCACCTTCTCAAAATAGCATCATGGACTGTGGTTTCCAACAGCTGGCTGTCTAGGAATAACAATGCAACAACAACAACAACAACAACAAAACCAAAACCAAAACAAAACAACAAAAAAACACACAAAAAAAAACCCAAGAAAAAGTATTTATTTGCTTCTCAGTGGAAAGTATAGCTTAGGAGCTCACATTTTCTCACACTGAAGAAGTCTGTTATTATTATTACTATTATTTCATTATTGCTACTATTACTATGAATGTATATTATTACTATTATTAAATTAAGTATTATTATTCTTGTTTCCCAAGCAGAGATTATGTAGGCTATTGTAAAAAAAAAAAAATAAAAAATATATATATATATAAAAGAGGAAGCCTGTCTCTGTCCCCTGCTCTGTTTACTCCATGACACAGGACTCCACTGCTCTCCCTGGCATCCCTCCAGCCCAGCCAGATGCCATTTCCACACCAAAAGAGGGGAAGGACGGAGTGGCTGGCATTTCTTAGAGAAGTGATGCTTTTCTTCTCATCCTGCCATTGAACTCAGCTCACTCTTTTAACTCATCCAGCCTCATACATGACACCTGTTAGTGCTGTATTGAGTGGTGTGTGATGCTTTTTTACCCAGAGTCTCATCCTCCTGCCTTCTTTGACAAATGCTTTTATCTAGTCATCGTGGGGGGAGGAGGGGGACAAAGCTCACCAAAATTCAAGTTGGCAGGGTTTACCCACAATTCTCTTTCTCATCCCTGTCGTTCTATAACGAGGAATAAGATTTCTTTTCAGGAATCTTTTGTAATTCTGTCCCTGAAGCAGAAAATTATCTCACGGGAGCCTGACTCACATGCTCAGCTCACATGTAAGTGAAGTGGTATCTGCACACTGGGATCAAGTATCATCTTTAAAATAGGATGGTTTAGCTGTGGAATGAAGTCCTCCTGTCTGTGGGTGATGTCCCCATAAAGGTATCACCCTGGAGGAGAAAGATAACTTTATAATTCAAGAATTATCTGTTCAAAAATATTCAGGAACTGTAACTAGAGGGCTACACCAGTGATGCATCGATAGCAGCAGTGTGTATCCTCCACTGTTTGCTGCCCAAACAAGCATCATTCATCATGTTGTCCTACATTAGCAAGGGACAATTCAGCACCACAACTGCCTCTAGTCAGTGATTACAATAACAGGGATATTATTTCTCAAAGAAAGTAATTTCAGCCTGCATTTTCTGCTGGAAAGCCCAAATAGCAGTTCTGTCAATTTATCCTGGTCAATAATTTCTCCCTACAAAAGAAATGCTGTCCCATGTTCCTGTTCATATTTTAAACTTGGTGTGTTCTCTGTCTTTAGGGAGTGGATAGATCTGAGACTGCCCATTTGTTGTTCTTTATCTCATCTGTCTCCTTTCTGCACTATTTATTATTACAGGGTTGAGATCTTTTGTGGTTTTAAGATTTTGTTTCTTCTGAGCTTCTAGACTGTTTTTTTGTGGGGGTGTTTTAGTTTTGGACTTGTGGGTTTTTTTGTTGTGTGTTTGTGTTGTTTTTTTTGTTGTTGTTCTTTTTTGTTTTTTGGGTTTTGGTTTGGTTTGGTTTGGTTGTTGGTTTTTTTTTTTTTTTTGGTGGAGGGTCCCCATACCTCTTCTCACCACTTTTCTAAAGAAAAATTAATCTGCAGACACACATTCAACCACCATCTTTATGCACGAGCACCATAAAAATACTCTTCTTTGTCAGCTACATACCAAAAGGGTAGCTATCCTTTCTCTTTGATGTCAACCCATAAATATCCTATTGTCCCCACAAATTAAGCTAGTTTTCAATTTTTATCCCAGGGCTTCCTCTCTCTTCTGTACGCTTCAGCTGAAAATTCCAAACACCAGCAAACCAACACAGTATTGTCTATTGTCTCTTTCCTTAATGTCTGTGGTAAACACCATTTTCTCAACTGTCACATAGACCCTGAATGTCTATCGGCTTCAGACTAGATCAGTCTCTGATCCACCCATCCAAGGTGCGTCTTGGTTTTGCAGATTCATCTTGAATGATAACTGTACAATCTCACCTTTCTGGCCCCTGCTGCTAAACCAGTGGCCCAAGGTCTCTCACATCTTCCTCAGGGCATTTATCCGTGCTTCTATCACATATAATATTGTGAAAGTCACTTTCTCAGGATATTTTAACACATCTCTATTGACTCCAATAGTTTCCCTTCCGCGTATATAAAACATACTGTGCAGTCTGTTAAACAGTATCCTGCTCCTCACCTCCCTGATCTTCTGCTGTCATCTCTCTGGCAAGGTGCAAACTTACTGCTCTTGGACAAACTCCTCCCTACCCAGTAGCCTGTGTCCCTCTCTGGTGTGAGCATCATCCTGATTGCTCAGGAATTACCGAGTCCTGATGTGTAGGGCAGAATTCACAAGATTTACCCATCTTGTGAAGCCTATCACATAACCATCTACACCACTGCTTAGAGGTGTACATTGCTTAGAGGTTTCCTATATAGGTACCGGAGGGAAAAAATAGATACTCCACTTGTTTTGAGACATCTGCTCTTAACAACAGGAGGAACTGTACCCAGCTCTACAACACCTCACTGACTATATTGACTGTATCTCCCCCACCTATAGCCGAGCTGAGGGCAACTCTTTCATGTGAAGGCATCATACATAGATGAAACTTGCTTAAATTACTCAGTGTAAAAAGAATTTTTTGCCGTCAAGTGCAAAACTTTTTTTTTTTTTTTTTTTTCCATGGTGAGGTGAAAGAATTTAGCTTCCTTGCAGGAAGAAGACACTGGCAAGGTGTAAGCTATGAATACCAGTCCAGAAATAACACTTGAAGAACCGACTGGTTCCTTGGGAATGAAAGTGCATGCAGAAAATTTATGTGCCTTCAGCCTGGGCCTTTTATGCAGCATCCACAACAATTTCCACACAGGACATTTGGGGTTAATTAGGTCAGCTCAGATTAGTCACAGCTCTCTTAATGAATGTTTTTAAATAGGTTTCTCTTCTTAGGGCTGTATGGAATTAGTAAGAGTCTAGTCAAAATACATGCACATAACAGCTTTTTCTGGGCTAGGGCTTTAGAAAGTTTATTTAGAGAAAGTAATTTAAAAAGCCAAGTTCTAGTTCAGCTCCCTCTAAGCAAGAGGAAATAAATGCTGCCCCGTGGTGCTAAGATGTGTCTCTGGAAGTAAACAAAATAAGGGACACTTGCCCTCTCTGCCCTTTGACTTCAGACCTCCAGACCAGACTGATGGCTGGTTGCCCATGCACTCAATAAAATGTGTCCATTATTACAGTCTGTAAAATAGAGCGCTAAGGTCATACTGCCCTACAGAAAATACTCAGAGGAGGAAAAAAGTCTTTTCTTGGGGATTTTGTTTGTTGGTTGGTTTTTGTTTGGTTGTTTTTTTGTTTTGTTTTGTTTTGTTTTGTTTTGTTTTGTTTTGTTTTGTTTTGTTTTGTTTTGTTTTGTTTTGTTTTGTTTTGTTTTGTTTTGTTTTGTTTTGTTTTGTTTTGTTTTGTTTTGTTTTGTTTTGTTTTGTTTTGTTTTGTTTTTAAATCTGAATGCTGTTTCATGTCACCCATGCCACTTTATGAATGCTGTTTCATGTCAGCCTCCAACCCTTGTCCCCAGCCACCACAATGACCACTGCAACTCAGAAACAGCCTAAACTGACAAAAAAGGTTTTGTGAGATATTATAGGCCCATATCTAGATGTGATCCTCGTGTGTGTCCCAGTGACATAGCCCACAAATCTGGGGATCCAGCTAATACAAAACCCTTTACACTTAGGTCTCTCTGCGGGAGACCCAGTGGCTACTGTGTTCATAGTGGGCTACTGACACAGTTGGGAGCCATGGAATGTCCTTCAAATCTGGCTACTGTCAAGCTAGTGCCAGCAAAGACTCTCAATGACAATGATCATGCTCCTTTAGTTGATCTTGCAGGTGTCTCAGCATGGGCAGGAGTCTGTTATGTATGCATTAAGGCTGGGTGAGGTCGTTGCCTCCATGGGCACACTCTCTCTGGATGGATATGATGGTGGTCATGCCAGCTCTAGCACTCAGGCTGTGGTGGATCTGCAGAGAAAGCTGGCCAGAGCGCTGCCATGCCTTGTTGCACTTTGCCTCATCCCCACAAATAGGCCTTGAGTGATGGTCAATGCCATTTCAAGGGAAATTGCTGTGTCTCTAAGCCAAGATCATCTTGTGTATGTACTGGGAGAGAAAGAGAGAAGGAATAGGGCTAGAAGTGCTAGTGTGAAACCTGGAACATGATCTGACCCATTGCCCATTTCTGTTTCCTCTGACACTTCGGGTAGCCCATGCCTCTGATACTTCTTTTTGTCTTGTTAGGGACACCTCCCCCACCTGCTCCACCCACCTAAGCCCCCTCATATCTAGCTTTCACTGAGATAGAGGACCCAGAAACTGTCCCACCAGTGCTTTGCCCCTGTCCCTCAGCACTGGCCTAAGAAGGTTGTGCCCATCTTATTTGCAGTACCCTTGGGATGGGAACAGGACACGGTGGCTGTTAGCACTTTCTGAGGCAGTGGGTGCAGAGGTCTAGCTGTCCATCAAATCATCACCTCCCCTGGGGTCTGCCAGCCCACCAACAGTGGCACAACATTGCTGTATGGAAGATCCTTCAACCTGAGAAGAATTTGCCAACTTTGGCCTCATTTTAAGTTTCTCTCAGATTTTTAATTCCACACACTTGTTGGTTGCAATCCTGCCAAGGGATACCTTAATGTGTGTAGGTGGTTACAAGTTTTGTTTCAGTAACTATCATCCTGTGCATATATTTTTTTCAAATGGAGAGGGGAAGAGAAGTATCCTCCTCCCAACTGCAGCCTGGGTTACCACCTCATCTGGTGGGGAATATTTGAAGTGACTAACCATGAACAAAGTCAGGCTCAGTATTTCCCATGGACAAGAGGTTCTTGGGACAAAGCAGGGGCAGTGTAAATAGGAGTGATTCTGAGTGCAGGTCTTCCGTGCTGCATGGGTAGGCTCAGTAGATGAATTCACATGCATGACAGCACAGGAAATAAAGCCTGAAGCCTTATTCCTGCTGATGGTCTCTCCCAGCACAGAGTAGAAGCACTCCTGAGATTAGCACTGGGAGTAATCACTGTAGAAGATGATGTTCTGGGATTACATAGCTGCATCCCTCACTAACCCCTACAATGAGCACTATAGACGCCCATCCATCCTGTGTTCATCTGAAGGCAACTTACCAAACCTCAAACACTTCTGAATCCTGGCAGACATCTAGGTGTAGTCCCTCTCCCAAAGCATTCAAATTTGATGCAGGAGAGCGGGTAGTCTACCAGGAATCACCTACCCCTCCAAATGAGTGTGATGGAGCCAGTAGGAGAAGAGTGAGTGTCCTTCCATTTGCAGTCCTAAGATGTATGAAATAACCCAAGGGCAAAAAATTGCTTTTAAAATAGCCTTTTCATTCTGATTTACTGTAGCAGGGAGAGGTGCCATCTGTCTGGAACTGACACTCCTCCTGAATCCACTACACACTTTGGGAGTCATTTTCACAGGAGGGAGTCAAAGACCTCAGATACCTTCATGCCTGCTTTATACAACTGTTACAGGTGTGTTCAGCAGAATACCATCAAATAAAACAGGAAAGAAAAATGCATCAATAAAATACACAATGATAACATGACAAGAACTGATGTTCCAGAAACACGCAGCATAGTTCATGCAGTCCTCAAAATGACAGTCACTACTGTTGTGAACTGAAGTGGTTCTCTGAGCTGAGTTTTACATATACCTTGTTTAAGACTGGCTGCTCCTATTGCCTTCTGGTAATGGTTCACAGTACAAAATCCCACCATAAAACAGCCTGGGAGAGTCCTGGGGAGCAGAGGGTAGAAAGAAAAGAGGGATCTCTCCTGTGTACACCAGGCACAAGGATGTACTGGAACTTTCTTGAACTTCCTGGCAAATAGAAACCTTATAGCTTCCAGTATAAATTTCTTCTTGTCACACTGCACTGACATGAATTTTTACAGGTTTAGTGCAAAGCTGGGTAAACACAGACAAGGTATTACAGTTCAGCAGCTATGTGCAAGTGTCTGGGCAGCAGACATGCAAGTGTCCAGGAAAAGTCTTTCGAAGCAGACCTCCACCTGGGTGCTGCAAAGCCCACCCCAAGTTGCTAAAGAGGTCAGGTGCTGGATGCAGGCAAGTGGCACGAGCATCATTCCAGCTCCTGCCATGAACCTAACACCTCCCACTCCATTTCAGACCTTGTGTTCTTAGACATGGCGGGTTGCATTGCCACCATGAGAGCTTTGGGAGGCCTCAAGACTATGGCTGCAAACATCTCAGGTGTGCATTTTTAGCACGATATGTCTGGAAACTCAGCTCTGTGATTTGCTACAAGAAAGGCAAAGGAAGCCTGGGAGTAGGGATAGGGGAAAATGGAGTATGTCTTGGTAAGGAACAGCCATCAAACGATCACCATTTGGGTACCTGAGACCTGAGTCTTTTTTGCCCCAGCTTTTACATCTTACACCCCCCCCCCACCCCCCACACCCTCCTTCTTGCATCAGCAGAAATGAGGGAAGGGCTAAAGTAACCTTCAAGGCTGTTGAACAGAGAAATGGAAGTTTTGGGGAGGGAGCTGCAGTCCCTTTAGATTCCCTCATAAAACTCATTCTGACTTTTTCATGCAGACTTCTGCAAAGGGTGGTAAGTGTTTCCCCTACCAAGTGAGTCTTTCTGGCCCTCACTCCCTCTGTCTGCCTTCACCATCACATAAAAAAGGAGCTTTCAGGAACGGGTGGGAATGCACCTCATCACCAAAGGCCTTCCAGACAGCAACGTTTGGATGGTTTGTGGCTCGGTACTAATGTGATTTGAAGATCTGGAGGCCTTTATGCAATAGGGTGAGGTGTCAGTCAGCAAGAGAACAGTCAGAAGAGTTTAAGCATGGGAGAAGTGGAAGGAACAGGAGTGTAGGGAAGGAATGAATGTCTTTCTTTGTCTGCAGTTAGTGCATAGAAGAAAATGAACTAATTTATTTGAATACAGAAATGGCCACACAGCTCCAGGGTGGTGTCCTCAGGCACAAGAGAGTTATATCTGGTGGATCAGATGGAACCATAGACCAGCACAGAGAGGCCTCTTAGACGTGGCTCAGAAAAACTTGCCTTCACCAGCAATTTCTACTTATAAACTTTTTGAAGGTCTACACTTCTCTGGACATGTTTTTAGAAGGTCATAAATTGCCACTTCCCTGGACATTCTTATTTCCCCCTGGTATGAAACAGGCCCATGGCTCCCTTGGGATACGCATCAGATAGACTGAAGTCTCAGCTGAGAGATGAAAAATAGACTTCTATGAAAAGTCTTGATACCAAGTTGGTAAAACCTTCAAGCCTGTTGTTAACCGAAAGAATCTGTTGAAATAGTCACAGCCAGAAGGTTTTTGGTGGTGATTCATGGGTAGTGGTACAGCGAGAAAAACAGTTGTTTGGGTGCTTATTTCAAGTGGGTGGGATAAAGCCAGTGATGGAGAAAAAACATGAGGACTGGTGGGGATAGCAGTATCAGAGAAAAATGGTCCATGGGAGATACTTGGGAAGTAAGTCTTCTACTAAGTGACGCTACTACAACTCCCCTCCTAAAGCAGATGGTGTGTTGACCTTGAGAAAAATGCCTGTTAGAGCCCCCTATCTTCCACTCTGCCCCCACCACTTTTTAACTATTAACAACCCCTGGAATTTGGGAAGTCCTCTGAACATCTGAACCTCAGGCAGAGAATTTCAGAGATTTGCATGGGGGAAAAAAATAAAAAGTGACAGGAGGGGTGTGAAACTGAGCAACACATGCTATTTTGCTGGCTGAGACTTGATGCGCCTTGGATTCAGAAGCCGTCCTGATTAATACTCATCCTGCATTACCAAAATTGAATTAGGCTGCTTAAAATTAAAAATACATATTTATTTTAACCAGCCTGGGTATTCTGAATGAACTGAAAAGGAAAGAGGATAAAATATTACAAATGAGACAATTAAGCAAAGCGAGCAGGAGAAATTGTATAAATTACAGTCCTGCTATGAAATGGTGCTTTGATGCAAGGGAGGGGAGCTGGCAAGGACTCCAGTCACCAGAGATGGAAAGTGTTGGGGAGGAGTGATGGGAAAAGAGTTAAAGAAGAAAGAAAAAAAAAATTAACTCTGAGAAAATCCATTAGTATTGATTTAAGGAGGTAATCAAGGGGAAACAGTCTCAAACGGACAGGATGGAGTGGTAATGGTAACACATGAACGCCGTGATGCTCAGGGCCTTGCACAGCTCTTTCAACTGCAGAATTACACTTTTGGGAGAGCCATGGTCCAACCCTGATACCTCCTGGCTTGGCTGGATTCCCAGCACCTGCCAGGTGTGATGCAGCTCCTGGGTGTGAAACAGGATTAGATCAGACCTGAAAGCTCTTCCCTTGGACAATGCTCAGGATGGAGCCATAAGTGAATGAAAACAGCCTGATTGAAGGTGGTTGCTGCAGTTGGAAGCAAGCCAATGGGAAAAGGAACCCAGCAGCTTTCAGACCATCACCCGTGTGCTTTGCCAAAGATTGCCATTTTCAGAACAAGTAAAATCCCCAACAAACCCAGAAGTAAAATGAAGAGCACATCACTCTCCCTCCCCTGCCCGGATCACAGACCCCCACCACAGCAGAAGACCTGTGCAAGAAAACACTCCCAGGAAGGATGCAGCTTTTCCAAGGAACAATAAGGACTCGTTGACTTTTCTATATGGTATGTGGGATTGTTTACCTTTCTCCAGCAGGAGAAGGCTAAACCAGCTGTGGACAGTATTTTTGCAGCTTGCTGGAGACTAGAGATGCTCAGCACGTTGTAAAATCTCCCCCCAGACATGTGAACTGCTATTTGACTATATGTGTATGGTTGTGCAATTTCTATGCATGCTCAAAATATATGATTTACATTCCCTTCTTGAACAACTCAGCATAGTTATATTTTGGTCACAACCAAATCAAATCTCTTTGGGATTAGTTTTTTAAAGGGAAAAATAATTAGCATGCAGAGGCCTGAGCTGTCATTGGAGGAGACATAGAGACCTCTGAGTAAGGCATGAGATGGAACGAAGGAGTATATGGGCCTTCCATACAGATTTGTATTTCACCCGCCTGACAAGTGGATATTTTCACCTTCCACAAGTCCCATCATAGCTGGCAGATCCTAAAGTCACGTTTTCCACTATACTCAACTTTCTCTTTTTAATGGTGGATCAGGAAAATAAAAGCCTCAAGATGCCTAGCTTCTAGTTCTGTATCTCTCACAAACGGCACAGCCTGCCACATCTCAATTTTCCCAAAGTTTATACTGGATTAGAGGAACTGGACTAACCAGTATATGAGCATTGTGGGTTAGTTTCTGTGAGGGTGACAAATCAACAAATGAATGTCAGTGTCTTCTTTGGTAAAGCCCTGATTATTTCAAAGAGCATCCTATTTTCCAAGCATGGGAAAAGCAATGGAAGGGTAGTTTCTTCACCCCTGAGAAGCCCACATTGGGTTTTCAGGGAGCTGTGTGCTCAGGATGGTCCCTTTTTCTGCCCTGGGACATACCCATTCTGCAACTCTTGCTTCCTCCCTGGCTTTTCTCTTTCCATTTTTCTCACCCCTCCAAATATGTCATGCCAGTTTTGCCAACAGTCCTACAAAACCCCTTTTTAGTCCTTCTGTACTGATTGGCCTATGAGTGCTTTGGTTTTGATTTTTTTTTTTTGTTGTTGGGTTGGTTTTTTTTTTATATCCTGTGGATCAGTGACTTGGGAAGTAGATTCTATTATCTCTAGCTGTGGAAGGGGCATTTAAGTGCTCCTATTTCTCGTCAGATGGGTTCTTTGCAGACCTGTTGACTGTAGGTCTGAGATTAGAGATCTACTCGATTACTGCATATCAGTACTGTTGAACATAACATTTTCTTTCACAGCTTCTTGCAAAACCCAGTTTAGCTATCTACTGCAGAAATGTATATATAAATATATAACTACTATATAAATGCAAAGTGGTATTATTAAGGGGAGAAGAGAATTGCCATATCGATCTAAATAATATGCTGTTAACTGTCAAAGAGCAAGCACACTTTCTGCTAACAGGTTTTTCTAATTCTAGAGGAAGAATAACAAGGCTGGAGGCTGGAAGACATTTAAGCAGCACATATGAAAATGGGTTTGTTTGTTCTCATTCTTTGTTCCTTTAAACTGTCTCTGCTTTGCCGCATGCCTGTTTTACAAAGCTGCAAAGCACTTTCGCCCTACAGCAAGCTTTAAAAGCAATTTCACATGGCCAGCAGAGCTGAAGAAGGGAGTGAAGGGGAAACAGATTGACTTTTCTACACAAGAAAATGGAACAAGGCGTGGAGAGACCTGTGAGACAGGAAGGCATCACAAACCAAGAATGCAGCTGCAGGTCTGTATCTCCTAGGGCCTGGGCTTCACTCCCTTTAACTGGTTTGTGCTGATATATATTCATTTGGATATCTGGATATCTTTTCGAATCAAATACTTCATGGTGAGGGAATTATACTGTGCGCAACAAAACCCCGGTTGCTTAGACGGGTTTCTGCCTGCCTTCATGCCGGCAGAAGGCAGAGATCATCCATGCTGCTCTGTCTTTATCAGCTGAAAGCCACAAAAGAAACCAGGTGAAGCTTAAAATCCATCACAGTGCTGTAGTCAGGCAACTGGGTGACAGTGGTTTCTTCTGGCTTAACCAGAAGCCTCCTTTTTTGATATCAAATTTCCCCTCTTGAAAATCTGACATGGTGTTGATTGAAAGATTAAAACAACTGGATTTTATACATTTTTTTAAATTATTTTTTACTTCTTTATTTTACTTGTTATTTTACTTACACTGGGTGTCTGGAAATGGAAGCAACACAGCAGCGAACCAACGTGTGTTTACAGATGTGAGGCAGACATTTTTCTTCATGGGCAAGAGAAGGTGGAGAGATATCCATGAAAGACAGCAGCAGCTAAATCAGCACTCAAGACAACTTATGGGCATTCTCTGTGATTAAATTGCCACATGTCTAGTGCCATGTAAGAGTATGATGAAGAAACAATAATGGGAAGGCACTATAGGGATGTTCAGCTGAGATCCAGAGATGGGCTAACACAAGTGGTCAGTGTTGTACCTCATCTAACATCCCTTGACTCTTCTTAGGCTATCCTGGTCTCCTCAACACCTCTCCTCCATGTTTCAGCATCTTTCTAGTATTTCAGGCAGGGATATCCCATCTTTATGTCCTGATAGGCAAAGAGCAAGAGGAGCAAGCCAAATGTCATGTCACATTCTTTGCTACACGGTGGGACTCGCAAGGATGTGCAGAGTAGCCTCTGTGTATATGAAAAAGAGATGTTGCATAGGACAACTTAGATACTGTAATGTAAGGATTCAAAAGCTGATGACGATACTCATAATTCAGATCTGGAGGATGCAAGATGTTGATACCCATCATTAAAAATACAGTGAATGAGGAGGGTTGTGGCTGAGGAAGATATAAAAGATTTGGTTTGGTCATAATGGACTGATTTGAGGTTATCCACAAGGAGATGCCAGAGGGAGACAGTATGTACTACTAGAGCACTAGCCTGGACAAAAGCTTTAACAATCATCTCATTTAGCTGAAAATATCTGTACTACAGACTGCCCCCCTCACAGTTAAGTATTGAGAATCCCTACAATCAGTGGGGAGAGAAAAGTATTTCTCAGTGCTTTTCATCACCTCCTCAGAGAGACCTCTGAAGTACATCTGAAATCCCCAAAGTACCTGTTTATTCCCATTAAATACAAAAAGCATTTTCATTAATGGCTTAGATGCAGAAGTGTCTCTTGTATCTTTATAAAATCAAGCAAGATTAATTCCACCTTAGGACACCATCTGATGAAAGAGAAATTCTTGAAGCAGTTACACAGGGGTGACAATTGAAATGGCCAATGACAGTAGCAGGGCCACAAGCTGGTAGAAATCCCCAGCCAGCTACGGTATAAGGAGAATCCTTCACAAGAGCCATAAGAGGGGTAGAAGACAACAGTCATGAAAACAGAAAGAGGACAAGAGAAGTCCCTAACGTGTCAAATGTAAGGTGCAGTGCTGAGCCTTAGCTTTACTTTGGTCATTGGAGACTTCTGAAAAAGTCATTTCAATGCTTGGGGCAAGCACTGGACTACAGAGTTGTGGGTGGAACTGGCAGAGAGGAGCTCCACACCTTGAAAACAAACATTTAGGGAGGTTGGAGATGAGTGGGAACAAATGAAGGATCTTTTCCTTTTGGGGAAAAAAAAAACAATTAAAAAAATTGAAGCCTTCCAATCTGTTATCAAAAATACATATCACAAGTAAGTAAACAAATAAATAAAAGTGTGGTCGGGCACAGGCACCATCTTTCTGTTCAGTAGCTCACCTTTTGAAAATCACTGGTGCCACAGGGTGTGCCAGATTCTGGAACAATGGCTGGACTTGGGCAAAGGACAAGGCAGAAAATTCCCCAAAACATAAAATGGATTTTTCAAATTTTATCAGCATCCCTTTGTTCAAATGGTCCCTAATGTGGATGTCATTGGCAATATTTTCAGTAGTTTTGGGAACAGTTTTTAGTAATGTCCTTGTCAGCGAAAACCCCGATTGGGAGTAAAAAGATGTTAACCTGCTTATTGGCTGTGGCATCAATTTCCTCTGTAGTATCAGCTTAATATATTAAAACCACTCTGCCTCAGTTTCCAGTTGCTAAACAGGTGTCAGCCTATGTCCTTTTTCCTGCTTGTTCAGACTAGAAATGCTCTGGGTTATTTCAGTTTCTAGAGCAGTACAATCCTGATCTCACCTGAGGTCCTGGAAGCACCATGTTATAAATAACAACTATAACCAATTTCCTGCAGTCTTACTAAAAAGTTTTTTTTCTCCTTCTGCCTCTCTCCATGTACATATGGATGAATATTAATCCTGCTAAAAGAAGGGGGCGGGGGGAGGCAGAGAGAGGGGTAATAAAAATTCAGCACATCAAACTGACTTTTCTTGATTTACAATGGGTAATTAACATTCTTCACGCATGGATGGTCCCCTGTTGTGAGAAAGCAGAGCAGGTGGAGCACTGCTTGTCCGATATCCTTCCTCCCGACAATCGCCTCCACCTGCAAACTCCCCATGCACCTGCATGAAAGGCATCGTCAAGACTGGACAGAAGGACGGGTGAGAGAGATAGATGGAGGTAGCTGAACAGAAGCAGCTGGGAAAGTTGGTTTTGCCCACACTGGTGTAGACTTGAAATTTTCCTTAGCATCCACTTGCTTTCTTAACTTGCCATGGCAATAGCTCTGTGGTTTTAGCCATAGGGGTAAAAAAGAGGAAAAAAAAAAGACAGTAAAAGTAAAGGTCATGAAAGAGCGTGGAATGATAATTGGAATTATTCAGGTAATGAATTAAAACTACTACTAGTACCATGATCTAAATCTGAATGGTGGGGGAGAGGTAAGAGGGGAGTAAACTAATAGAACTTGGAATTGATTTTCAAAGAATACTAAAAATTATTGCCAGTAAAATTTACAGGCACTGTAGATCACGCTCACTGCTGCCTTATTTGTAACAGAAATATCCAATTCCAAAATGAATTGGTCTGTGCTAAAACTAACTCTTGCTGATGGTGGCAAGTTGTTAATTAAATGATACTTTTGTGCTGTTCATTTTGAAAGCCTCTGGAAAGATAACCTGAAGTTCTCAGCTTCTGGAATGAGTAGGGAGAGGTGAGTAAGCACAGAGTTTTAAGGACTTGAGAGGAAAAAAAAAAATAATCCCTACAGGGATATCCTCATCAGGGTAAGATTTTATCACACAGCCTCACCTTGGTAGGATTTTATCACACAGTCAACACCAAGCAGGGGTTAGATGCTTAGAAGGGAAATAAAAGGAGGTACTAGGGATGGTGTTCACAATCCAGAATTGCATGGTCTTCTTGCAGAGAAACTTACTTCAGCAGAAGAGCTATATTGTGGGTAGTTCATAGAGGCTCCTGAGTGCCCATGGACCATAAAGGCTTGCTTTTCCAGAACTGTGCGATGCAGTACTCTCCCTAAATTCCACAGGGGCTATGTAGAATCATGAAATAGTTTGAGTTGGAAGGGACCTGTACAGGTCATCTAGTTCAACCCCCCTGCAATGTGCAGGGACATCCTCAACTAGATGAGGTTGCTCAGAGCTCCGTCCAATCTGACCTTGAACATTTACAGGGATGGGGCATCAACCACCTCTACTGGGCAACCAGTTCCAGTGTTTCATCACCCTCAATGTATAAAATTTCTTCCTATATCTAGTCTAAATCTACCCTCTTTTAGTTTAACACCATTAACCCCTGTCCTATTGCTACAGGCCCTACTAAGGAGTTTGTCCCCATCTTTCTTATTAGGCCCCCTTTAACTACTGGAAGGCTGCAATAAAGTCAGTCTGGAGCCTTCTCTTCTTCAGGCTGAACAACCCCAACTCTCTCAGCCTTTTCTCATAGGAGAGGTGCTCCAGCCCTCTGATTTTTGTAGCTCTCCTCTGGACCTGCTCTGACAGGTCCATGTCTTTCCTATGCAAGGGTCATATATACATACATATGTAATGTTCCACATGCGGATAAAGCCTTGGTTAGAGGAAGGTCTAGGTATCCTGGTGCCCAGAACACCTCTTTATCAGTTAATTGCATTATGCCTTGGATAAGTCCTTCTGTGCTTTCCACTGGACATCTGTTTGACTTGATAAATCCGAGCATGAGCGCTCCTGATAATCTTTATCCATGCGCTCTCACGGTAGGGCTGAGCAGTAAGTTTCACAGCGGGGACTCAGAGGACATAGAGACAAGTCATGCCAAAAACCTGTCTCAAAAATGACTTGAGCCTTTCTCCAAAGTCTTAGCTTAGTATGCTGAACCTCTCCACATAATTTCAGTATACTTCCAGCCCCAACTGTTGTAAACAGTCTTCTTCTGTCCTTAGAAAGGACCTCTTATGACCAAAATAACCTGAACTCTTACAAGAATCACTTATAATGGTGGAAATAGCCTTTGTTTTCACACCTGTAACTGATTCAAAGGATTCCCTCATATCTGAATAAAAAAAGGAACAGGAGGTACAAAAATCTGCTTTGCCATAAAGTACCTTCCTCGTGAGGTGAGCAAAGCCGTGTCCATTCCTGCCAGAAGACATACTAGCCCAAATAATATTTTGGCTCCCTGTCAGCAGCTGAAATTCAGCCCCATGCATGCAGCAAGGGGAAGCTATTGCTTTTCAGATATCCCTCCCTGCCATCCAAGTGACCACACTAGGACACAGTAAGTCGCCCTGCCAGGTGATCCTATAATGTCACCTGCTGACACAGATCCAGCCTGGGGATTTTCTTTTTATGCTTTTGTTTTTGTTTTCTTTACGCAGTTCTGCTCCTTGGGTCTCACATGGCTGCCAGATTTTCCATTTACATGCTGATCTTGGCATCCTGTCCCAGGTCTGTTCTCTGCAGCACTCACAGGGAAGAGTGAAATATAGCTGGAATGGTTCAGCTTACTCATGGAGCATCTTGTTCCTCACTTACAGGCAATATATTTTTCATGGTGGGACCTTATCACTTTCATTTTACTACCTTTATTTATTCATTTTATACAATGGTGCTAGTTTTTTACTTCTTTTTTATTTTTATTTATTAGGGGACAGTTTTAGTGATAGCAGCAAGGATGGGAGGAGCTTAGCTAGGAATGAGAGAGAAGAGCTGGGGCAACTTCCTCTCCATCTTCTGTCCTATATACTAGGTGATAAAACCTGTCTAATCAGTGCTGTCTTTGGCTTGAAGTTTACTCAAAGGTTTATCATCAGACCTCCCAGTTTTCTGTACACATGGTAGAGGAAGAGATAATTAGAAGCCATGTGAGCAAATCAAATATGCACAAATCCATGGAACCATGCAACTGCAAGTTCAATGTGCTAAGCAAGTTCACCATTGACATGGTGACACTCTTTAGCATATTCAAAAGGTCAAGGCAGTCAAAGGACTTCCTGATGTCTGGAGGAAGGCAAATGTCACAATCAGCTTCAAGAAAGGCAACAAGGAATATCTAGGTAGCTACAGGCCAGTCACCTTACCCTCAGTCTCTGGAAAGGCTACAGAGCAAATCCTCCTGGAAAGTATGGAAATACAACAGACAGAAGTGTCTAAGAACAGTCAGAATTAATTTATCAAGAGCAAGTCATGCATGACCAACATGATTGCCTTCTCTCAAGATATGGTTAGCTCCAAGGACACAGAGAGCATTAGGTGTCGTTTACCTTTAGCAAAGGTTTCAACAGTCTCCCATAATACTCTTGTAGAAGTATTGGAGAGATACAGGCTAGATAAGAGGATTAGAGGCAGGTAGAAAATTGACAGGACCATTGGGCTCAAAGGGTAGTGGTCAGCTAGATGATATCCACCTGCTGGACAGTTGGATTCTTCTCTAATTCACTAAATCGCACCTGGATTACCATGTCAGGTGTGGGACTTCCCAGTGCAAGACATGCACACGCTTGTCCAGTGGAGATCACCAAGATGGTCAAGGGGATGAAGCGCATGACAGATACGGAGAGGCTGGGATAACTGCTTTTGTTCAACCTGAAAAAGAGAAGGTGAAGGGAATATTGCTGTCTTCAACCACTTAACAGAAGATTATAGCATAGACAGGATCAGACTTCTCCAAGGTTCACAACAAAAGAGTGTGCTGAAACAAGGACATTTTTATTACATATTATGAAAAATAAAAGAAGTCACCATAATGGCTGACAAACACTGGAATGGATGCACAGCAATGTTGTGGAATCTACAGTATGGGAGATTTCAAAGCTCAGCTGGGTAAGATCAGTACTGAAAGCTCAAAGGTGGGCTTGAAGTCAAGCATACAAAATGTTCTTCAAAGATTTTACTCCAGAATAGTGGCAATCTTGTATCATTGAGACTTTATAGTTTCCCAGACTTCTGCATCCCCAAAATGGCATGGTTGCAAAGTTTCATACATCTGGAAAGAAAAAAAACCACAAAACCACAAAACTCAGATACCCAAACAAACAAAAAAAGGAAAAAAAAAAACCAAACAACTAAGCAAAACCAAGAGATAGAATATCCAGCTTCCTATGTCATGGCCAGAGTGGCAGTCACACATGTCAGTTTGTGCACAGGGATCTGAACTGCAAAATTGAAAAGGACTAAACTGAAATATTATCCAAGGTCCAGAACATATTCAGGAGTGATAAAATATTCTGGCTAGTCACCAGAGAACGTCAGAGATGTTTGTCCTAAATGCTCTCAGCTCCCTCAGACAGAAAATAGGTAAGAAAACGTCTGTGGGATGATCAAATACATGAAGCTATGCCATCCCAGGCATCATCTACCAGCTGCATATCTAAGGGGAATAATCCCTCTGCACTTCTCCAGCTTCAAGAAGTAAAACACCAGTTTGAGTTTGGCTTAGGCCATGTAGTTGTAGATGGCTACAGAATCGAAGCTGAATATGTCAAAGCAAGTTATCTTCATAATTAATGGAGAGATACAGGCATTTTTAGGGAGTGAGTCACCTGACCTTTTTTATAAATCTGTTTCAGGATCGGATGAATCACGTCCTGAACTCTGCTGTCTGTGTTGACTAGCTCTCCATTTACTGACTCAATTTATTCTCCATTTGTTTTGACAAAGATGTTTATTTAATCAGATATATTCCAACCCAGGAAATGTAAGAAATTACTTCTTTATACCTCCTATTTTATGCTCTCACCCTAAGTATTCATGAGCACCAGGTGTCACAGGCAGCGTGGTTCGGCTGATGGACAGGCTGATCCACCAGAGTTGGTCTTACAGACCTCTTTAAAGGGGGCAGGCTGACTCATCAACAGGACACACTATGATTATTCTGTGGCCAGGACCAGTCCAGCCTTTCTGACGAGACCCTCATGCACAGGTGTGTGGGGTGGGGGAAATAATAAAGACACCATAAAACACACCGCATCATGAGTGGCACGCAGCAGAGGGTGGATGCAAAGGGGTGAGAGGAATTATAGCATGAAAAATTGCCTTCTTTGACAGAATTATAAAATTATTGGGTGAAAGGAAATTTGCAGATTTAATATGCCAGTTAATGATGTGGCATTTGAAACAGTCTCTCAGAAAGTATTGCTCATTATATTAATTGATATTGTCTCTGAGAGGACTGCTGAGTTTAAAATTGGTGGATGTATAGAAAACAAAGGATACCCTTTATCCAGGTTAGCGTATAGCTGCAGAATGCCCTCAAAAAAAAAAACAGTTTTGGTAAAAAGCATTAATAATGTCTTTGATTAAGTAGTAAAGAACAGGGGTCTGTTTTGCCTTTTTGTTTGCTTGTTTTGTTCTTAAACCAGAACACAGAAAAATCAAGCTCCTGGGAATGTAAAGTAATTCACTGTACATGATGTTTGCAACATTTACCCTGCCCTGGTGACTGAGGCAACAGTTACAGCAGAAGACTGATGGAGAGCCCCAGTTCTGGTCCCATTAGCTATAGTGACTGAATGAGGTGCTGCATGCAAGTACCTGAGATGATAAAATTTCTCATTTGCTGTTTCCTTAGAAATCACAGGATAAGGAAACCTCTACTTTTACACACACACAGTCAATTCCAGACCGGCCCAGGCCAGCCAACCATACACTCCACCTTCTAGTATAGATATTTTCATGTGGCCCAAAATAACACCATACCCACATGATCTTTAATAAATATGCCCTGAAAACTCTTCCCTGGAGAAGGACAGTGCTGTTAACCCCCCTGTACTGAGGGAGAAATAGTTCAAAGGAAATAAATCTCCTGTGCAAACACATCCAGAAGATAAATGAGAGATGGACAAAGCTCAGATCTCCAGAATCCAAATCCAGTGCCTTAATAGCAGCATGACCTACTTTGGGATATAAGGTACATGTGAGTCAGAAGGAGGTGTCACTTGGATCACAGTGTGGATCAATGACAGATCAATCTGCTTAACAGCCTTATTAGCAATATGGAAGAAAGAAGTTGGAGAATCCTAATGGCCACTATGGATTGGAGACTGGTACAGAAATTGATCAGGACATTGCACGCAAGGGAGGAAAGAGCAAAATGGGTTTAACTTCTCAGTGGCTAAAGTTGTGTCAGGAAGCCTGCTAGTGGGGAAGATGTGTGAGAAAAACCAGTCCCTGGGGCTCTACAGGTGAGGTGTTGAGCCTATGTGAAAAATTACCTGCGGTGAAGGGCCCATCTTGGTAGTCTCTGTAGAGCATCACCAGAACCTCCCTTCAGAGGAGGCACAGACAGCAGTCCAGGAAAGACTGCAGAGCTGGGAGTCAGGATGAATCCTAAATGCAGGACGAGTTAGGTAACAAGTCTATTTTTCTTCCTCAGTGACACAGGATTGTAAAAGTCAGTGCTATTGCGCTAGATGTTTGGTAAAACACAACATACCTTGCATTGTGAGCAACCTGGAAATGCTGATCAGAAACTCAAAAAGCAGTGTAATAAGTTGTGATGAAAAAGAAAAGTGCTAACAACTGAGCTGAATAATGATATCTGAAGTGTTGAGAAGCTGTACAGGAAAAACCGAAGACATCAATTATAAGGCCATGCACTTTGGGAGAGAAAGGAAAAAATAGCGATGACATGGGGTGCAGTGCCAGATAGAGGTGCTCTGCTTATAACATCTAAGAAAAAGTGTACAGTGAGTATTTCTTTTTATCCTGTTGGAATAACAATAACCCGGGAAAATTAGTATCACCTTTGGGCGTCAAAGCCTTTTGCAGTCATTCAGAAAACAAGAGCATTGTCATGCATATCTACTGATAGAAATACATGGAATGTTTAGGCAGAGTGACTTACACCCTGAAATTCTGAAAGACAGGACAAATGACTGCATTACCTTTTGTGGTCAGCCTTTGAGAAATCGTCACATGTGAGAGAAAATGCAGAATCTGTAGGAGTATGGATGTCACATGCCTGCTGAACTGGAATTAAACTGATCTGGTGTTGCAAAGCTGCCTTATGCATTCTTCTGCCTTTACTACAGAGCAGCAAACACCCCCAGAGCCTTTGATTTAGTAGTGATTACAAAATTAGCAGTTGGAGATATTGGTAAAGCACAAGGCAAATAGATTAAATAGCTAAATTATTAACTACTAGCCATCAGTGGGAAAAGAGGTGCTTCTGGTGGGATACAGATGGGTGATTTCTACACCTGATCTATACAGGATGTACATCGAGAGCAATAGCATTAATGCAAATGTGTGACCTGATTCAGTGAACTGGTAAATCCAGAAGGGAATGCCCAGCCTTGGAGAGAGATCCCTTTATTGCTGGGCGAGCCAGTGACCATGAGCTCGCAATGCAGTGCTGTGGCAAAAAGACTTAATTCAGTCATTTGTTTTACAGAGGACTGAATATGAATAAAACTTTTATTGATGTCCCCTGTTCCTCTCTCACTTCTCTTTTTGTTGTTTTTGTTTGGGTTTTATTTCAGGGTTGTTTTTTTTTTTTTTGTCAGCAGGCAAAGAGGAATACAGAAAAGTAGAAAGAGGGAAAGGACAGAAAAACTGTAAATTGAATGCTGATGGATTTTTCTAAAGACTTCTCCAGATATCACTAAAATCAGGAAAATTTGAAAATTACAAACAAAGAGGGTTTTGTTTGAGAAAAAAAGTCATTTCTATCTGGAAGGAAACTTTAAAAGAAAAGATTACAAATAGCTCTACTTAGGACTCTGGAAACAAGACTGAACTTAATGCCAAGGAAGGCTCTGTAGAAAGTAAATGAAGCACCAAAAGACTTTATAATTGCCCCATTAGCCTTCTTTCATCTTTTACATCTATGACACAATCAACACCGGCACCCTGAGAGTCTGAGAGAAAGGTTTTCTGCTCGCTTGCAGGATGATGCTATAGCTATAGTACAAGCTATCCAATTGGCACTGAACTCTCCCAGCTCAGTTAATTTCTGCTGCAGTGGGATAGACAGCAGTCTCAAAGGAATTTATCATTTATTTCCTTCCATCCAGAAAAATACAGGAACGAAGGGCATAGAGTCCCTGCCAAGGAGTTGCACGGTTGTCATTTAAACTGTAATTCACCCAGAGCCGATGGAGGAGCGTCAGCCTTGTTGGGCCTGGAGTTGCAGGATTAATGGAGCTGAAGGGGAGCAAAAGCTTTTTACATGCAATTCAGGAGATGTCTAGACTTTGTGAGAAACCTGTTAAATTAGAGTGGCAGGATGCTGGGAACAGGGAAGCTCTTCTTGCTCTTGGCAAGAGGATCAGTTGGTGGGGGGCGGGGAAGCAGTAGGATTGATTGCTGGGGTGTTGATGTTTAGAGAGTGATGGAGCAGTCGGCAAGGTGAAGTATTATCTGACTCAGGACTCTTGTCTTTAAATAAAGGTGGGGCATGGCAAGAAGTCTCTGAATATATTTGGGGCATCTCATATGAAATTGTAGCCCTATGGCAAAACTGTGCTGACACCAGCAACAGCTGAGGAGGGAGGAAGAAGGTCTGGTAAGGCTAATCGGTCAGAGAAATCATTTTAGGGTCTCCTTTCAACAGGCATCCATTTTGCTTTATCTTGATTTCTGTTCATGCTTTGCCCAGCTGAGGCTTTCCAACAAGCACAAGAAAAGCAAGACACCAAAAGCCAGCTAGACCAAGGTACCAGCAAGTATGGTTGTCCCCTGTGAGCTGGTGGTGGTCTCCATAACTGTTTAAGACAACATGAGCAGTAACCTTCCAACTGGCCAAGAACTTCCAGTATTTCAACTTGTGTTTGCTATGTGAAAGCCCTTGCTGTTTTCTCTCGTCCCTGCTTAGTTCTCAGACTTGTGTTATTATTCTGGCTCCTGTGCTAGCTCCAAATCTTCCGTTTATCAGAATCTGTTATGTCAGACTGTTGCAGTTGTTTTCCCCAAGACAGGGTAATGGGTCTTGTGGGCAGGAGAGAAGCAGCAGAGGTTACATGGCAGCATTAGAAAGGCTCTGGTCAGGGTTTCATATGACGTTTTCCTGAGCAAGATAAGGAAGCATGGTGAAAATGAATGTGAAAATAAGGGTACTTGCAGAGGGATGATGCATATCATGCTGTCAAAATGAATGCATACATCTATCAGGCACCTGCAGGAGTCTGCTCAGATATAGGTGCAGGAGCATAGCTTACAAGACACATGCTCATCTTTGCCCAAGGCTACCTCTCCACTTTTCTGAGCCCTCGCAAGGTCTCCCGCCCAGCTGTGGTTCTGAGCATCACATTTAAAAAAATGTGGAGCATTGGCAAAAGCTGGTTAGGGGAGAGCAGGGAGAAGAGTTAGGTGCTGGAAAGCTGGCTTCCAGGTGTCTTGGCCGTGTGGTGCTTGGCCTTCTAACAGTGTTACCTCACCCTGAAAACACCAGTGCTCCCACACCCTCCTTGAAGAGCTTGATCCTGCTTAAGAAGGAAAGTACGATGTCAAAAAGAGTTTAATCCAAACACATTTTTGAGCCTTTTGAAGGTGGCTTTCCATCTGTGGCTCACAGGACGTCACCCAGGGAAGCCTCTACAGAAATGTTTTCAGAATCAAGGGGATGAGGGAGGTCCGCGGGAAATGTTCTCAGAAACTCTGCTCTTCAGGTTTGGTTCTGCACAACAAAAAAAAGAGGAGAAAGATTAAGCCAAAGAAAGACTGTATTAAAAAATAAATAAATAATCTTGCAGTCCTATTTTATCAAACGTTTTAAACTGATTATTTAACCAGCACACATTGTCCCCCAGGGCAAAAGACCCAAAATCACAAGTAAAGAGGCCAACTAATTAGGTAGAAGCTTTCCAGGAAAAAACTGACATTCCTCTGATACAGGGCAAACATTTTTGGGATGAGCCAGGGATGACCCTGTACTTGCCATACCTCCTTTCTCTGGGGAGGTGGAAAACCAAGTGAGAGAGAAGAAGATGGGAGTGGGGGATTCCACGGGACTTACAAACAAAGTGAAAGAAGCTTTTGCACTATATTGGTTGCTCTGCACAATTAGTGCTGTGGCTGGGGGTGGGACCCCAAGCGATGCAGAGATTCAAGCTGGTAATCACAGGGAAGGAATGTCTGAGGGCCTGACAGACCCACAGTCTGATCTACCGCAGCAAACTGGTTATTTCCTAAATCTTTTATAGAAGACACGAGGGAATGGGCCTCTTTCTTCACCACCTGCTCTCATTCTGTCACTGCTCTTTTAATTTTCTTTATCTATAATGTTAATAATCCTAAAGGTATTTTTAGTGGGTTCCCTAGGAGATATATCTCTTCCAGTCTATGCGTTTCCTTGAATACCAATACTTGAATATCCTGATATCATGATTATCTGCTAAAAATGACTTTTTATATAGTTTCCTACTAAAAATATCCAATAAAATTTGTTTTCTAAATTACCTCCATCCTGTGAAAGTGTCTGTGACAGAAAATAGTTTTTAAAATGTCATTTGTTCCTGCTAAATTTTCAAATTAACTGCAAGTTTAATGAGAATTATTGCTCCAGACAATCCCATATGAGATCTTCCAAACTTTTATCTGTTGATATTTGCCAGCTATGATCATCTTTCATAACTCAGAATGTAGAAGTATTCAGTCATTTTAAGTGTGAAAGCTCATTTGCTTGTTTACAAAAAAAAAAAAAAAGAAAAAAAAAAAGAAAAGTCTTTCTTTACTGAATAGGCATTTATTCAGCAAAGCATTCAGACCTCTGCTGTTCGCAGTTTTTTCATCATGACTAAGTTGAACAACTGCACATTAGGTGCATACTTTGTCATATTGCTGCTACCTATTTTTTTCCAGGCCACTTACATCATCCATGTTCTTGAAACCTATCCCTCGTTAACACAGCCCTCACAACTGGGCATGTTCATCTGACTTCAGTCTCTTAAGCATCTTTGAGGCCATGATAGCACTGCAGCACTTCACTCATGGCCACACAGTTTCTCAATAGCCTCATACAAGACACCCCAAGGCTCTTTTGGTAATCCAGGTAAATCCACCAGGACTTCATCTCACAGCCTTTTGCAAGTGATCCTCGTTGATTATTGAGATATGATTGTCCCCTCCAGATGATACTCCAGGTTGCCTATTTTCTAGATTGCACTGTTGCAGCTGGTTTTCCTCCTATGGAAATCATCCCTTCCTGGGTAGCCTGTCCCAGGCTCATTTGATACCTTTTATAAAGCTATACCTTGGTACTGAAGGGGAATGTTTCTATGCTAGAATAACTATAATTTGTAATTCCAGGAGCAAAATGGAATCTAGAAATATTCTTCCAGTATACTCTGCATGAAAAAAGTGTATTGCATCACATTGCTATTATATTAATTCATTGCATTCAGACTGCAGTAGCATCCAGACTCTATAACAACATACTGCTAAAGGACAAGCCCTTCCCCAAAGAGCTTAATACTGTAACAGTTTTATCATATGGCTGAACATCAATTATGCTCCAGCTGCTCTCTCCACAAAGGTAATAACTCTGTTCTTTCCAGACAGGGTCTCAGGCAACTTTCTTGTACCTGAAATAAAAAGTCTTTAGGAGCTTGATCTGATTCCAGAACATTAAGGACTGGGGAAGCACTGACATTCCACTTTTGGGATTTGGTATAATGAGGAGTATGAAATAGCACCAAAACTTGTTCTGCAGGGAGAACCTGTCTTTGCTTTTCCCCCACCCCCCCTTCAGGAAAGCTTTCTCCACCAGATATTTCCTGGGCAGGCAAAGAATTTCAGGAGAAGAGGGACAGGTAGAGCAGAGAAGATAGGACTGCAATGATACAAAATGGAGGCTACAAGGTGCCCCCAGCCCTGCATAATCAATGTCCTAAATCAGCCAAAACACGCTGTCTGGGTTCAGAAAAAGCAGCGCTTTCAGGAGGTGCTTTGTTTGCCTACTGCTTGGCCAGAGAGAAACTTGACAGTTTGGAGCAGTAGCTCAAACTAACAAGTGTCTGTGTCCTCACTCTGCAGAAGAGGCAACAGGCAGGCAGTGAATTTATGTGCTAGTGAAAATCACCTTATTATTTTCAGCAGTAAATTAAAGTCTGCAGACTAAGCACTCACACGCCTTGGCTCACAAGCATCAATGCACAATTACATGTAAGAGTGCATGCAGATGGATATTGGAATGTTTGCATAAGAACACATATAAGCCCTGAAAAAATGCATTCACAAGGTCATATAGAGGTAAGGATAAATCCCTGGCTAAAGATGCAAATCAGTAATGCAAAATCTTGGACGTCTGCTATGCAGCTGCATGGCTGTGGGGAAACTGAAACTTTTTCTAATAGTAAGAACCGAGTCAACGACTTCCTCAAAATGCGGGATTTATTCAAACACGAGGAGCTTCTTTCAAGAAAGTTGTGATTTATTCTAATAACTAGTCAGACTCATTCTTTTAGAAGTCTGTCAATTACAGACTTGCTAAGCTAGAAGCAAGCTGATGCTCATCTATGGACAGCACCGGCTGAGATAACTCCTTCAACCCCCGTAATTAAAAGAACTGCTTTCTTTAAGAAACATAAGGCTCAGATCTGTGGTCCTTTCAGTATGTTCCCACCTGTCAGCTGGGCTGTGGTAACTATCAGTCTGTATGCTGCCTGCGTTCACTGCGGCTCAAGCTACATCAAAGTAAATCCCAGTGGTATTGGGCTAAGAGCACACTCAAAACCAGTAACTGCTGCTGCGCTCAGAGGCTCACTGCTCCCCTGGGACTGAGGACCAGGCCTGCTCAGAGACCTCAGCTGTCTCTGTGGATACGTACCCAAGTTGCAGGAGATGCTGAAATGTGACTCAGTAAAGGAATCGGTCATTCCTAAGTGTGCAGGGTCCATTACCTTCACCAGCACTTGGTTCATTCAGCAACTCCAAAACAGCTAAAATAGGTTGGTAGCTGCAGAAGGGAATATTAGCATAAATATGCTGTCTTTAACTGTTGGGGTTTTGGGGGTTTAGTGTTTTGTTTTGTTGGTGTTTTGTTTTAGGTGGGGTTTTTTGGATTGGGGTTTTTTTTGTTTGTTTTGTTTTGTTTTGTTTTGTTTTGTTTTGAGGAGGAGGAGGAGGGTTGTACCAAAATAGCTTGCCTACATATGGTAGAGATCATCCCAATGATTTATCTACCTCATTGACTTCCCAGTTCCACAGCTGATGAAGATGTGGGGAGGAAGTTCATGTAAGCATCAGAAAGAGGCAAATTGGGTTTCATGGCCCCATGCTACTTTATGCAATTACACTTTGCATGTGAGGGCATCCCACTGGGGTCTCACCCTTGGATTCACTCTTCTTAATGACATTCAATCATTTTGTGCTGAAGACAGTCATTTTTGTAGCTGCTTGCATAATAAATTCAGAGTTACATGCTCACTGGTTCTCTAATTATACCCCATTCCTGCAAAACAAAATGATTAAACTGAGTTTCAACTGATAAAATTGTGAGTCAGCAGTTTGATTTTAATGACAAAGTTTGAATATATTTGGTTTTGTTTGATATTTTCTTTTGCAAATGGGAGGTTCACTGTATTTAAAGGTTAAAACATAGACAATTATTGGGCCAGTGGATAATTGTCCTTTGAGTTTGTGGGATGTTTTGTAATCTGCTCCTGGCCTAAAATGATCTCAGTGACCTTTGGAAAGTTAATCTGCATGGGGTTTGAAGTTTATAATACATTGTTACACAGAGGTAGCAGGACCCATTTGAACTAAATGAGTTTCAGACCTGGAGATAGCATGGTTCCTGCAGTAAAAAAAATAAAATAATAATAATAATAAAAAAGAGATTTTTAAAAAAATCATTCAGTAGGTGCCTGGTAGATAATGGCACAAATGGCACATACACTATTCATCTATACTTATGTTAGTCCAACCACACATCTCAACATAATCTAAACCTGGTAAATTTTCACATTTGTGAGATTACTAGAGAAGTTAATCTGGGAAGCTCTGGAGGAGGTGATGGAAACCATCAGATCTATGGTCCCAGTGATGAGGGCTCCTACTGTTTTAGGTAACCTGTGCTGAGTATTGCAGCTGTTGTCTCAGAGGTTTTCTGAGCATCTTTGGTTGTCACACACTATTGAACTTGTCATTGCCTCATTGGTTCTGCAGTGGGTAATACAGGTTGAGGGTGTAATTCTGGGTGTAAAGGCACTGGAATCAGACATTCCAGGTGCTGGTTGTGCCAGCTAATTGCAAGATATAAGATAAACATGGTTCAGAGTGTAAATCCAATTAAACATGCAACAAAATAATCCAACAGATAGGCACAAACAATAAAGTTTCATTAGAAGGGGTCTGCCAGCCTTCCTAATACATACCCTAATGTCATACCACCCTTCTGTAAATGGCCCCAAAGCCCTCCAAGACTGCTGGCTACAGGAACTTCAAGATCTAGGACAGCATTGTCACACCCAGAATGAGTGCAACAGGAAGGCAGAAGCACAGTCCTATGGCCATGCTATGGTCACGCATCCAGCTCTTACTGCTGCCAACACGCCATGCAAGGGAAACTTTTTAGCTAATTATTTGTGTATGCAAATGAGAAACCAGGAACAAAGAAGATGGATGCTTAACTTACATGTCTTCCCTGCACAAACAAGTGGTAGTCCTTCCTTTCCAACATGAAAATTTTGGTTAAAAACACCTGTACGATCAAAATTAGAGGATTTTCTAGAGACAAGGTACCCATGCATATGGTTTCTACTGCAGCTCAGGAAGACCTTTCCAAAATACCTTTAAAATAACTCACTTGGATACAGCCAGGAGTGTGTCTGTGGTAGTGTGAGCTCAGTGTGGGTCTAATCACTCAATTTTTCCCAGCAAGTGTCACTGCATCTGTTGCAGTTTCTGTATCTGAGCAGGTCACTTTGGTACAATCCTCTGCAGAGGTAGCACAGCAGACTTGTTCTGAGGTGGGGTTCATCTCACCTGGCTTATGGGACAGGTCTTGTCTGATCAAATAAAGATGGAGATGAGATGACTAATGTCCTAAGAACCCCTGACCCTGCTGATTCACTCTTCCTTGACCATAAAGGGATCCAGCAGTGGCAGCCTATGATATTGGCACTTCCAGTACAGGCAACCATGCCTGATCATTCAAATCCTGCCCTAAGCAAGTTCAACTCACTTAACCCATCATCTTTTCACACCACACAGGATGTATCTGCCCTTATTTATCCATTTTGCTTCTCTCACACTTTTGCATAGTTATTATGGTAGATATTAATGGGGGCAAAAATCCATCTCCTACTCCTGCTGTCAGGGTATTTCATAACTTAGTAGGGTCCCCATTAGTTGAGGTTGTGATGCACAGCAGATTAGACCGTGTACTGTCTGGGAGAGCTCGTTTGTACAATCGCATCTATCTTGTATGGACTCAGTGAGAATAGACCGAGGTCAGTAAGTCTGATATAACCCAGGTAAACAGGTAAGGCAGTAGCAGCTTGTTTTCTGGGAGGGCAATGGCTATGTCTGCTGTGGGTACATCACCTTGGGCTGAAGATGCTCATGATTGCAATCGCAAAATAGTTTTCATGTCCCGTCCATTGTCTCATTGCAAATTTTCCTAAATGTCATACTTTCAGCTCCTTGATGTTTAAGGCCCTACTGGAAAGTTTCTCAGTCCTTGTGGGCATGTCAATAAAGGAACAAAGTTAATTGTGATCATTACTGTGTGGATAGAGATCTACACCACCGCTGTTTGTTTCCTACTGCTGGCTTCTGTCACCACCCATCCCTCATCTTTGTTGCCTTTTGACATTGTAAATTCTTCACAGCACAGAACTTGCTCTCTAATTTGTCTGTTAAATGTCTAGTCTACAAATTAGTCCCAGCCATCCTCATTAACAATAGCTTGTACTTATTCCTTCATAAACTGATGGATGGAAAGCTCTATAAAAGTGCAAAAAAATATTATTTCCCCCAAGAGGAGAGTTTTCAATGTCATTGCTCAAAGAAAGCCAGCAGACTTTCCCATCTAACTGAAATCCACCACAGTACAGCTCTGTTGCCAGAAGCATATCTTGTTTTTCTCTCTCTTTTTTTAATTTTACTTTATCTTCTGATTGATTCGCTTATGAAATTAAAGGAGATTATGATTTTAACTCTTTGGTTTTAGAGCCATGAGCATCAAAAGCTACTAGCACTGCCATCTGCAAATTGCAAGAGACATAAAACAGTGTAAAAGAAAGGAAAAATAAGCGTTTTCCACTTAGCAGTATATTTCAGCAGAAGATTAATTTGCTGTCTGACACTTGATGCTTATTGTTTGCAAACTCCAGATCTGCAACTGCCTATCAAGCTGAAAAGCATCATCTAATCAAAGAGGGGATAATCTAGCAAGAAACCACTCACATCTGTCTTCCTTTCAGGTTATCCATGCACATGCACGCTAAAAGTGTCACAAGAGCAGAGCTCCACTAACCTGGCATACATTTGTGTCTGTAACAGCCTCCTTGGAAAAACTGTGATTCACTGACCTTTATTTCAGTCAAGGCAAAGAAGTGCTGACATCGTTGCACAAAGGCTCGGGACAACACCCAGTCCTTAAGTACAGCTCTGACAACTCATATTCCAGAAAGAGGCATTCAAGTGGGAAGAGAAAAGAAAGTCTAAAATGGGGAGCAAGTCAAAAGAAGATCCTTTGGGTCACAACGTGCCTGATTTTTAAGATATGATAGCTAAGGTGAGAAGTTGACACAGTGGTCCAGGAAATTCCCCTTCCCCACCTTCCCATATATGTAAGACACTGTTAAAAGGGTACAGCCGTGAGCACTCTGCAGAAAAAAAGTACATTTTTTAAAAATCTAGACTTGTTTGAACTCTATTAAATCTTTGCTTCACTGGTTCTAAGCCTGTCCAAGCCAACCTAAATGATTATTGTTATTATTAACAGAGCACAAAGTGAGAAAAGAGAGGGATTTTTATTTTATTTAAATAGGTTATTCTTCCTGCAGCTGGCTGTGCTGCTGAGGCCTGGCAACGATTCATATTATAGGCATTACCAATTCCTCAGAGCTTTTCATGGGAGCAGCTTAGTTTGACATTCTCATCAACTCTTCTCTCCCCTATTTATTGTCCAAAGATTCGATGATGTCCTCTCATAGCAATAATTGCATTTTTAGAAGCTATCTGTGTAGTTCTATCTTCACGTTAGGAGTTTTCTTTGGTATTTCTATTTCCTGTTCTTTACCAAATAAATAATTTTTGTGGTTTCAATGAGACTTTCCTCTCCTTTCCTACCTAGTGAAGAGAAGTCACCTGTCACTCAATAAATCTGTAAGACTTCAGCATGAAAAAATTAAATAAAAGTACATTAAAATAAGAATACTGGGTCTGATCAAAAAACAATTTCAGCCCATGCCCTGACTGAGAGGGGTTACAGAGGAGTACAAAAACAAGGTAGGAAGACACTGATACTGCCCAGTACATTAATAACCCTCAATGTTTTGTTGTTTGGGGTTTTTTTCCCCATGAATTCTTCCCTAGAAACAGCATTGTCCTGTGGCAAGGAGCACCACAGCTCAACCATACACTGCCTATGAAGAACTGACTCCATTCCCCATCATTGCCTCTACATCTATCATGATTTCCGCCTGACAACCCTCCCCAAAGTGTCTCTTTTTAAGACTGAAGTGTGCACATCTATGTAAACCCTTTCTGTTCTACTGCAGCTGTTCCTGACCACTCTTCTGTCCTCTTCTTTGAGCCTTTTCCATGGCCACTAGAGCCTTTTGAGAGGGGAGAACAAGAACTGCACAGAGTATTCAAGATGCAGGTCCAAAATGCATTTGCTCAGTGGCATTACGATGATTTCTGTTTGGTTTTCTATTCTCTCCTTAATAATCCTTAATATTTAATTTCCTTTTTTGATTACTATAGAGCAATAAGCTCATAATTTCATTCAACTGTCCATTGTAAGCCCCAAATGTCATTCTTCAGCAGCAATAATCAGCTCAGGGTCCATCAGTGTGCAGGCAAAGTTTGAACTGTTGTTTTCCTTGTGTGCACTGTTCATATTTAATGTCATTGAATTTCACCTGATGTTTTATTGCCCAGTGATCCAGTACAGTAAGATAATGCCAAAACTCTTCACAGATGCTGTCAGGAAGCCAAAGTGTGGGGCTGATCCACAAGGGAAGGCAAGCCAAAACACAAGGGCAACAACAAGGCAGGGTGGGACCTCAAATTTCCCTAGGTGTGTGATTTTCTGGGTAAAATTCACTGCCACTTGACTTCCCACTTAGGGGGAGACCTGGTGTTTGATCCTTTCTGGTTCAAACACACCACTTCTTCTGGTTTGGGGTTGTTTGGTTAGGGGTGGTTTTTTTTTTTCTTTTTGTGGATTTTTTTTTGTGGATTTTTTTTTCTTCCCCCACATCCCTCACAGTGCAGTCTTATTTAAAGATGGGTGTTTGAGCTTTGCAGTCAAATCAAGCACTTTAACAACCTGGCCAGCTGACAGCAATAACGCAGTATTGTGATTTTGCAGTTCATTTCCATGGGAAGTGTCTGATTTACCAGATCACTCTGTGTGTTTCCACTGAAGTATCTGAGTAGCTGTGTTTGCTCTGCATGTCAGAGAATGTCACAGTGAAAATCTGAATACTCCCAACTCATTGCCCCAGAGAACTATAAAATCCTTCCATGTAGCCAGATTAAGTGACCTACAAATCTAGTCCCTACAAATCTAGCCCCTTGAGATAAGTGATATTAGGGCTTTTTCAGGTTGGACCCCAAGAATCCTTGAAGGAAGAACTGTGCGTCATGTCTTCTGGTTGATGATTTCACCAGAAGTGTAGATAAAGGCTTCACATGGTGGTAAAACTACCTGCAAAGCTGGTAGGTGAGATAAAGGTGAATGCCAAAAGCAAGGTACAACCATGCTTTCCCTCATGATTAGCAGCTGGGACAGCAGTCCTCAGATCCCCAGGACCTCATCCACAGAGATCCCTGTGGTTGAAAGAGTAAGTGCCACAATCTGGGGGCCAGTTTGCACATTGGTATGGGCACAGCTATTCAAGTGGTGCATGGAGAAGCCTTGCAGGCTACATGACATTGCAGAGACAGCTCAGTCTTGTCCAATGCTGCCACACATTTTAATGAATGGGAGCCTCTCTGCAGGTGACCACCAGCGGATATTGACAAGGCAGCATGAGCTGAACTCAAGAACCTTAGGTTCTCCTGGCCTGACAAATGCTTCTTCTCAGACGTTCTTAGTTGATGTCAAAAATTCAGAACAGAGCGATGACTGCATAAATGGGAAGAGGTAGCCAAAGGGTGTTATATTTACTATGCTTGTCCAATTTGAAGGCAAATGACTAGAGACACACATTAGTCCGCTCTTCTGGGCTTGTGCCAATTGTTTCACTAGGTGTAAAGGTGTTAAAAGGACACATCTCCTCTTCTGTGGAGGGATTACAGAATAGCTCTCTACACAGCAGGTCACTGAAAAACTTTGGTTAACAGAGCACGAGGTGCACAGACTGAAAGAGCAATGGTCAGAGCATCCTCCATGGGGAAAGTGTGCCTGTGAGATCTGCTTCTATAAAAGACCGTATTATCTTCATATTGTTCCCCCTCTAGTAATAATGCATGATTCACCCCAGGGGAAGTAGAAGAACATTGCCCCAGCACTGCTTAAAAGGATTTGGTAGAACAGGTAGGAAAATTATTCTCATTATAAGAAAGTGCATACAGGGTAGGGCGTTTGGAAATGTGCTGAGAGCTGGGTTATTACAATGCTGTTACTAATGACTACAATACATCATTTCAACTTGTTGATTTTTCTTTCTTTAATTTCCAGATTATCTGGCTGTTGCTTATCCTCCACACATTCTGGGAGTAAACAGAGACATCATGTGCCTGAGCTGCAAAAAGTTATTTTCATCAGCAATTAACTTGTGGGTTTTTTTCCTATCTTTTTCAAAAAAGCCAATCTTTCAACTTTACCCTTTCAATTTTATCTTTCAATTTTCCTTTGCAATTTTACCTTTGTAACATCCCAACTATTTATGAAAGTATTATTTCTATTCTAGAAAGAAGGGAAATGGTGGCAAAGGGTAGTTGGAATCTTTTGCATGAAGTCCCAGGGGAAGTCGTAGAGGGCTCAGAGGCAAAGTTGCTTCTTTGGAGTCCCAGCTCAGAGCAGCTGACACAACCCAAATTATGGGCTCAGGCTAGATTGCAGCAAGAGGGGATTATTCCCACACCTTGACAAGATCCCAGGCATAGGAAGCATCTGGCATTGGTGTGGGAAATCTGGCTTTTCCTTGCCCTTATACCAGCCTCTTGGAGAAGTCCTGCAATGCACTGCCAATCCCAGCTACAAAAAAACTGTATGCAGCCCTTTGTCAGAAGAATAGCTCAAGAGTATATAGGAAAATCTCCCAGAAGACCCCAGTAAGACTGCAGCGGTCTTGGCGAGACTGCCCAAAGACCCTCTGTAAAAAAAGGCAGAAGATATGGATCTATCTGCCACTCTTCCTTCCTTTGCGATGGAAGTCACCCCCTTTTTTATGCTCACAAAGGCTTTCTCATTTTGTCAGGGAGCAGCTCTGTTTTGAAAGGGCCATGAATCACATCCATCAATCTTTAAGAGAAAAATAATCAGCAGATGGTCATTAAATATCACGTGGTTCTGCTCAGATGAGGAGATGCAGCAGAAACGATCTCTCTTTTCCTCTTGGTTATGATTTAATGCAGTCCAGCCTGGCAGGAAGCAGAAGACAACACCAATGCTTTGTGTATGGTACAAAAATCAATGTATAAACCTCCAGCCTCAATCAGAGAAGAGTATTTACCTCTACTAATGAGAAGGAGAAAGAGAGGAGTGTTTTCAGGCCACATAAAAGGAATATTAGATTGATGAGAACCAAATCAAGTTTGGTCTCAGTACTTGGTGCGTAACTTGCAGCTGTCTCTCAGCCTGCCGCCTTCCATTCCCTAAAACAACAAGCCACATCCATTTTTAATGCCAACAGGTGTGAGGGAGAAGCCTCAAAATGCAAACTAGATGTCTCTTATGCAAATATTTTTATTTGGGCCTGCAGTGAGCCTTAGAGGTGTCAAGGGATCGACTCAGAACACAAACGTAAATTCTGAATATTTTTGGTTTGGGTATCTTATTTTTTAAGCCCAGAACATTACGGAGGATGGACTTTGTCTTTGAATGTCTGTTACTCTCCATTGGTTTATGTTTATACTTTACTGGACCTAACCAGGATGGGAACCCAGAGCACACCAGAACTGGCTCCCTCCTTGCCCTTGGAGCCTGCCTGAACCCAAGTTGCTAATGATCTCTTGCTATACTGGAGAAAGAGGTTTTAAAGGTCTTTTTAAGTCAGAGTTTCCAAGTCCAGTGAAATGGAGTCAATCTCCATGCCAACTAGAGAGCATTTGATGCTCTTGTGACAGCTAAAAATTGTACTGATTAGAAAATGATGGCCCTTTGCTGAAAAAACTCTTAGGCAGATGGGGAGAGATTTGAGGTAGCATTTTTGTTTTGTTGGTGTTTGTTTGGGGTTTTTTTCTGGGAAAAAAAAGTCACTGCAAATACTAAAATTTTCTCTCAAAAATATTTCTTCAAAGATCTGGTTTTGGCTGATATCTAAAGAAACGAGAAGTTCATGGTCTGGGACCCACAGACAAGGTCCTGTAAAATCATTTCACTGGCAATGTTCTTATTGGTGGGGGGTGGGGGGAAACACCAGCAACACCCACCCCAAAAAAAAGCAACCCTCCAAAACCAGAAAATATCAAGGTGGCCAGATGGTGATCTGTAAAATTACTTATTATGGGTATATTTTTGAGCATCTTATTGGAAAAAATAATCTTTCAATTTCCAGCAGATCTTAGAAAATAATTTATGTACTCCATTTCCATCTACACAGTCCTTCATTTACTCATTTTTCTGTCATCAGAGGAGGTCCATGCTATATTTCCAAGGCAGGGAGGTAGGCTGAGTTTCTGTCTTTTGATTCATTTTTTTTAATACATGCCTAAAGACTGGCATGCTTTTTCTTCTCTGCTTCACACCTACATGGCATGCTCTTGTCCAAAAGATAGATACCACAACATGAAGCAAAACACAAAAGATGAGGAGCACTTCCTGGATATACCATTGTAGCTTGGACTTTTGTTCCAGCCAGTTTTCTTCCTGAGCATGAAAAGCCTTCAGGTTGCAAGTATCTCACCCCAAGCTGCAACCTGCTCTTCCCACAACAGTGGGGTGAGTCTTCACACTGTAGGGTCCCTCAGTGGTCACTGCAAAAGCAAGTCCTTCAAGTAGTTTGTCCATCATTTTTGTCCTGCTCTTGAGAATGATGCTTCTGTTTTCTTCATGCTTTGTCTGTTCCCTGGGGGTTCTCCACTTCAAGATGCATATTGGATCAGGAAAAAAAATTCAATTCAAATAATCATTCTCAGTTCCCAAAGCCCACCGGAATCACCCCAGCATCAGTGTCTGTCATGAGTAATGCATGGGATGGAACCACACACAGTCTGTTCAAGACACAGAAACCATGGAAACACTCCTGACGAGCTGTTACTTGAGATGATCAAAGAAAGAGTGGCTAAAGGAAGCTTGTCTTGTCCACCTCTATCGCCCAAGGCTACATCATTATGTAGCATGAGGGATTTCAGGTGTTAGACTTAACCCCCATAAGGTTGCTGACATTTTGGTTAGCAGAAAACTTTAACAAGACCAGAAATGAGCAATCATGGAATTTTTCTCATGAGATCTAAACACTCTGAAGGGGGAGCATGGATCTCAGGTGTGACTCCATGGGACCAAACCACCTTCACAACCTTTGGCTGCCTTTGGAGGCCAAACCAGACGTGGAAGAAGGACAGTTTACTTCAATTTCCAGCTCCAGTGTGAACAGTGAGATGACCAGGACCAAGGGCCATACAGAACAGGGCTGCTGCTTCAGAGCTTAGACACAGTCTGGATTTAAGAAGCTCTTTAAAAGGCTGAGGAAGGGGAAAGAGATTATAATGAAAGCTACATCCCATTTCTGCAGTCAGCCTTTTTAAGAAGGCATCTACAGCCCTCCAGAAACAAGTTGGGCATTCATTTCTTGCTTCTAGGAAGTTCATCCACCCTGCAATACATCCTGTTGTTAAAATGGGCTCCAGGATTTCAAGGGAATCATTAGGGGGTTTTTAATTACTCTTCCATCCTCCCCACCACCACATCTTTGGAAAGCCTGTCCAAATCTGAGCACTCATGGCTGCCAACTGTTTTACAAATGATGGCTGGAGGCACATAGGCCAAGGAAACACTGCAATAATCTGTATGCAATGTATGTCAACAGGAGAAGGTGCCTGACTGAGGGGAACAGTTTACCACCTCTGAGGTGTGGGAAGAGCTTGAAGAGCATCAAAAACTAGATAGCCTCCAGCAAGCCTCCTGTGCTTCGTAGCCTCCCTGTTTGCACATTTTAGTGATGGGAGAAACCAGAACAGGTAGAGGAAAGACTTTTTCTTTCCACTTTGCTTTCCCATTATGGTCACGATAGTTAGACCAGTAACAAAAATGGTTTAGATCTAGTATCTCAGATATTCAATGTTTCAATTTCTCATTCTAGGCAGCCTCAAAACCTACCTTTCCACTGTGCCTTCTCATCCCCTTAGCAGCAGCTTTTCCATGCTCAGAACAGAATACCCACTCCCACGACACCTGGTGCCTCTCCCATCTATTTGGAAGTGTTTCTCCAGACCCCCTGTACTGTTGGGGTACATTCAAATGATACGGAGCAGCCAATGCATAAAAAATACACATCCTTTGGCATAGAAGCAGCAGCTGAAATTAGTCTGCAGCCTGAAAATGTAGAAGGGCGAGAATCCCAGGCTAGTTAGCTAGTTATTTTACAGCTTCTTGAGTCACCCATGTGGAAGCAAGCAGCGGCTGGGCGAAACAGAGTGATACACACACTGCATCAGGAAGCTTTCGGTGCTAACAATAGCTCATATACATGGAGCATCTTTCATGATCCAGCTTCAAAAAGTACCAAGAAGACGTAAAGCACATACTGGGAGTGCTTCATCCACCCCCGCAGTGATGGGAAAAAAGGTCGGATGAACAGACTCCCAAAACATCTGTGGGCTTTGAAGGACATTCCTGCTTGACAGTGCTTAAAAAACCCCTGCAGCAACACCAAAGCCTGAGTCAGCAAACTCTTCAGTAACTTTTCTCACCTGAACAGGTCCAGAAAAAGCCAATGAAGAGCTTTACATAAACATGCCCTAAATCAGTGGCTTCCAAAACCTTCCTCATCTGTGCAGTGCGGTGATGTGTCTGAGCATAGTTAGGAATAGACCCCAAATCTGGATGTGAACCAGAGCTTAGTCAATATTCCTGAGTTAAGTTTCATGCCTCACCTCTTTCTTTGCCTTCTGTCACTGGTATTCATAAAGAGCACAGCCTGATTTCTGATCTCAGTTTCATTCCAGCAAAGAAATTATGTCAATTTTCAGTGTGTAAAACTTGATTCACAGGAAATGAAACAAAGTAAGACACAACTCTACTGAATAATGGATGCAGCTAGTAATCATCTGAAGTTTCTGTTCCTACATAGTTGCTTCCCCAAAAAATTCACTATTCTTCATTCAGGAGAGGCAGCCAAACTGTGCTCCATATTCCAACACAAAGATGTCTACTAGGTAATTACTGCTGTTTAAATTATTCTGCATATACCATACAGCATGAATGGCAGATATTAAAATGCAGACATGACTTACTAAGTTCTAATTATCAGGATGTGTCATTCTTCTAATAAGCTGAAAAAGAGTGTTGTTATATTTCAGACTTACCAGGGGTACAGTAAATAAAATTAGTATATTATATTTCAAAATCCCTGTAAGCTATATTGTCCAAGTTAGAATTAAGATAAATGACACCAATAAAATGAACAGGTTAGGATATATTATTTTTTAAGGTGTTGAATCAAAAGTGTATGCAACTTGTTGATATGCATGTTAAAATTGATGTGAATGAAAAAAATAAATCCCATTAAAACGAATTATTAAAGAGGCATAATCACAGTGAGGAGGAATTAGACTGCACCGAGAGGATGAGGCAAAGAATTTCTAGTACCTGAGCGCCTGTTGAGGCTGCACAGCAAGTATTTGCACAACAGGGAATTTAGCTGCTATTCAGATACACCTTAACTGATCCACTGATAGACCTCAAGCAAAACAAACAAGACACCCGGTATGTAATGACATTTTAAGACTCTATCTTGCAGCCAGTGCTAAGCAGTTATCTTCCTTGATCAGTTTTGAACACAAGGAAAATATGGGATTGCTTTGGCTCCTTGCAGCTGAGACTGAAGCTGGTGAACAACGAGGCAAGCTGGGTTTATCCCAGTACAATGTGTTTCAATTTGTCTCAATGCAAGGTCAGGTTTTAAAGAAAGAATGAAAATTAAAGACAGGGAAGGAGACTGAGCCTTACGTGATATTCAGCCAGGCATGCAGAGTCCTGTTGAATGGTAGCAAGCTAAAAGAAAACAGTCTTGGATGTCCAATCAGGGAAACCGTAAGTGGAGATGAAGTCATTAATGCAACTAGCTCTAAAATACTGTGTCTGCTCCTGTGCACCTCTGCTGTAGAGGGGGATGATAAACTGGAATGGGTTCACAGTACACCAAGAAGAGTAAGGCAGGACCAGAAAAGCTGGAGGGATCAAAAAAACTGAAAGAAAAAGGGAATTAGATCATCTGTGTTTGCAAACCAACCACCCTGCACTCCTCTTTTGGATGAGACAAAGAAACAGCTCCCTTCAGGCAGCTCCCTGTCAAGCATTTTAAGTTGGACCTGTTGCCAGGGGTGTGGATGCACATCTCTGTTTTGAGGATGTTTTGGTAGAGGCACGGCAGGAGTGAGGTGAGTGTCTCCCATTCAACACATGCATGGACATAAAAAGTAAGTTTTCTTCTCCCTTCTCTGTATGTTTGGTGCAGTTAAGGATTTCAGGCTGTGAATTTTTTATAGCTTCTTTTGGAAGGCTGGACTCTTATCATGTTATGAGTGGGATTTCATGGCCTTTCTTACATGGGATAGCAACATAATTTCCCTTTAATGTGCACTGGTTTAGAAATCAGAAAAGATACCTGAGATTTTCACTTTCTCAGAGAAAACTGAGTTTCTGGAATATCAACTATTTCCCTATGGAGGAAAAAAAACCCCTATCTGTATTCTGCTACAGCACTGTATTTGGCTTTCATTCAGGATTTTCAGGACTGCTTAGGTTCCCATCTTTACCAAATCTGGCAGACTGGGTTTCAGGCTCCTCAGTGAGCTTCAGACATGTTTCAAAAAGATTTAAAAGGAATCCCTTCACAACTTCATCTAAACTGGGTGTGAGAGTTCCCATTCCACAGGAGATTAGAAATTCATTCCATTTCAGAATAATTATCTCTAAAAAGAAAACAGAGGGTATTTTTCTGTGGAATTCCCAAGGAGTCCAGGTTTTGAGCCAAATCTATAGATAGACGTAGTTTATCCTGTGCTCAGAAATAAACTGTGAATCTTTCTAGCCAGTATGGAGGATCCCTCAAGAGTACGACTTCATACAGGAGTCCAAAATGCACAGCAATAGATGGGCTTTTCCTCTCAGTTAAATCCTTGGCAGAGATCCCACCCCTAATGCAATGGTATTTGCAGCGAATGCACCCCTTTCTAAATTGCAGCCCTCTCAGGAAGGCAGAACAGTTTAGGCTGAAAAAAGTGTGTATGTGCACATACATTTCTACTGTTTTCAACTTATTTCTTTGTTTAATAAAGGCTATTGCCTCCATCTGCAACTTATGTCTTGTCTACAACATGGATAGTAGCACTGGAATACCCCAGAAGTACTATCATTTGCGTATGGAAGATATGAGAGATGACTGAATTTGAAATGGAGACTACAAGACATGGAGAACCAGCCAAACTGAACAGTGCCATTGACCTCCTAAACTTAGACAAGAAACACCATGCCCTCCACTGGTGGTTGAGTTTTGAAGTTCATTGCTTCAGCTTCAGACCTGAAGGAGAGCTGCTGGGCACTAAAGCCTGAAGATCCAGGTGTGGCCACCAGCATTGCAAATGTGAGTCTTCCTCTCCTCTATTCCAAGGCCAATGGTTTTAGGCTTCAGTCCAAGTCCCGTCAAGAAACTGCAGCGAAGACAAGCCCTTAAGGCAGAACTCAAGTTAAAGGAACCATATCTATGTTCTTACGCCCCCTAAACCCTTACAATTACAAAACAACACTAATAAAGTAATGAACTATTATACTCACTTTAAGTCCCTAACACTATATAAACGAATCAATTGCTGGAGATTGCTATGCCAGACAGCCAAACTATAGGGTTGAGGAAATATAGCATGAGCTTTCTCTGTTTGTATTTGAAGGTGATGAGACGTAAGTTCTACCTCTGAAAACATGCTAGCCCCATGCTGTATGTAAATTCTGAGGTCCAGCTCAGAGAATATAGACCCAAGGTGACGGACATCACCATGTTGATTTGGCTCCATGCCTTCTCCATGTTGGCTTGCATGCTGTAAGGTAAGGTGCAGATTGGATATTATGAAGAATTTCTTCACAGAAAGGGTGGTCAAGCATGGCAACAGGCTGCCCAGGGAGGTGGTGGAATCACCATTCTTGGAAGTGACTAAAAATTACATATATGCAGTGCTTAGGGACATGGTTTAGTGGTAGACCTGGCAGTCCTGGGTTAACAGTTGGACTTCATGACCTTAAAGGTCTTTTCCAACTTAAACGATTCAATGATCCTTGGCTGTGCAGGTCTGCTTCTGTGTGCAGGCATGTCCTGGACAGTTCAATTTCCGCATGTATCCTGGAGCCCTCAATACTAAAATCCAACTACTCAATCCTCTCTGTTGCTTATTCCTTCTCTGAGGGCCTCCGAGCCCATTTGTTGCCTCTTAGCAAGTTCTTTTGTATCTCTGCCTCAGGCAACAACTTCTGCTTCCAGTTAAGCCTTGGTTCAGCTGAGGTTCCTTTGAAGAGGCATTGTTACAGGAAAACCAAGCAAATCAACAGCAGCTCAGTTCACCTCCACAAGAACCCCACCTGGCTGCTTCTCCCTGCCTCGTGATCCACATTAAACGTCAGAATAAAAAATCATTCTTTATTCTACGCAGGCAGCAGGCTCGAGTCACATGGACATGCCTGTTACCAGCGGCAGTGCCGGGATGGGATGCAGAAACACAAACAATCCCTCTGTACTATATGATAATCAACAAAAATTAGCTGCCTAAGGGAACCAGGAAACTCTGCCATGAATGCAGCAGTTAGAGACTGAGCCTATTTATTTAACAGGTGTCCCCTGAGCTGGGATGCCAGGCTCTGTTTGCCAAATTTGCAGAGAGAGGAAGACAGCTTGAATAAATACGGGCAAGAGGGGAACAGTCCTGAAGCCATTTTCTTTGTGGTTTTTTGTTGGGTTTTCTTTTTTTTTTTTTCTTCCAACAGCTTTTTATTGTAAGAAAGTATGCGCTAGCTCTTGGCTGCAAATAGAAAGAAGAAGCTGCGTGAATATAATTTCCCTCCTCATAGTGGTGTATGGTCCAGCTCAGCAACAACACAAAGTTAGCACTGCTGGATGGCTTCATGATTGGTTGGTTTGTTCAGTTTAATTAAAATACAGTATGGGGTACGTTTTGGATGTGAACCCATTCCAGGCTGTTAGGGACCCAAAGCCAACAACAGCTGTGTCTAAATGGTCTCCTTCCCCATTCTCATGTAGTGGGAATGTGCCTCTAAACACAAGTTGCTGTGTTTGGTGCTGCAGCATTGAGAAACCTTGGGATGTATCAGATGTCACGGCACCGAGCATTGTACACACAACATCCGGGTGGTCCTTGCTCCACTTTTGGAGTGTTATCACACAGTCTGGAGGCAAGGGTTGGGTACCAAGCAAGGATGTCCTCCATTTGAGATGAACTGCTGTAGATATATGCCACCTCTCAAATGGAGGACAAAGCCAAGCAGCTCATAAACAGGTTTTGGTGATGTCCAGGAAGGGGAAGCTCAAGCAAATCCTGAACTTCATTCTGGGCAGATCTCCCCAGACAGCTCTTTTGCCATATATCCCCCGTGGCCTTGCAGTCATGCCAGAAAGCCAATGTAAGGCAGAGGAGTCAGCAGAGAAACATCATGGAAAGGTGACTGCAGCAGCCCTGGCTAACAGCACAAGTTGAAGGCAGTGGGTAGAGTAAATGATCTGCTCATCTGGTGAACAATTCACAAAGAACATCCCAACCAATCCCACAAAAATATATGTATTCAGCCGGGAAAAAAAGCTTTTTCCAACTGGAAGTTTCTCCCTGAGAAAACAAGAATTCCCAGACCGCAGGAAATTTTACTGACTGCTTGTTACAAGCCGTAGTAAATGTTTGCTGACTACACTGTTGGGCTGAGAGGTAATCTGATAAATAAACAAAATGACACCTAGTTTCCAATTTTTTTCACTTAGTTACAGTTCATAAGGCATTGGCCTTGCAATATTAGTTACATAAAGTACACAGACTTTCCTGGCTGATGCCAGCAGTCTCCAAGTCATCTCTTGCTGATTTCAATCATGAACAGGGCTGACATTTACATCTTGTATAGCCATAGCAGACATCTGGGAGTTGTTCATCTCCGTGGCAAGACAAAGATGTGAAGGTCTTTCTCGTGCCTCCTTCCCCCTGCAAGCTGAACAGACAACAGCATGAACCAAAAGCTGCCCCAGGTACTGCTTGGTGGTGGCATCTGCATGGGGCTTGCAGTAGTCATACAGGCATGACAGAGAGCAGCTCGCCTGACGCCTGCACCACAAATATTTTTCTCCTAGGTCACACACAGCAGAGGAGAATCCAAAGACATTTGCAATGGTGTAGAGTGAAGTAAAAGCAGCTTTTGCCTTTCAGCTTTGCTGGTGCAAGAAGTGTGCAGCATGGGGCTGAATTCATCCTCTGCTCAGCTGGAGAGCTTCGTAGAGACCAGTCCTGCTTTTTGGTGGCTGAATTCATCCATGCATCCATTCGTGCTGCTTCCTAAGCTGTGTTGCTCTGAGCAACCTCTGCCACTACCTCTGTGGCACAGCCTTCTCCTCTCTAATCACCCACCACAGCTCCTTGTGGGTGACAGTTTTGCCCACCCATGGTCAGCTCAGCTAACTCATTCTGAAAAAACAGAAAGCAGGACAAGGAAACCATACATCGTGCTCCTGCCAGCTATGATTCAAGAAATAAGGATTAAATTTTTCACATTTCTCCCCCAATTTCTATCCTGAAAATCCCAGCAAAGCCTGAATACTTCTTGAAGCCTGCTGCGGAGAAGAGAAACAAAGATATCTCTCTAGCAATAGAAAGCTGAAATAGCTGTGTGTTTCATGGACCTCGCTGAAATGACATTGCCAGTCCCAATCCACTGTCTGGTAAAAGGCTGTGTAATTAATTCAAAACACCTAAAGTGTTTTCACCCAAATTATCAAGCCTACAGGAAAGGTTTAAAACTGCATTACAAATTCATAGGTCTGGGAGAGATCTCAAGAGGTTGCACAGTTTATTTTCCTGTCCCAAAGCAAGATACAGTATTTCTAGGTCACTGTTGATGGATCTTTGTTTAAACTGTTTTTTTCAAGGCCTCCCACAATGGAGATCTTGCAGGAAATTCATTCCAGTGTTTTGCAGACCTGACCATTGTGAAATGTCTCCCAGTATTTAACAACCATTTTCCCCATAGCAGTTTAAACCCATTACCATCACATCTTTTCCTATGGATTTCTTCTCGTCTAATAAAACAGTCCTTCATGGATTTGAACTATGCCACCATATTCTTCTCAGTCCGCTTCCCTATGAGGGAGATAATGATTTCAGTATTTTCCCACAGGTACCTTTTCTCTGTTGGCTGCTCTGTGGTTTCTGCCAGATACCCCTGAAGTAGGACAAATCTTTCTGGAAATGGAGTGCCCCACTTTATGTACTCCCCTTCGACCGAGGCTTTCCCATGAGTGAGCAGAGCATCACTGGCAGGTTACACAGAGTAGTACAGTGTTTGTGTTTTTCACAGCAGCATGATATGTTAATTTGAGGTCAGGTTATGATTTATTACATCCTCCACATGTGGGGTGGGTTTTTTTTCTTTTGTTTATCTTTTTTTCTTTTTTTTTTCTTTCTTTCTTTCTTCTGAGAAATGATTTCTGATTTGTTTCCAGCCCTGGATCCACATTAATTAAATTAATTAGGAAATCACTGAGTTTAAACTTCCTTAAGGTACACTGGCTAAGGCCATGCGGAAAGGAAACCAGGCTAGAGGGTGAAGGTGGGAACATTTAATTCCTTGCTATAAATTTGCCACCATCGTCAGGACCTGAATATACCTTACCCAGTCTCAGATTGATAATAGGGCTTTTGGGGAAAGTTTAAGAGAGTATAAAGTGAATCTCATCTGTTTTACTCTCCTACACCCCAGTGTTCAGTGCTTTTGTTAGATTATTTCGTTACTTATTTAGGTATTTAGTTGCTAGCCCTGAGACTCTTCTCTACTGATTTTTCTAAGCTCCTTCTGAAAAAAAGTTACATTTTTAATTCCCATGACAAGTTCCATGATTTGTGTAAAGAAACTTCTTCATGTTTGTTTTAAACCTGCTATCTGATCATTTCATTAGTGCTCCTGGGTTCTCATGGTATGAGAAATAATGAATAACCATTGCTTACTCACCCTTGTCATACTCGTCATCACTTTGTAGATGTCTATTGGTACACAGAATGGCTCTCTGCTGCAATGAGAATTCCTACTTAGCCATTCCTTATACCAGAACTATTCCACACTTCTGATCATCCTTCTTTTTAGACTTTTTAGACTTTTCTGAGTCTGCTACATCCTTTTTTATATGGCATGAATGGAAGTACACACAGTGTCCCAGATTTAGGTGCACTAGGGATTTATATATGCACTTTTAAAGTGAAGCTCTTTTCTATCCATTTCCTAGTAAATTCTAAGATTTTATTCACATTTGTTGCTCTTGCTGAGCACGGAGATGCCATATGAAAGCACTATTTGCAGTGACTCCAAGATTTCCTTCCTGAGGGGTGAGTGTTAATTTAGAGCAAATCATTGTATATGCAGTTGTCACCTTTTCATTTCCCTTCTGGTTGTTACTTGGCATTAGCTCGGGCTCGTAGGGTTTGTACGTAATGTTATGGATCATCAAACACCTTGGGTCTTCACCCAAAAAGATCTCATGCCCCAACTAAGGCTTCCTAGTTTATTTTGTGGGCTCAGACTTTCATGCAGTTGACAGGATAGACATACACTTGGGTACTTCTGTTCACTCTTTTTTTCTTCAATTAATTTAAGTTAAAACCCAGAGACGAGAAAAGATGCATCTTTCCACAGTCCATGCCACTTCAAGCCTAGCCAAAATCTGATCAAACGAGCTAACTTCACTGAGGGGTGGAACTTCCATTACCAATTTCTGTGTTATGAAAGAGATGGAAGAAATCCCACCACCTATTACATCTTTTAGACCCGAGGCCACTTCATACAGCTGAAGAACCCAGCAGGAATAAGGACATCAAAGATATCCATGACTGAATCATGCATATGCTGGAGATGTGCTGTTTCTAGTCCAAATGAAAAGAGGAAAAAACCTCCAGATTTATTCCCTCAGTTCATTACAGTGTCAGTCACAGTCTGCAGAGGTGAGAAACTGGCTGTTAGATAATATGTCATCGCTGGAAAGTTCGGAGCTAAGTTGAAGAACAGGGAGCAAAGGAAAAATCACATTTACCCAGCAATCACTCAGCCACAGTCTGACAACTCAGAACCACTAAGTCCTAGCTAATTGCATAATTCCTCTTTTACTTCCAGATGTTCCCCCCTCCCACAAGGAATTTGAGAACAGATCAATACTTTGTTTAGCATTCAAAGGGGATCAGCCTTGGAAACGTCACTCTTTTCTCCAAGCTCACAAGCCTGAGTCCTGCAGCACAAGGACTGCTCATCCCTGGAAGTTCTTTGAGGAGCTTCACAGCCAGGAGCCCAATTTGTCCCGTTCATGGGGATGTTTGTTCTTATAGGCACCTTGTCACTAATGCTGAGATGATTCCCATCACCAGCCATGGCCTGGCCATGCTGTTATGTGCTACCAAGGTCTTCCTTCTTGCCCTTTTTGAAGACTGAAGAGACACTGGCTGTCCCTCAGTCCTTAGGCACCTCTCCATACACTGAGATGGACACACCCAACCTCAACCTGCCCATGGAACCATAAAAACTGAGTCTATCCTGGATACATGAAGGTGAGATGACTACTAAATGAGTCGAGTTCCCCTTCCCAAGCTAGCAGAACTGGCATCTCTATGGTACTTTTCAACCAATTTCTCATTTTACAGCCTCACATCACTGCAGCCTACTGTCTTAAAGACAGCTTAGCCTGCATTATTGCCTTCCCTCCGTAGCTGCTGCCAGCAATGGCAGGAGTTCCTCTCTTCATCCATCTCTGATTGCTGTTCTGGACCTCCTTGGGGTGGGAAAGAGGAGCTGAACTCTGTTCCTTGTAATTCAGGGCACTTTTGCATACCTAACATTGAGAAAACACACAGAAGAGTGTCTGACATTCCAATACACTTTGTTTAGCTGTTAAGAATCCCACTGTCAGGACAAATCTCAGACCTAGCACATGGGGCCATCATAGCCCTTTCTATACTTTGCAATCAGCCTTTGGCTTCTAACTTGGAACAGATGGAGGAAGGAAAGCTCTGTCACATACACGTTCATATAGAAAACCAGTGAGTCCTGATACAGATAGTGCATCCACATTTTTTGAGTGCACTGTGCCCATTTATGAGCGTGCTATCCAGGCATGAGTTTTGAAATGCCAACACACAATGCACCGCAGTTAAGAGGACGCTGAACATCTTTCAATGCCCTGGCTTTTTGCATATTGAGAATCTCAGCTGGGATGTTAATGACCTCGTTTGCTTTTAGAAAGTGGGCCTTTCCAGCCAGGATCCCTGCTACTATGCAGAGACATAGAGAGGTGGTCTAGGGAAACTGTTGTATTGCTTAGGAACAGAAAGTCTTATGATTCCAGAAAGAAGCCTAACAGGTGATCTGGGGCCAAAACAAAACCACAACCTGTATACCTCCTTGTCAGGGAGAGTGCCGAGACATTGCAGGATTATATTCTGGGAGCAGATCAGAGCTCAGTAGAGACAGCATGGCAGGAGACAGGGAGACAGGAGGGAATAAAATACGCAGAAGTACTGTTGAGTACTTGAGACAGGAAACTGCTAATCAGGAGATTTAGCATCTCTTCCTAAATCTGTCATGGCAAGAGCTAGTGAGCATTAATCAGTCAGGGCATTCATCCCTCCCATGCCTCCGCTCCTCTGCCTGGCAAAGAGGGATGGCACCAGTTTCATAGGGACCTTCTCTTGCTCACATTCCCCCCAATGAAATGGTCTATCAACAGGCTCAATATTATGAGTGCCAACACTTCTCACCCCATGCTGGATCTGCTGCCTTGAAATCTGTGGCATGCATATTTGCAGCTACCCTGTTCCATCTGATGTGGGGATCGAGGAGCATGTGATTATATATTTTTTATTTTTCTGGTTTTTAGAGGGATAATAACATCTACCCAGGCTGAAACATCATCGTGATATAAGACAGCAGCAGGAGCACAGAAAATTAACTTAACTCCAAGCCTGAATCCAAAGAAAGAAACAGTTACAGGTGCAAGTTAAGAGACAGAGCTTTCTAGGGGTGAAAACTCCCCTGTAACTATAGCTGCAGTGCAGAGCTTGCAAACAGACTTCTTTTTCTCACCTCTGCTCTGTCAACAAACATGTAGAAACCTACATCCAGATCTCTTCGAAAAGTCAATTTTCCGGGGCTTCATGTTACAGAAACCCAAGTGCACATGCATGTGGGTGTATGGATGTAGGTGGTAATTTAAGGGTCTCGCCATAATCAACTCTTCTGGGAAAATTTAAAATACCATCCTCCTGTGGGTGGGGATTTGAGGACCTTCTCCTAGCAAATTAGAAGCTTTATTTTTCAGTGCATGCGTGGGTGGTGAAACTGGGCTCACCTTCAGCAACTTCAATGTAAAAATAAAACTTGTAAGACATTTAAATCTTCAGAGAGGATTTCAGACCTTCCTGGAGACAAATTAGCAGTGAATATCTTACGCATATGTAGAATACACAGAGCGGTAGAGATACAGAGCTGGTTATTATTAGCACAATATTAATATCTCTGGAGGTTCAAACTTAGACAGAGGTGTTGGTGTGCAGGACACCGCAGGCACCGTAAGTGGGGCTAGCCGATTTTTATTTCAATTTATTTTATTTTTAGTTTTTTTCTCACTGAGTGACTTTTTGCTTATTCTTTATCTCCCCTACACATTACCCATTGCACTTTTGGTCACACTGAAAAGCTTTAAGAATCTTGACCAAAGTTCCAGGTTAATTTCAAGTAAAATAAGTAAATTAGAAGATAATGGAACTGTCAGTCTTCTGCTCAGCAGCTCACTGGTAGGCAGAGGTCCTCAAGTGTCTGGTTGTGTGGATATTTAACTCATCAGTACAGATGCAGACCTTCTTTAGCTTTTGTGCTGGTTGCAGACATGCCCCAACAAGAAGCATAAAGTCCATCTGATGACTGCAGGGTGGTGAGTAATCAAGAAAACACAGCAAATGTTGAATCTATAAGTTACAACAGATTTTGAATATTACCTGAATCTGGTCATTGCTTCATCACTGACACACCGTGACAATAAGGCTAGTCAAGAATCACGCTCCCATATAACAGTGTTAATGGAAGTTATTTATCTATGAAAAAAAATCAAAAGTATTTGTATTTATTTGAGTCAATGTGGAACAGGTGAATCACTTTTGCCTGGCTCTCATACAGCTTCTTACTAACTAATTTGGGTATATACTGGTTTAGAATGCTAACTCTGAAATATATTAGAGTTAATAAAGACAGTGACAAAAGTCACAGCTGAAGGTCACGCTAATGCCAAGCACAAAGCACATGGTAAAAGCAGTGTTATTTAATGCTGATTTCAATAATAGGAAGTTAGTGGGAAATAATTTAGAACCCAGAATTGAATTATGGAAAATTATCCTTAAAATGGTTCAAATCACAACTTCAAATACAACCCCTTTTCTCCTTTTGGGGGATTTTAAATGTGTTTGCAAAACCAGAAATAAACATTCCTCTGTTACCATTCAAAATTAAATATGGTTCTAGATTAGTTCTTAAGTGGGCAATGTCTTATCCAGGACCAGGCCGAGACTTCCATCTGGTTTTCTCACCTGGCAAACCCTGTGAGAACTAAAAACAACTTGATGCTGAAAACTATATCCAAACCATATTTCCCTCTTAAGCATACTCCTTTAGCCCATAAAACTGCAGAAACTGTTTTTTAGAAGAAAAGACTTGTCTCAGTGGATTGCTGCTAAAGGGTGGATGTGTGTGCAAAGAGGGGAACTGGAAGCAGAGGAGTGGGAAACCAAAGACCCCGGACTGTGGTTTTGGAAAGACTTAGCAACATCCTTGTATTTGGGGGCAGATTGCCTTCCCAAACCAGTATCACAAGGTTAATACTCACAGAAATGGAAACCTGTCAGTGACACAAGACCCAGCAGCATGATCGTCAGTATTCTGCATTGACCAGAAATTAGTTGGGATGTTCAAACTGCACTCTTATTCTAGAGATAAGCCTGATGAACCCAGATGAGATTCATCCTTGGGTGGGAAACTTTCAGTGTTTATGTCTTATTTTGGGTCTGTCCTTGCTGGGATTTTTTACGCTGCCTTTAACCAGCAACGCTTTTTTTGTTTGGTTGGTTTTTTTTTAAATATTTCTTTTAAGTTAAAGCAAAGTTTTCCCATGGGATTTTACAGTTTGTGATGAGTAGAAATGGACAGCCGGCGAGAACATCTTTCATATCTTCAGTCTGCTCAGCTCTTCTCCTGGAACACAAATGTCCTGTAGCTATATGCTAAAGCTGAATGCCTGAGTTTCAGTACCCAAGATGACTCCCACCTTCACGAGGTTAAGATCATTCCAAATCAAAAGACTTGCCTAACATTTCTGTGAAATCAGAAGTCTGAAGCCAGAAAAGAAAGGGAAGGCATTTCCTTGAATTTCCATGGACACACTGCTAGCTCCAGAGTTTCTCCTGGAGGATTGTCAAGATTCCCTGTGTCTCTGAGGTTCAGAAGAGTGCCAGTGCATCAGCTTTGTCCCCGTAATGTAGCTTCCAGTAAAATCAGTTTGAAAGTCAGGTGTGCATGGCATGATGTCTATTTCTCACAGTTTATTTTTCTTCCAGATACATTTCTGGCAAATATAATAAAATAAATCAGCTACTTCTAACAAAGAGAAGTATCATTAATGAAGGCAGTTGTGACAACTTAGAAAAAATGGGATTTCAGAGGCTTTTATTTCATTGTTACAAAAACAAACCAACCAAACCAGAAAAGACTAACAGAAATGTGTCAGCATTTGTGAAGGGGAAGGTCAGGAAGGTAGAAAATGAGGAAGCAGAAGGTGACATTGACTCTAGGGGACAATATCATGTCTTGGAGAAGGAAAAGAGGGAAAGTGATATTTGCTGCAGATGGCTTGAAAATTACGTATTTATTGTTTGCTTTAGCCTTGTTATATATAAGCACCACTCAACTACTCTAATAATTGTCATTGCCAAGTCACTGCTATCTTGCTTTCCAGGACTGTTTGATCTAGCTCTCCATAAGCCCTCCTCCTGCACCTAGATGAGAAACTCCTGAAGACCAGGACCACCCTTGTTTTTTGAGCATGTCACTGCTTGTTTATGGGGTCCCTCACAAACTTTATTTCTAGAAAAATGCCTGGAAAACATTAAGTAGTAAAAAAGATGCTCAGGAGCTGTTACTTTCCATGAGCTGTTACAGATACCTTAGCATCCAGCAAAACAGTTGAGACTGCACGCTACCAAAGGCATATATTTTTATCTAAGATTAGTTGAGACTAGAAAAGATTGAGCTAATGAACAGAATCAGAAGTATAATTGTAAACTAGCTAAATGACTTCTGAGGTCCCACCTTCTTACAACTGCATTAATTTAGGATACTTCACATCAGTCACCTAAAAAAGGAGGTATTCCAAAAAAATAAGCATTTCTTAAATGTCTGAAAATCATTCAGACAACCCAGTATAAGGCAAAGTTACAGGTAGGAGGGATATCAGGAGTTTGCTCAAAACAAGATATGCTATAGACAAAGGAAATGGGAAACATGGTTGTACATTTCATCAATGCCTCCTAGGATGCAGCAGACTTAAGAAGACAGATCTATAACAAAAATACTTTCCCTTTGTGTTTTGGCAGCTTTCATGCTTAGAAATTGTTTCTTGTCATGTGTCTGTCCTGTCAACACAACAAACCCTTGCCATGGGGTTGCAAAATATGACATCCGCAGACTCCAGTGAATAATGACCATGTGCTCAGATCAGTGGCAGAGGCTCATCCAAGTTTACGGTCTGTAAGGAACAGCCCTAATGCCTGTGATTTAGCAGACAAGGTGCTAAATTGAAGATACAGACAAAACATCACCCACCTGTATGATTTTACAGGGCTGCTCATCATGTTCCATCCTCCCTTCCTCATTAGCCCATTTGAGTTTAGACAGCCCATCTATTGGTCACAGCTTCTACAGAGCCTGTTTTAATGATTTCAGCAAAGCTTTTCTGTAATTACATGTACTAATCAATGCTCCAGGCAAAACATACAGAATAAAGGGCCATACTTTATACAAGAAGTATTTTAGGGAAATTCCTTTTCCTGTTAATATGTATTTTTATTTAAAGTGAACCTTATACTGCCCTCAAATATACCACTGAATTATAACAAATACCACTTTTCTAACAAAAAGTCTCTCTCTAAGATATTTCATAAAATATTCATTTTAATGTTTATTTTTTTTAAGATATGAGGGATTTAACCTTTTCAGCTTCTGGAATTTGTTTGTTTAAACAAAGATTATTTTCATAGCTCCCTTGAAAATAAAAATGGATATAACAGATTCCACCAGATTTTTAAAAATGGGAAAAATGGGATTTGAAGAAAAAACATTTGAACATTTCTGAATGCATGATTCTTGAAGCATGTAAACACACTCAGTCTTTCACTTCATTCTTTCCTCTTGCTGATCCCACATACTTCATAATTTTTATGACATCCTGAAAAAGTTATTTTTTTTTTAAGAACATAGATAATTTATATTAACAAGGTGTTCCATGAAAACAAATGTCAGGGATTTCAGAAGTACTTTATGTTGCTGAATAAAACTTTCTCTTTGCTACCACATTCTTTCCAGGTAAGAGATAAATTTATGATATTTTTTTTCATTTCATTTTCATTTCATCAAAAATTATGATTTTTTTCATAATAATTTATTATAATTTTTCTTTTAGCTACTATGCTATACCTGAAGTCCAATGCAGGGTCAGATTATTCAAAGCTTTAATGCTAAATCATAAAAAAAAAAAAATAGACTTTTAACACATTTCAAGACACATTAACACTCAGAGATTTTAAACAACTCTGTCCTCATCAGTTTTGCCTTCTTTAAAGAACTTAGAAAATTAAATTGAGCAACTCTCCCATAACATACAAAAGAAAGGGCTTATGGCAAGAAACGTGTCGTAATGCAAGGCATAAAGAAAACCACCTTTTGTGGATGTGCCTAAACATTTTCCTGGTTTCCAGAATCACTTGATGAAATATCTCTTGTAAATTTTAAACTCATTTTGGAAGATTAAGAAAAGTCATTAAGAAATTCTGTACAGCATTCAAGGCCTTGTTGATGTGATTGTAAGGCTTCTGCTTATCATCCTTGAAAAATAACTGATCAGGGAAGATGCCCAATGACTGGAAAAAGACTGATCTTTAAAAAAAAAAAAAAAAAAAGGGCATATCTTAACAAAAACCCACAACCAAACCCAAGTAAAACCCAACAAAAAAACCCCAGTAGTAAGGAGAACATTAGAAAGTATAAGTCACTCCATGTCACCCCCATCTCTGGAAAAATCATGGAGTCCAACAGCAAGGGCAAAAGGTGATTGAGGGCCCTAACTGCCTTCTTTGAAAAAAGGGATGGCTGGGTGGGTAGAAGAAGATTGGTAGGTGTCACATGTCTGTACTTAATATGACTTTAGATGTCGCTTCCCACTGCACTCTCTTTTGAAGGCTGAAGCATGGGTGAACAGGCTGTCAAGTAGGTTGAAAACTGTCCGGACCCTCTTACTCAAAAGACAGCTATCAATGACTGAGTGTCTGGCTGGCAGCTCATAATAAGAACAGATGGGGCTGATATTGTCTTCCATCTTCCTCAGTGACCTGGATGATGAAACAGTGCACCCTCAGCAAATTTAAGGATGGCACTAAACTGACAGGAAGGATTGACATGCTGAGATGTGGCAAAGCCTTGACCCAAAGAGAATGCAATGAACTTGCAGACCGGTCCAACATCATGAGGTTCAGCAAGGAAGAGTGTAAAGTTCTGCATCTAGGACAAAATCATCCCACACCTCAATACAGACAGGGACTTGACTGCCTGGGTACAGCCCCGAGGAGTTATGGTTGACATCAGGTTGAACATCAGCAAGCAGTGCACTCATTGTAAGTAGCCAAACCATGTCCCGCACTAAATTGAAAAGAATCTAAGCAGCAGGATGAAGGGGAGTTCTTATCCCCCTCTACCTGACATTGGTACGACTGCAGCCAGAATACTGCATCCAGTTTTGGATTCTCTGTTCAAAAGCATGTGGAGCAACTGAAGAGAGTCCAGCAGACAGTTCCTACGGCAGTCAGGGACTTACACAGATCCTATGAAAAGAGTTTGAGAGCTGGTATTTTTTCAGCCTAATGAAGAGGTGGCTAAAGGGTGGCCCAGTAGCTGTCCATAACTGTATGAACTACAGTTATACAGATGAGGAGAAACTATTCTTGGTAGGTTTGGATAATATAATGAAAGACAATGTCTTCATACTGCAGCTTGGAGGGTTCATATTTGGCATCTGAAAAAAACCCACCCAAATCCAAAACCACCCCCCTCACTAGAAAAGTAGTGCAACTCCAGAACAGTTCACTAGAGAGGTCACAGAAGACTCAAGATTTGACTAGAAGTCATTGCTGACTTGATCTGGTGTTGGCAACAGTCCCGCTTCAGGCAGGAGGCTGCACTAGGTGCCTACCACGAGTGTCTTCCAAGCAAAATTCCAAGTGAAATTCTCTGGCAAACAAAGTCTGAAATGGAGTTAAGAGCCTTGAAAACCAAAATTCTCTTATAAAATTAATTTAGGGATTGATTTCATAAATGTAGCAGATGATGATGTTGAATATTCAGTAGATAAATCACACTAGTTTCTGTCCATAAATTTAAAAGTTTCACTTATTAGGAACTTTCCAGATATCAGCCTTCAGTATTTTGCATGAATAATTAACATCATCTCACTATGTCCAGGAGATGTTAACCACCTTATCACCTCTAGTGCTTCCCACATCACTCTAGCTCCAGACACTTGCTAGCTTTTCTGTCATATTCTCTAGTTGGTTAACGTAAGTCTGTTTAACTTTGATTAATGATTCCCCACTCCTATTTAGCTTGGAAGGCTGCTGATTCTATTTGAAGAAGACTTTGTGTGCCTAAAAGCTCACAGGGGTTTTGTTTCTTTATTTTTTCTTTTTTTTTTTTTTTCTATGTCACATTGCCTAAGACCAGGTATATCTCAATACAAACTTTGTTTACTTCATATTTTCAGATGACAACACTACTCGTACCATGGAAGTCATTGGTCATCTTCATGATGACACATTGTGAAGTCAATTGACTTTAATATACTTCTTGCATTTTCAAGCATTTCTAATGAATTTTACTCATGTATTGGAAATAAGAAGACAATAGATCACTTCTCTTTCTACTGTATAGGAATGAACATCTGCCAGAAACATTTTAACATTTTCATGGTTTAAAGCACCAGTGGCCACAGAGAAAAATACACCCTTTTCAACCAAGCTTTTAATGAGTCTTTTGATTGAAAATGGAGCTAGCATATTACCAGAAATATGTAATGCTTTTATTCTACCAAGATATATTATTTAGCAACGGTGAATTTTGCAGAACAACTCTATTTAATTTGTTCTTTCAATCTAATGACCCATATGAATGATTGTAGATACCATTGTGGGACATAAGTTGTTTCTGTCAAAGCCACAATGTGTAATTTTCTTCATATCTTCATCAGGGAGAACATTTCAAGTGCTTAGACACCATACAAAAATTGTATAATAAGTTACTTTGTTTGCATGCTGCCCTCCATCTGATGGTCAAGTATGAACAATTACGAAAAGTTTTCTGCATCAGCTACAGTAGTCAGAGTAATAATCACTACTGCTGATGATCCATGCAAATTTGTATCTCTAGTGAGTGTAAAGTCTCTTCTTTATAATCACTAAATCTCATTTTGTTGGAGGAGTGTTACCATCTAAAGCAATGTTGAGTCATGGTCCATGTAACTCATTGAATCACAGAATCATAGAAACCTTTAGGTTGGAAAAGACCTTTGAGATCATCAAGTCCAACCATTAACCCAGGACTGCCAAGTCCACCACTAAACCACTCACCAAGAATGTTTTTTAAATACCTCCAGGGATGGTGATTCTACTACCTCCCTGGGCAGCCTATTCCAGTGCCTGATCATCCTTGCAGTGAAAAAATTTTCTCTAACATCCAATCTAAATCTCTGCTGGCAAAACATGAGGCTGTTTCCTCTTATCCTGGTGTTAGTTATGTGGGAGAAGAAACCAACCCTCACATGCCTACAGCCTGCTTTCAGGTAGCTGTAGAGAGCAGTAAGATCCCTCCTTAGTCTCCTCCTCTACAGACTAAGCAACCCCAGTTCCCTCAGCCGCTCATAGGATTCGTGCTCCAGACCCTTCCCCAGCTCCGTTGCCCGTCTCTGGACACACTCCAGCACCTCAATGTCTTTCCTGCAGTGAGGGGCCCAAACTGAACACAGGGTTCGAGGTGCGGCCTCACCAGTGCTGAGCACAGGGGGACAATCACTGGACTAGTCCTGCTGGCCACACTGTTTTGGATACTGTTTGGATAAAACAGCCAGGATGCTGTTGGCCTTCTTGGCCACCTGGGCACACTGCTGGATCATGTCCAGCCGGCTGTCAGCCAGCACACACAGGGCCTTTCCCACAGGCATCTTTCCAGCCACCCTTCCCCAAGCCTGTAGCGCTGCGTGGGGTTGGTGTGACCCAAGTGCAAGACCAGCACTGAGCCATGTTGAACCTCATACAACTGGCCTCGGCCCATTGATCCAGCCTGTCCAGAGTCCCCTGCGGAGCCTTCCTACCCTCCAGCAGATCAACGCTTCCATCCAACTTGGTGTCATCTGTAAACTGACTGAGGGTGCACTCAATCCCCTCATCCAGGTCACTGATAAAAATATTAAGCAGGTCTGGCCCCAGCACTGAGCCCTGGGGAGCACCACTTGTGACCAGCCACCAACTGTATTTAACTCCATTTCCCACCACTCTTCAGGCTCAGCCACCCAGCCAGCTGTTTACCCAGCGCAGAGCACACCCATCCAAGCCATGAGCAGCCGGCTTCTCTGGGAGAATGCTGTGGGAGATGGTATCAGAGGCTTTACTATAGTCCATATAGACAACATACACAGCCTTTCCCTCATCCACCAGGCAGGTCATGTTATTGTAGGAGGTCACGTTAGTCAAGCAGGACCTGCCTTTCATAAGCCCATGCTGGCTGGGCCTGATCACCTCCTTCTCCTGTACATGCTGAATGAAGGCACTCTGGATGATCTGCTCCACAATCTTCCCCAGCACTGAGGTCAGGCTGACAGGCCTGCAGTTCCCCAGATCCTCCTTCCTGCCCTTCTTGTAGATGAGCATCACACTGTCTGACTTCCAGTCTTCTGGGACCTCCCCAGTTAGCCAGCACTGCTGATAAATGACTGAAAGTAGCTCGATGAGCACTTCTACCAGCTCCCCCAGTACCCTCGGCTGGATCCCATCCAGCTCCATAGACTGGTGCCTAAGTGGAGCAGCAGGTCACTGACCATTTCCTCCTGGACCATGGGGACTGCATTCTGCTCCTTCTCAGGGGACTTCATTTTGCTCCTCCAGCTCAGGAGGCTGAGTACCTTGATGGTAACTCATCTTACTGCTAAAGACTGAGCAAGGGCATTAAGTACCTCAGCCTTTTCCTCACCCTTTGTGGCAATGTTCTGCACCACATCCAATAAAGGACAAGGATTATCCTTGGCCCTCCTTTTGTTTCTAATGTATTTGTAAAAACATCTTTTGTTATCTTTTACAGCGGTGGCCAGCCTGAGTTCCAGCTGGGCTTTCACCTCTCTGATTTTCTCCCTGCATATCCTTGTGACATCCTTCTCCTGAGCTGCCTGCCCCTTCTTCTGAAGGTCACAAACTCTCCTTTTTCCCCTGACTTCCAGCCAAAGCTCTCTCTTCAGACAGGCCCATCTTTTCCCCCACTGACTCATCTTTTAGCACATGGGGATGGCCTGCACCTGTGCCTTGAAGACTTCTTCATGAATGTCCAGCCTTCCTGGACCCCTTGGCCCTTCAGGACTGCCTCCCAAGGGACTCTGCCATCTAAGCTGCTAAACAGGCCAACGTCTACCCTCTGGAAGCCCAAGCTGGCAATTCTGCTGACCCCTAAACCCCCACCCCCCCTTCTCCAAAAAATGAAAACTCTATCATTTTGTGATCACTATGCCCAAGACTAAATCTATACATAAGTAATAATCTTATGTAAATCTACACAAAAGTAATAATTAAACACAGCTGTTGACAATGATCACGCTGCCAGCCTTGGACCAACTGTTGTTGAGGGCCTGCAGACAGCAACAGACCTTATTGCCCCGACCAGCTTTGCCTGGGGCCTTCACCCACACATCTTGCTGTTGCCCCAAGAGCTGGATTTACATTCTGACTTGACTGGGATGGTGAGTAAGTCTGTGTTCAGCTGGGCACCTCACTGCTCCTGAATGATTGACCTTGGACCTGAACTCATGACTATGGTCTTGCCTGGTGATCTGAGATCTCAGCTGAACCTGGTCACTGTCACTGGAGCTGTTTGTTTTCCTTGGGTCCTGTGAGCTTGGGCTCCGTGTTGAAGACATCTGTGTCTATCTTGCTGTCACTGCTAGCCCCTAATTTGCCTTTCCTTGTGGAGCAGCCCTGATCGTGCTGCTACCCCAACAACTGTTAGCCTCTTAAGCCCTGAGCCAAGCCTGGTGGAGCTTGGCCCTTAAGCTGTGCAAGGTACTATCCCCCAAGACACCCCTCTATCTTCACACTGACCTTCACACCCTACAGAAGATCATGGTCAGCATGCGAATGCAAGTCACACCCCTATGGGCTTCTCTTACTCCAGTTGTTCCAACTCCATTGTGCAGTCTGAATAACAAGACTTTTTCCAGTCCTGCATTTCTTAAATTGTCCATCTCAGAGCTTCTGTCCAGACCTTCTCATCAAGATCACTTCCTTTTGGTAGCTCAGACATGTTCCTGCTAATCCATGTTGCATTCACACTAGAGTGAAGATCCAGCAGCTACTGGGCTTGGAAGGATATTTCCAGGAACTTGTGATAAGGCTCCTGTCCACAGCTGTTGATGACCCATCAGAAAGATTTCACTTGCCACAACATCTTGAGGCTTTATTCAACAAATAAGCTTATTGCATCTTTGAAATGAGACATTTTGGTTTGCATCTCTGGTGGGCATCTGCTGCCTACCAAGGTGTTAACGGGCCTTTCACACATCTGCTTCCTTGCATGCCATTTCTTTACTTGAGTTAAAAATGCAAAGGAGATTTATGGGGTAATACCACATTTTGACAGACAAAGTCCATTATTTTCATTTCAAGAGTGTAATTCAGTACTGCTGAGGACAACATGAATGGACTTTTCTAAAATTGTTAGAAACAATTTAGAAAAGGCTCACTTCTGTTAAAAGGTTTCGCAAGGCAGATTTTACACTGAAAAGTGCCAAGAACAGCCACTCTACTTCAGTTCTGTTCTGCAAAAGTTTCATTGATGATTAAACTAGAAGAAACCAATGAAATAAACAGTTATTATTTAAAGAAAGGGAGAGCTTGCCACCTTTACAGAGGTCTTCCAGAAATAAGAAACAACCCTTTAAAAGCAGGATGGTTTTCTATGTCTTTTTCCCTAACTAAAGACTCCTGAAGCTTATAGTAATGTATTTTATTCTCAAATATAATGTCTTGGAGGACTTGCAGAATGTTCCCAGCCTGTGTGATGCCCTGTACCTACATGTTCCTCATCAGAGGCCCTACTCAGTGGGCATTCTTTCTAATTGCTAACACCACAGTTCAATGCTCCTGTGGGAGAGCACTGAGGATATTGTCCTCTGTAACACCTCCTCAGACATTCCTCTTCAGCAGTAGCTTCCCACATATACCTTGGAATAGTAGGAAAGCAACGTCAAGGAACCTCTCAGTAGGAAACTAATTCACACACGTGCAGCCCTGGTTGTATCTATCTCAGCAGTTCTGGTTATGTTTGGGAGTTTCTGGCACCACTGGCAGTGGGACGCGTTCATCTGCGTGGACATTGCCATATGGCATAGTGCCTTGCAGACCATCTCCAGACACTGCCAAGTTCCTCCTATGACTGACCTTTAGAGGAAGGTGGGTAGGAAGACTAGAATGACCTGAAGTATTTGTGACTCTCATCCAATAGGTTTAAAACCCTGTGATCAAAAAGCAACAAAGATAATTTTTCCTCAACTTTTGTTTTTAGCTTTTTGATGAATTCAGGTCCCACTTTCAAGCTTCTTTCCACCAAAATGTAAATTTTAATTTTTGTTCTTATTTAATTTAGTAGAAGCTGAGCGTGTTACAAGAGGCAGGATTTTATCATGACACTTCGCAACATTTTGATAAAAAGCCCCTATACTCAATGGGAATCTTTAGTGTTATGGATCAGATTCACAAATAGGATGGGAGATGTGAACATTTAAGTTACATCTAAACTTCCAGTATATTAACAGTATAACTGGCTCAAATGCACTAAGAAACAGTGTTTAAATACCCCCTTTTTTAAAAAAAAGGATAAAAAATGAATGGCTTTGTCATATTGGAGTTAATTAATATTGTAGGTGGAGTGGTTTGGCTTGGCTTGATGTTTTTTTCCTCCCTCTGTCAACAAACCAGCTCATATACCAACTATGATTCCCTTTAACAAACTAAAATAGGAGCAAATACACTGTTATCATACACTATTCTTGTTCTATAATATAGCCTTCCATCTGTGGGTTTTTATGCCTTTCATGTACAAAAGGTCATTTAAATAACCCAGAAATTTTCATTTGAATGCCTCTTTATTGTAATTCTGTTACTAAAAGGTATATAAAATAAAATTTACTAAATGTATGCATGCATATGAACATGACTCATATGGAAATCTCTTTTTTTCTTCTATGCGCTTTAACCTGTGCATTAAAAAAATATGGATGCATACTTATATATTTTAACTTACCTCTTGGAGGTACAGGACATACACAGCTCTCCTTAAGAGTATAGCTGCAGATGTTCCAAACCATAGATAATGTATTCAGGTAGCAATGAGTATTAATAAAACAAAAAGTATGTAAAGCAGGATATGTTGGCCACAGCTCTCTTATTTATAGTGTGAAAGAGGAAGGTCTGACTTCTTGTGGTTCAGGATTGAATGTCCCGTTCTATGTCTTTCTGGATGTCAAATTAGGATGGAAATTCCTGACTTTGAAGAAAAGAGATCTCTCTAGTAGATTGATGTTGTGGTGGCAGCCCCCTGGATTTGGACAAATCTTTCCAGGTGCAGATTTCTACAGTTAAGTGAAGTGACTGTGAGGGAATGTAAGTAAGGCAAAGTAAGGTTTAACGTGTAAGACAAAGTCTGGTAGAAATGTGTAATTGCACACCAGATAAAGCTGATATCCACGTAACAAATAATTATGATGAGAAATACAAAGATTTTCAGGTGCTGAAACAGCTATATTTGTACTGGACAGAATCAATCTGGTTATAAAATATAATACTGCACAAGCATAGTGACAGTGTGAGTTATAAGATGAAAATGTGTTCCCCAAGTTTTTTCTAACTGACATATTCTTGCCATGGAATATGTGATCATGATATATATCACCACCTATTTGAGTTCCCTAGAATGAAAATTCTCTGAAGAAACTCATAAGATATTAACCTTTTCTTAAAAAGTATGAGAAAAGGGAATTTAGAGCAGAAGTTCAGTTTCGTCTGGATTTCCAGCCAACTAGCTAACCCATATGGAAAATGACAGCCTGGATTGGAGGGTCAAAAGTGACTGAATGGTGTGATAACAGTTGTTAATATGAGCCAAAGCTGGTAGCACAGTGAAATAGCCTTATACTAGAGACCTTTGCTTTTTATTAAGCTTAACTGATACAACTTCCATACTCTTTTTTTCTTTTTCTTGATGTGAGTTTGCCTGAGTAGTTTAAAAATGAAATAAGTGATTGGCCTTTCCTTTGGTGACCTCAGATGACAGAAAGACTGTTTAAAAAAGCCCACCAAAATGAGGATGATGGTAATTTGTCAGGAAATGTTATGTGATGGAACGAAATCCGTTTCTTTTTGCTGGAGTTGTAAAGATGAACATGAGATTGGGACAGCATTTTTGGATGACTATGTACCAGTACATTGAACTGTCTGGGAATGTCCTCAGGCACCAGAACATGATCTATCCATATTAGCAAAAGGCTGGAGAGGTCCTTGGCGTGCCTTTGGTATGTGCCAATGAGGCTCTCCAAACACCTCCCAGGCTACACTCAGGCATAAGTGTGTGCCAGGGTTCATGCCCATTTGGCAGCCTGCATGCAGCCACCTTGCATCTAAACAGGTTACCAGCATGGAGGTAGCTTGTGATGTGCCAGTTGCCCTTATTGCCCAGAATACTTTCCAAGTACATTTAATTTTTGAGTGCAGACAGTGCCTCCCAGCAAAAAAGCATATTGTATCTGCAGCTTCTATCTCTGCAAGCTGATGGGGATTTTTGCTCTTGCTTTGCTGGTTGCAAAAGCCTGCAAGGGGCCCTAATTCAGGAAAACATGTGTTTATGTGCATTGCTAAATCATAGCCTACAGCCCATACAGAAAAAAGCCCTTAGGCCTTACCAAACTTTCTTTCACATATTAATGGCAACTCAATTTATTTTTGCCCCTATGAAAGCTGACAGCAAAAATTTGAGGTTTCAGAAGGCAGGCTGAGAGTGATGAGCACAAGGGGCATTTGCAGCCATAATTCTTATTTTACTTTCTTCAGTGTATGACAATTATAAAGGGCTAAATCCTAACACTATACTGAGGTTGAGTGGGACTTTAATTATTTCAATGATACTGCTAGGGATAAAAAGCGCCCTTCAATGGATCATTATACACAGTAAAAATGAAGAGCAGGTATTTCTGTCCCAGGGCAGAGATACTGAAGACTTCTTCAGAAGCAGGCATCTAGTACTATTACAGTCCTAGCCTGTAGTTTTCGTCCTGGCAAAGCCCAGTGGTGACAGCTGTGACTCAGACACACAATAGGTTACAAGACCTTCTCTGGAAATAGAAGCTGAAGTATAACAGACTGCGGTAGTAACCCGCTCAAGTTAATGAGGGAGATTTGTTCAGCGTGTGTAACATTTCTTGTTCTATGATTAAAGGAATGATTTGGCAGTAAATGTGCTATGAATGAGCTGACAAGACTATGCACCAACCAGCAAATGACTGCAATATGCCATTTTTATTAGAGCATGCGTCAGCAATGAATATTTATGTAGAAGTGGATTTCCAGGAAATGCAATGGACCTAAAGGTCATCAGCTCCTGCAGCTTTTGGACTTTTTAATATTGAGCTATGTTTCTTTTTTAGAATAGATGTACAAGCCTTCTGCTTAACTCTTCCTCCTAAATTCCCTTGGAAGTCATTTTGTTCTCATTTTGCTGTCTGCATTGGTCAAAGAAAAGGGTAGTGGTGGTGGTAGTTTGGTTTACTTCTACAGCTTTGACAAGATAGCCTTTGGGGACAGAAGCAGTAAAGAACAAGTGTAGAGGGAGACACCAAGGCTGAAAGTAATTTTCTAGGGCTTCTCACCTTCTCAGGTACATTCTTTGTCCCAAACGTGTGAACCTCTGCCCTAGCTGTCTCCTCTGCACCAAGGCAGACTCGAGGATACCTACACCACTCAGGAGCTTGTTTGCCTCAGGTCTTCTAATAAACATCTAAGGTGTTTTCACAGCCTCTCTACACAATATTCACTCCACTCTTTATTTTCTTTTATGGCATTTAATTTGTCCTCTTTGCTGGAAGTTGAACAGATTTCTTGTTGTTCTAGTCACTAAGGGCATGGAACTATTGATCTCCATACTCTCCCTCTCCTTTATTGGAAGAACACATACCTGGCTTCCTTTAGGTTTCTCTTTGCCAGGCTAAACAAATCCAACTGCTTCATTTCTTTTTCCACATGTTGTTTTCATATCCTTTTCTCATTTCACTGTTGTTCTCCAGGGGGTTTTCAGTATGTGTGGATTTTATATTTCTACTGCACCTTCTCTCAGGGAGCTGCCACTGTTGAAATCTATCAGATTACTGAAGTCTGTGACTTTCCACTACTCAGTGAAAGAAGGAAGAAAAAGGACACTGACCTCTAGAGAATTTTGAAGCTTAACTTCTAGCAGTCACTTCTAAGGAAAGAGAAGATAATTTAATCCCATTGGATGAACTCCTCCTTTATCTGTTTGCTCAGACTGCTGAAAAGCCTGAAAAATTATCAAAGGAGAGCTTCCCATTAGAGACATTGGACTAAGATGATGGAGAAGTGAACTACCAAACTCACTAGAAATCAACTTGTCCCATTCCCTTAGCTCAACAGTCTTAGGTAAATTCTTTGCCCCTCTACAGTGAGGAACCCGAGCAAAGCTGGGATGTGGACAGACTTCTTCACTCCAAAGATGGAAGTACCATTACCAGTGCCTACCACAATGGTGTTGCTCTCCCAGTGCCTTTGTGCTCAGTGAGTGGGACACCAGTTCTGATCTTCCTCATGTTTATGTCCCTCAAGGTCTCTGTGTAGAGAATTTTTGACCCTGAGAAAGGTCTTCTTTACTAAGGCAGTTGCAGGATTTGCAAAATCACTGACCTATGGTCTTAGGCTGCCCAGAGGTGGGTCTTGTGAAATAGAGCAGTCTTCTGGGCCATCAGGTCAATTAATGCAAGGACTTATTCTGCATTTTGTTGATCACGTCCATAGCTGCACTGAGACACAGGTATCAGTCTTCATAGCACCTGTCTGAAGCTTAAAGTTCCCTGCTTGGCAGCAGCAAACTTTGGGTAGGAGGTAGTTACCTGGCATTCCAGACCAGATCCATTTCTGCTTCTAGACCAAGGAGGCAGCCTGCAGCCCATGGGAGAAAGAGTTGTTGCCTTTCCCATTAAAGGGGAAAAAATAAATGCAACATCCTGCCACTACCAAAACCACAAACACCTGTATTCATTGCCACTGTGCTAACCGAAGTATTGTCTCACAGGGAGTTCCATACAAGCTGTATTGCAGGAAAAGAAAGGTTTTTCTTAGCCATCCAGCTTTAGAAGAAATCCTTAAGGGAATAGAAGAAAATTTTGAAGGCAAAAATAGAAGATTTTTTTTTCTTCAAGACAGGCATCAGTTTTCTAAAGCATCCTGTTTGGTGCTGCCTTTGAGATATAACAGAGAAGGATATGCCATCCAGCAGATGGTCAAAGCCCTGAATGCCTTTTGCAAGTTGCTGGCTTAAGCGTACTCCTTGTTCTCAGTGTCTTTTGTGAGTTATAATAGCTTATGTAAGAGAAGGGTAGTTTGGAAAGAGATTTTCAAATGCAGTCCCTACCCTTAGGAAAAAAAAAAAAGAAAAAAGAAAAAGAAACAACAACAAACAACTTGACAGAAAAATCTGTCCATGTATGGCATGAAGCTTTTCGTCAGCCATCTGTAAAAAATAAATAAATCAGTTGTCCCAGGTGTTTTAAAGTATCAATCTAGTATGATGCTATTTAAAGCAATGAAGACCGTTTCCTAAAACCTTTCTCAGATGTTGACACTGAGTGACGTTAAGGAAATTCCTTCCCCAGATAATTTTTCTCTGATTTCCTCCAACCTGGTAGGATATTTCTTATTATTAAGTCCCTCAGAAGTATGTACCATAAGCCAGGTAAAGCCTGTCAGCCTACAGGTATGTGGAGTAGGAATAGCTGTTCTGTGGCACTGTCTGTACAGGCAGCAAACCACAATGGTGATATACTGTGCCAAAGTCTGAGATATTCTTATTCTTTTTAATTAAATTCTAGTATGCTCTGCAGATACTATTTACTTTCTCTGATTACTGTACACAGACTTGTGTCAGAAGCATTAGGAAGTACTAAGTGGGGATGGTTACCAGCACAGCTATCTAAGCCAATAGGGAACATCTGGATCATGAAAGTTTTAGGGAGATAAAGATCATGAAAAATGACAGAGTTGGAAGATAAGTCTACATCCTGAATTCAGAGTCAACAACTCCTATTCACTGCAGAGGACAGCAAGGCTGTGATTCATAAAGACGTAGGGAGTTGATTTAACCCTTTAGAGGATGTGCGTAAAGCAGAACTGAGAATTAATCAGTCTTTCTTCCTACTTTTCAAAGAATTGGGCAGTAGGAAATCCTTTGGGGCTATAAAACTATAAAATCTAATCATCATAATCGTGCTTAAGGACTGGTACGGAAAGCAGCAACTGTGAGAAACGATGTACACTTTCTGGTGGAGGGAGATGCAGAGATCCCAGGAGAAGGTGGAGAGGAAAGGTTACATGTGAACATAAAAAAAAATATCTACCAGGGATCATAAGACTTGATCTGTACATTGTCCTGGAGATTGACTTCCTGGCTCCTGGGACCTGCCTTATCCCCATAAATGTGTCTGGTGATCTGGGCTCTTGGGGTGAACCTGACCACAACCTGTCCTGCTCAATTTGCTCAGGGCTGGGGCTGGTGAAGCTCCTGTCTGGCCAGCCACGTTATGGTGCTCAGCAGCCATCTCCCCACGCCTTAGGGAGCAGCTGACCCTCGCTGCTCCCTGACAACCCCGCTGAGTGAGTTACTGTAGGATGGCAAGAAGGAAGCCATGGATGCAATGGGAAATGTCATTTAATTAGCCACTAAGAGACAGTTAAGAAATTAAGCCAAGATGCATGGCTAAAACAGCAGAGTTTGCACTCTCCTCAGAAGAAATACAGCTGTACCATTTAACAGGCCTTCTACATCTTGGTGATGAATGTCCCAAGAAAATATGAGCTGCCTTCTTTACAGAAAGACCCGTCACGCATGGCTTTGTGCACAGAGCAGTTTTCACAGCTCTCTTCTTCTCCTGCACCCAGGGTTGGACTTCCTTCACTGGTTATTCTTTGTAGTCTTGCCAGAAGCTGGTGAAGAATCAGCAGGAAGCTGAGGTCAGGCCATTTTACTTGGGCTCCTGCCATGCTGGGACATGTGAAGGGAGCAGATGCTTGCAAGGCAGGTGATTACCTTCAGGAAGGCCTTGGGAGACCTTGCAGAGGCTAGAGGAGCCCCCAGAGGCTTGTGAATCAGGACCTTCTTTCCATATCTAGTTTGGTATGGAGTAAGGACATCCCTGAGCAGCTAGAATTGCACGGGAGGTGAATTCAGGGCCTCTCCAGAGAGCATTGTGTGTGTCCTCCAGCAGCATGGCTATCAAAAGGACACAAAGCCAGTGATTCTGAGCCACCAGAGTTACAAGAGACAGAGAAGGTGTGAAGGTGCTCTTCCAGTTCATAAGGTGCAGTGGAAGAGCTAGTCATCCTGTCATCTCCTACCACCTCTGTCACGCAAGGAAAGAAAGATAGGACCAAGATGTTCATGAGGTGTCACTGCTGAGGCCATGGTGACACAGAAGCTCCAGCACCGGTGCCTGAGGAATCAAAGGCTTCTGGGAAACTCTAGAATCAGCCATTTGGCTTGCACAGGCTGATTGTGCAAACAGCTTTTTCTGTAACATATCCTGATCCGCACTTTTGGAAGAGATGCACTCTGCCCGGTGACATAGGAACCTGATGCTCTTCCAGCTAAGATGTCTGTGAAGTGACTTTGCACGCTGGCGGGCTCTGAGAAAGACATAACCTACAAGAGTGGATGGAATTGCACTCAAGTGGTTGGAGGGGAAAGTACAGGACAACTGCTATATCAAAGGACCCAGAGGATGGGCGGCCATGGAAGAGGAAGGGGATACACTTTGCACAGCTCCTGTAAACAGTAGTCTCATATGCACGCATCATAATCCCTCCTCTGTTGCCTTTCTTTAACAGACAGCTGGTTAAGGGGACTATTTTTTTTCATGCACTGCGTGACTGAACTGTGGAAATCAACACCTCAAGCTGTTGCATAGATGAAAGTAGACCCCAATGCAATCAGAGGCATTTATGTAAGGAAGGCCTGTTGAGGGCTACTCATCACAAAGACACAATTATATACTGGCTAAGCATGTCCCTAAGCCACAGACTGCCAGAGGACAAAGTATCTTCATTTTACATCTATCCCATTCTTAAACTTTTTTTCTGTGCATTCACCTGTCACATCTTTTATTTGTCCTTGATTGTAGGGAGTGAAGATGGAGCCAACCTTTGTCAGCTTCTGCCCTTCTTGACATCCTGGGACTTTGCACATCTCAAAAAGAATCTTGGTAGCCACATGGTCTCCAAATGAAGGACTACAGAAAAAGCCATTCTTCCGCAGTGCATACAGCCACAATGTTGACAATGTGTTATCATGTGTTGCACAAGAGTTACTTAATGTGTTACAGCATAGAGCTTACTAGCATACACCAGTAGGGAAGCTTGATCCTCAATGGCACCCACTATCTGTCCCTCCATTCCTATTTCTTACTCCTCTTATTTCCTCGTTTGTTACACTCACTAGTATCTTCAAACCTTGCCCAATTCAGCATGCTAGGACTTTGAGTAGCACTAAAACGAAAAGCCTTCCTGCCCATACATCCCCTTCTCTCCACGCAGCGTGTACAAGAGACAGTGGAGCTACCCAAGTCTGGATGTTGTGGAGGTACTACAAGTACCTACAAGGGGAAAAAAAAACCCAAAAAACCAAACCCCACAAGCAAAGAGAAAACACCCCCTCACCCCCATATTTTTAAGAATAATCAAAAAGATGTTTTTCTAATAAACCAGGAGTATCTGCAGCTGGTGTAAAATTACTATGGCTTCATTGACTCTTAATAAGAAGCAAAGCTTATGTGATGTACATCAGTCACAATCTGACTGCAGAGCTCTCAAATACTTCTCTTGATTTTTATGGCATTTCCCACAAAATCCTTTCCCTGAAACAAGAACTATATTTCAAGTTCAGGAGGTCAGTTTCTTTTTGGGGAACTTAGTCTGAGCAGTGAACTTTTAATGGGAGTCTAGAAACAACCTAAAAGTGGAGCCAAAAAGATTGCTGTTCTGGGAATGCTTGCTACTGACCTTATAATTACCAAAACCAACAAAAGCACAATTGAAGTCAAGCACTTCTGTCCCCTTATGGAGCATGGAGGACACCGTTATTATAACTAAAGACTAAGTCTTAAGCTTTCCAACAAACATATAATAAATCAATGTCCTTTCCCTTGTTTTAATTTCACACACAAGATTTATGAACCTGTATATTTAGACTGTTTATTTAGAGCTCTGGCATACAGGCTACTCTTGGCACAATAAGAGAGCTTTCTTTGAATATATGCTCAGATGCTGTTTTGATTTGGCTTTATTTTAGTGATTTAAATTAAAGAATCCATCACTGCCTTCCAAAGACCAGCTCCAAGTTAGCAAGGTCAAAGGCATGTTTTGTGTTAGTCTCAATTCCACTGCAATATCGTGTTTGAACTACACCTGATTCCATGAATGGCAAAATCTCCCCTTTCTTTGTAACATCACTTTGGTTCCTTCATTAAATTTCAGCCCTCCGCTGGTCTTCTGCATCCCCCCAACTCCCCACCCCCACCCCCACCCCCCCCCTGCTCTTATTTCTTCTCTTTTGCATGGAATTCTTGGCTTGTAACCAGGTACCACCTTGGAGCTGAACCAGGGGAGAACACAGTTGTGCTCTTCAAGTCCTCCCACTAAAGAGCATCCTTCTGCTTGACTCACCAAAATGAGAATAAATATAGATGTGTGTAGAGCTTTTGATTTTTTTTAATCGCTAGCTTTCCCTTTAAACTACTAAACTCTCTGATAGCAGCCCTCAGCCTTTTGCGTATCAGGAATATCCTTGCTTACACACACCATGGATACAAGGACTGTCCTCTTTCATGACTATGGGAATTCAAGGGAGTTATGACTGTTTTCTTTTCCACATCCCCTCTTCTCCAAACAAGGACTGATGTTCTGCAGTTTTTTCAGTCTGACTGTTCAATGGATCACTTCTTTTTATATGACATGTCCCAAGTACTGGCAGAATTTAATATCACTGGCTGTCACTTAAATGTGGGTTTCTGAAAAACATGAATCACATATAAATATTAAGTTACATTTACTATTTTTGTTTTTAGTTTTTTCCTTTTTGCAATCAATGTTGAAAACTTATCCAGTTTCTTTGACTGCTCTGTGAACCCCTCTGAAATCTTCCCAGGGTGACTGTGTTGTCACTCCCCCATTTCATTCCCCCATTGACTGTGACTGTTGGGTCACAGTGACCTGGTGGCACTCAGCTTGCAGCAACTGTAAGAGAGATAATTTTTCTTGAGGTGCTTCTGGAAACACCACAAAGTATTTTTCAAAACAGTTCAAACCCCAACATTTTGATCTCTCTCACAAGGGTAGAGCCTTTCTCCTTGCCTTTTCATAGTTGAACCCCCATGAGGAGTACCCCATGAGTGCGATGAACTGTCAAGAGCAAGGACAAACAGGTTCCTTTCAAATAACCTGTGAAATATATCATTGATGTGGATAAGATATTACAGCGTAAGAAGATCTAAGTTCAGATTTTCTAAAAAAAAAGAAATATGTTTCTTTTATAAAATTGTCTATTATTCATTATTTGACTGTTGAGCAAACTATCAATGCCTTAAAGAAATGCATTTTCTCCTTATCAGTGTAGGGTTTTTTGGTGACTTCAGAAGGGCGATGAGGAGGCTATATATGTCTCTTGGTGTTTAACCTTATATTGTATTTCAATCACTCAGTAAACTGAGACAAGGGTTGAGTAAATTATCCCTTACAACAATGAGAGCGCAATGTGACTGCTGAGTAAGGTCTCCTGACTGTTTCTGAACATTTCCTTTGGATACATCACGTGAGTGAGCATGTAAATCGTTTTGTGCAACTACAGCAGGCTAGCCTTGTACTGAAAACCTTGTTCTGCTGCTATGTTTAGTCAGAGAAACTGGAGAAGGACAGTCAACAAGGACATGAAGTCCTCCCTTCTTGTTTGACAAATGCCTTGTGATAGCAATTGCAGTTGCCTGTAATGCTTAGTCTTAGTCCAGCATGTACAAATACAAAATACAAACAAAAAATTTTTCTCCTCATTTATGTAGACCTAGCCTAGGCATTAATGGCTTTGCTTTGATGCATCCTTGCTCTTTTTTGATCTGATGGCAGTGTTTCAGCTAAAATTGGAATCACCCTAGGGTCCCAAGAGTCTCCATGTAGAAAAAGAGTTGCCTTCAGAACATGGTTTGGCTCATTTAACCGCACAGACATCTCCTCCACTTAAAGATCAGTAGAAACCTTCCTACCTGGAACCAACAGTACACCTCAAAGTCTCACTCATGACTTATCTAAGATAGGGTTGTACCACACAACAGAGAACAAGGCAAAGGTGCCAAGCTATCAGAGATAAAGATCAGTAAATGCAGCATCATGCAGATATCCCAGGTTAGGACTGAAGGTGACACAGCTGAGCTTAGTGTATCCAGAATCTTTCTGGGCAATCAGAACCCATTCTGTACTATGGTTGATGTCATACCTGATGATATTTTTCAGTTTCTTAACAAATTTACCTGAAAGTATGGTCTTTTGTTGCCATTATTTGGATTAGGACACTTTAATTCTTAAGACTTTCCAGACTAAATCACATATGTCCAATATATACCAATTTACTCTTGCATCAGTGTTCTCCCTCTGCTTAAAGAGTCCTTCTCTGTTTCTTCAGTCTAGTTATATTTAAAGAACAATCATATTCCCTCTCAGCTTTCATTTTCCTAGGCTGTATAAAAGACACTTTTAAGCTTTTCCTATCTGGTAACCTCTTCGTGCCACTGATGGTCCCAGATGAACTTCACAGCACCAGCTTGAAGTCACATTTCTTGTTTGTGGGAGCTGAGGATTTTGTACACTGTTCTGTAAGAGGCCTCACTTCAGTCTTATCAAAGAACGATGTCTCCTGAGAACACCTCAATTGAAGCATCCCTAGGATGTCTGCTTTTCCAGGGCTGTATCATTCCGTGATCAACAAAACACAGCATGCCCTTTTTACTCCCTCATTTTCCACTGACAAGCTCTAGCTTTACAGCCAGTTCTCTTGTCATTAATCCCCACATACATGACCTTACTCTTTGTACCATTATATTTTTCAGTTCTCCATCCAATTCACCTCACTAATACACCAGCCCTCTTCTGAATTGCCTATACCTCCCAGCTTTGTGCTGTCTACAAAATTCATTAGTAAATCTCTATTTTTTCAGCCAGGGTCACCAACTGAAACATTAAATAAGATTAGTCCAAAGGCAAAGCATTGTGAAACTCCACTAAAAACTGCCCTGCAAACTACAAGTTCTCTTCTCTACAGAACCTAGAGGTCATTTCTCTTTAGTAGATATTTACCACATTAGTATTTTGGAAATGATCCACATTTTCTGCAGTCAATAATACCCCATGTGGCACAGTATTGATATTCATTGAAGTCTAGGTGGATTATGTCTAAAGCATTTTCCCCATGCATAAAAATTGGTTATCCTTTTTAAGAAAGATACCAGACACAAATGGTCTTTGATAAATCTGTACTTCCTCCCATCTTGATTTATTTTCACTTCCTTATGGTCGTTTCTTTTCTTTAATTAATCATAAATTTTTGTTTTCTTGAAGATTTATTCTAAAGCTTGCACATTTGTGGGGTTGGGTGGTTGCTTTTCTGCACTCAAATATGGACGCTAAATTTATTATTTGACATACAGATGGAACCACCCCCAACTTCATACATTTATTAAAGAGTTTTGAGATGGAGCACTGATTTCCTGAGCCAGCTCTCTCAAACACCAAGAATGCTGATTACCCAGCTCCATATCTCCTCCCTTCTCCCTAGCTAAATGAAACTAGTTTAGAGAGTTTTGTTTCCACTTTGGTAATAGAAATTTCCATGTCCACAGCTTTCTTCCCATTAATCATCTTGTCTTTCCTTAGCAGGTTCTACATCAGAGTGCTTACAGAAAACTGGGCTGAAGTAGACCTTTAACTGCAGGGTCATAGTTCCATTATCTTTAATGTCTGCCCTATATTTCTTATTCCACCTTTTCTTTCTGTTTTCTTGTTTAAGTACTGAAGAAATCCTTGCTCCTTATTTTAATTTTCTTTCTCAGGATTGATTTGCATTTACTTTTAGCAATGCTTGTGCTATCCCTGCATTTCTGAGCTCTAAAATGCAGTTTCCTATACTGATCTTTTTGCTCTTTGTAAGGTTTCTGCTTACTCCCACTTTCCTATTAAGGTGATTTCAGATGGAGCAGTCCACTTTCTGAGGAGCCTAATGAACTTTGTCTTTGCAAAACACAGGTTAGTTACCTATGGTTTGATTTTGGGGTGCTTTTTTTCACTTGCCAGGAGACAGAGAGTTACTGGCCCTTGTAATTATTGGCCTAAAATGGGACAGATCTCCTCTATCCTCTCCTGTTATACTACCTCCTGTATTTCACTGAAGTCTAATACAAACATTTAAAATAAATTAATTATTTCAGAGCAGATATTAGCTTGAAGTAAAAAGGAAAGCAAACACTGTTCATGCTTATGAACACATCAGATTTTATTGCTTCTGAGATCAATTACCAGTGCACCATGTAAGACCTTCTAATTATTGAAGTTTCCATAATCATATGGGGCTATGGTGCCATTCAGAGAAAATCGCCAATGTTAAGGTATTGTTTCATGTCATGCCTAATTTCAGGCTTCTGCTTCAGGCTGCTGCCAAAGAGGTCATCCAAGTCCTTTCTGCTACCCCTGCCTACATAACTGCTCAGTGAAATGTATGGGAAGGCACAGGAATCTGCAGCCAGGTGTGTGTGAACACAGAATCACAGACTGGTCAGGGCTGGAAGGCACCTCTGGAGATTACCTAGCCCGACCCCTTGCTCAAGCACGTTCTCCTTGAGCAGGTTGCACAGGAACACGTCCAGGTGGATTTTGAATATCTGCAGAGAAGGAGACTCCACAGCCTCTCTGGGCAGCCTGTACCGGTGCTCAGTCACCCTCAAGGTGAAGAAGTTTTTCCTTAGATTCAGATGGAACTTCCCATGTTGCAGTTTGTGCTCTTTGCCCCTTCTTCTGTCACTGGGAGCCACTGAAAGGAGCCTGGCCCCGTCCTCTTGGCACTTATCCTTAAGATATTTGTAGACACTGTTAAAATCCCCTCTCAGTCTTCCTCATGCTGAACAGGCCCAGATGTGTCAGCCTTCCCTCATCAGGGAGATGCTCCAGCCCCCTCATCATCTTTGTAGCCCTAGTCAGCTCAGAAGTGGAAGGAGCAGGACCAGCTCTTCCTCTGGTGGTAGACCACCCTGAGATCAGATTATAGTGCAGATCAGTGCACTAAATCAGAGGCATTGAAAATACTTCAAGTAAATGGATCAGTTGGCCCATATTTACTTTTGTTGGTTTTGAAAATTTATCACTTTAAGGTCAAGAGGTCTGGCTCATGCAACCAGCAGTTCATTAATATCTTAAACTAGCGGACTATGAAAAACTTTTTGAGACGTTAATAATTCTCCCTTTTTGTATATATTATTCTGATGAATGCACATATCCTTACAACAATTTCTCTTCCCGTACTTAGCCCAAGTAGCTCAATGGCCTGCAGGCGGGTAGATTTGTATCTCACTGTATCAGAGCTGCCTAAGAAAATAAAATGGATATACTAACTTGTTAAAATGAGGGAGCCAGCCTCACTCTGATTTCACATTCTTCAATCAGGCTGATCAATAGACTTCAGCTCCAATCTCCAAACAGATAAATAAGTAAGTAAAACAATTTCCAAAAAAAAGTTTTATTCTTATGATATGCAAGTAAATGAAAACAATAATTTCGATTTTATACAAAGCCTTCAGCATAAATTATTTAAAAGCACTTTGTACTTGACATAGGAAATTTATCCAAAGATTATTGACTCAGTAGAAGTCCTTCCATTGTCTTCACATTAACTTTGGACAAGGACTGAAATGTAGCTGACCCACTGCTGAAGTACAGTCACTTCTGATCAATGGTGGAGGGGCTATTTGACAGCGTATCAACGCCAGTCATCATGTAAAACTTTGAGACACATTATCTTAATGAGCTACATTGTTAATTTGAATTCTTGGTGAAATTTAAGCGGGCAGAATGTAACTCTTCAGCTTGTTACCTGGCCTAAACCTAAGACTAACATGCCCTTTCTTAACCATCCTCATCTGTCCTTCTTGACTGCAAGTGATCATAGAATGGTTTGGGTGGGAAAGGACCTTTAAAGGTCATCTAGTCCAACCCCTCTGCCATGACCAGGCACATCTTCAACTAGATTAGGTTGCTCAGAGCCCCATCCAACCTGACCTTGAATGTTTCCAGTGATGGGCCTTCTACTACCTCACTGGGCAACCTGGTCCAGTGTTTCATCACCCTCATTGTAAAAAAAATCTTCCTTATATCTAGTTTGAATATCCCTCCTTTTAGTTTAAAACCATTACCTCTTACCCTATCACTACAAGCCCTTGTAAAAAGTCCCTCTCCAGCTTTCCTACAGGCCTTCTTTAGGTACTGCAAGGCTGCAGTAAAGTCTTCCTGGAGCCTTCTCTTCTCCAGGCTGAACAACCCCAACCCTCTCAGCCTTTCTTCATAGGTGAGGTTCCCCAGTCCTCTGACCATCTTCATGGCCTCCTCTGGACCTGCTCTAATAGGTCCATGTCCTTGTTTTGTTGGGGGACGCATAGCTGGACACAGTACTCCAGGTAGGGTCTTACCAGAGCAGAGTAGAGGGGGAGAATTGCCTCTCTTGACCTGTTGGTCACACTTTCAATAAGGAATTTTAATCAGTTTAGGATGGAGGGATTCTCTATAACATAGTATCCTCCTGGCCACAAACTGGAGCATCTGTTCAGTTCTGAAGCAGAGGAGTTTATTTTGTGGATGCTTCTTTTGGAGCATCCAGGCTTTTCCTCAGAGGTCTGCCATCAATGACAGCTTTGAAATGGATAAATAACTAGTACATCTTAAGGAAGTAAATTTAGTAAAGGTGGGTATGAGGTACAAAAGACACCCAGACACTATGGCACAAATCCAGGTCCTAGGTTGCAAGGCCAAGTCTCAGTGGTACTGTGTGTACTCTCCAGTAAGATACGCTGCACAGACCTGTACTCATCTCTCCCACTCACACAATAAAAATTACAAAGTTGTCATAATGTTAGGCAGCATCTATCTGCACTTAGCATTTATTTCATTTATTAAAAGAGATGGTCAGTCCAAAAAGAATCAGAGATAAACCCCCTCCTATAAAACATACAGCTGTATCTCACCACAATGGTTAGCAAATCCTCATTTTTAAGAGGAAAGGCAAAACAATTTTACAATCCCTAGGCAATCTATTCAAAAGCAAGGATGAGGCACAGCAATGTTACAAAGGGCATCCACCAATGGAGGTAACCTCTATTATTTGGGGGGACACCCTCCAGGAAAAAAGCTCTTCAAAACAAGGATTAGGGAAATTAAAGCAAATTGCACCCACTGCCTCCTTCTTCTTTATGTCAAACACGAGTGTTTTGTTTTAACTTTAAAGTGTCCTCTGCAGTACATCTTTACACCCTTTCTACCCTCTCTACCAAGAGGTTGCCTAGGATTCCCTCTTTAATGAGCTACAATGTCATGTTTCTTTTTGGCTGTTCCTTCATTGGCTTTATGAAGCTTGAAGGCCTTTTTTCTGCACAAAGGCACAGCTTTGCCTAGCAGGATAGAAAGCAGCTTTAACCCAGCTGCATGATTAGCACATTTTTCTAGGACATGGGAATGGTAGATTGGAAAGCTCCCAACTTGAGAGACTTGAGCCGAAGCCACCCACTTCCTAAGCAAGCAAGCTAATCCCTATTCTATTACAAAAAGGACAGATTTTTCCTTAATAGACAGTCAGGACGGTGTCATTGGTGATCATTACATGCACCCAGAACATGCTTTTGAGATGAGCTTCACCAGAGTGTTTGAGAAAAGATTGCCAATGACATGAATCTCATGAAGTTCTTGGGAAGGCATGGCTCAGCTCCACTGAGACAGCAGCACCTCTGGATATGCACAGGAGAAATATTAAAATATCTAACATTTAACAGCAAAAGCATTGGTGTTTATGGACAAAGGTGCCCAAAAAGCCCCAAGAAACCTTGTTGCAGATAGTTTTGTAGAGTAATCATCCCAATCTTCCTCATGAAATAGGACCTTATTGCTAAAATTTCTTAATGTGGATCTCATCTCCAGTGCTAGAAGCATCAAGAGATCCAATCAGTACTGGCAACCTGTACTACGAGCACCTTGTTAGCCAAAGTGCTTTGTGTGGGTCTATGTGATATCTTGTCTTATTTCTTGCTCCTACTATTGCTATGTGCAGTCACGACACTGAGAAATTTTAGGAGAAATTTAGTAACATAAATAAGGGCAAAGGAAAGCATATTTCCATGATCACAGACTATCTGCCAGCCATTCAGATGGGAGAGGAGGAGCTGATTCAAGCTGCTAAATTTAATTAAAGCATATGCTCTTGGGCTTTGCAGTTGAATATTCTTAAACCTCCCTCACTTTGCCTCCTTTCCAGGTCATCACAAAGTCTAAACCATGTTGGAAGGTTCTTGTTTCATTATCATGCAAAATTTTTTCCTAAAATTTGTTTTTGGCCCCCTCTTCACTTCCTCCAGAGAAATCATGCAGAAACACTCATCAATAAGATACTGGGACCATTTTCAAGAGGACAGAAAAATTAAGATGTTTGGAGGATCAGGAAAGAAGTTATCACCTATTAAAGGGATTAGAGAATGCCAGACAATAGCATTTTTTGTTAAAACATGCAAAGGTAGTTGGAAGATTAGAAGAATCAAGTGATGAGTCGTCTGGGGCCATGGCCCAAATGGGTATCAATGACACAGGCAAGGGAGATGCTGTCTGTGGTGGCAAGATTTAAGCTCCTGGAAAAGAAACCAAAAGAAGGAGCTCTATGGTAATGTTCTCTGAAATGCTCCCTTATCTCTTGCAGGTCCAGGGAAAGTGGTGGAAAGGTGGAGTATGAATGTAAGATGGTTTCATGCTCATTTGACATATGTGGAGCATTGAAAGCCAGTATAGGAGAGACAGATTTCATCTGAGGCATTGGCACTTAAAATCGAGGAGGCTGTGAGTGAGCTTCTAAAGCAAGGAGTGAGGGAAACCAATGGGTACACAAGAGTATCGGGTTTGGGTTGACATTTCTAAAGACAAAGACACAAACAGAGGTACACCTCAATGAAGAAGAGGTCACAGGAAGTAAATTATCAAACAGAAAATGGAAAACAACTGGATTGACATTTGAAAAGGTTGTCAAGACAGGAACTAAAGTGGCAATATGTGTGTTACCGCGCAAATGCTGGAAACTGCAGGAACAGAGACAGTAAAACTAAGCATGAATGAAGAAATGGATATACATGTATCAAAAACTTGGTGGAAGGAAAACAGTTAAAGGCAAACTATATAACTATATCAGATAAGCCATTCACTGCCGAGAAAGAGCAAAACACCTCATCAAGAATGTCTATGAATTGAAACTCCAGGCCAAGAAGGAACAATACAGCCTTGGGTCAATAGACCCTACTGCTCACCAGTACAGTGGCACTGACTGATGCTAAGGGGGGGGGGGGAGGGGGGGGAGAGGTAGGAAAGGCAGGAAATAAAAGTGTATTGGGTGACTTCAGTTACCTCCATGGAGAGTGAGCAAAGGCCACATCTGAGTCTGAAGGAGCAGCTGGCTACTGATCCCCAAAGAAGATATGTAACCCCTGGGTTGATAAAAAAATCTAGTTCAAAAACTCATCATGAAGTCAACATCCTCCAGCAGGTTCCACAATGACCCTTGCGTCAACATCCCTATGGGAGAAACAGGGGCAGCGCAGTCCATGAAAGGTTTGTTCAAAATCAGCAACAGGACCACGTAAAGATAAGCTCTTAAAAAAAAACCTGAAAGGGGAAGTCAGAAGAATTAAATCCTTACAGGTGCTGACAGTGACAAGTACTGAAAGGTGTTGAGTAGGAAACATGCCACTGGTGTACCGCTGTTTTTTCTCTTAAAAAAGCCTGGAGAAAAAAGTAAGCCAGCACAGTTGAACAGGAACGTAAAGGCTGCTACCAGAAATGAGAAGGCATCCTTCAAAAAGCTAACACTGTATCCAAAAAAAGCAAACAGATTCAGGAACTCCAGCAGATTAAAAGTAAAAATATAACAAGGCAGGCCAAAGGAGAATGAGGAGCAAGAAATGAAAGCAAACAACACTAATATTAATTTTTTCTTTCAACACATCAGGAGTGAAAAGCCTGCCTGTAAGACCAATTGATAGCAACTGTATACAAGAATCACTCGCAGAAAAAAGGTCACTGCAGAATACCCAAGTCAATTCTGTGCACTGGGGTTTACTACAGAAGAAACAGAGCAATAAACATCCCAGGCTCTTTGAGGAAAGGATTCAGCAAAGAGCCTGCCTGAAATCAAACTAAAGGTACAGATTAAAAGGAGAGAATAAACACAAGACAAAACAGCAGGGCTAGATGTATTTACCCATGAGTTTAACAGAAAATAAAAAATTAAATACCTGAATTATTAACACCAATGTGCAATGTTTTCCTTAAAACTTCCCTGGTATGTGAAGACTGGAGAGGATCCAGGAGAAATCTAGGGAACTACAAATTTACAAACTTGACATCTGAACCAGACAAATTAGCTGAAACTTTGGTGAAGTAAGGTAAAAAGATTTTACTTCTGGTTAATTGCACCTTACAGATCTCTTGGTTTTTTTAATGGGTTAAAAGGCTTGTGGAGATCAATAACCCAGTAACTAAAATGTTCTTGGATTTCCCCAAAAAGACTTTAACAATAGGAGTTTTAAGATAAGGGTTTTAAACTACAGGAGGGTACCTTTAGGTTAGATATAAGAGATAAATTCTTTACTGTGAGGGTGGTGAGGCACTGGAACCAGTTGCCCAGAGAAGCTGTGATGCCCCGTCCCTGAAAGTGTCCGAGGCCAGGCTGGATGGGGCTTTGTGCAACCTGGTCTAGTGGAAGGTGTCCCTGCCCATGTCCCTTCCAACCCAAAACGTTCTTTGATTTTGTGATTCTATGAAATAAGCAGCCATGGGACAAAACTATTCTCTTATCTGGTCTGGACCAAGATGAATAATCTTTCAAAGGCAGGAAGCAGAGGGTAGCAGCAACAATTCAGTTTCTTCTAGCGTGAGGACTACTGTCTTCATATGAATCTCATGGGGTTCAAAATAAAACAAAGGTGGTGGTCCTTCATGCAGCAATTAGCAGAGATGAAAAATATGAATGAACATTTTTATGGGCTTAAATGTGGGTGGATAGCTGGAAGAAGGAATCAGTGAGGATCAAAACAGGGTCAGGAAATCCCTGAGCCGAGAATAGTTGGAAACTGGTAGAATGGTCATAAACATCTCCCTTGTCTTACTTTTTTGGCATCCATTTGTGGGTGATGGTAGAAGGAGATGGGTTAAATATACCTGGGTCTGAAGCAACACTGATTTTTTTTAAAAACAAATCTTATGTGAAAACAGAATTGTTTTGAATTTCTTATTGGCTTAATTGATACAGCCCTTCCCCCTGACATTTCCCAAATGACAGAATATATAGGGCAGGGAGAGATTTCATGGGATCATTTTGTTTATCCCCAAAGTTGTCTGAATCATCATGTAAAACACTTCCACAGATGACTTGTGATTCAATCTGGTTTTGAAAATTTCCAGCAGCAAGTCCAGGCCTTCCCAGGTAGTTTGTACAAGTGCTTTACTGTCATTAATATTGGATAGTACTTTTTCATATCTAAATTAAATCTTCTCCCAGCAATCCAAGCCAATATCCAATTGCTTCTTAGTTGGCAGCATGGAGAATAGTGTTTTGTTTCTATTTGCAGCAATTCTTCATAGATCTGAGAAGTTACTCCCATTTCCCCAGATCTTCTATTTTCTAGATTCAACAAGCTCATCCCTTTCAATCTTTGTTTGTAATTACATTGTCTAGATCATGGATATTTCTTGCTGTTGTTCATGGACTATCTCTTGCTGTCTTACAGTGTGGATGAAAAGCTTGGAAGTTCAGATGAGTCCTTATAAACACTGAAAAGTACATTTTCTTTTGTCAATGAATCCCCAAAACCTAGTGTTTGCCTTTGGTCATTTAAAAAATGTTCTTTCTGAAACTTAATATTTTATTACACTTCATAGTATAGGATTATTATTTTAAAATTATTGTGCAGTGGCACTTGCATACTGAACAGAGTGGGAATCTGTTGTGAGAGATGTAGCACAAAAGTGTAGAAAACAATAATATTTTCTTCCTTCCAAAATATTTAATTTGGGATAAAACCTATTAACTAGATGAGACTAGAGGCAGAAAGTACAATTCTTGACTAATTAATGGTAGCAACTGCAGTTCTAGCAACAGTAACCAAATAGAGACTTGATCCTGGTAGTGGGAATTTAGCCTTAAAACCAGGCAATAAAACAAACATTTATGTTTGTAGAATCGAACCTGAAATAAACATTTTTAATCCAGATAATTTCCTTATTGTATTTCAGGGTTCCTTGTTTTGCATGATGCATTTACTTGTTTCACAAGTCCATCATAAAAAGCAGGTTTTCAGTTGTGCTTTGGATACCATGATGCCCTAAGATGTCATATGGAAGAACTAGATACTATGACTTCAAGAGCTGAAATCTCTAAACCTCCCTTAGTTCACTCTCTGTGATGCTCTCCTTGCATCATTCATAACTGTAACTCCTGTACCATGGCTCCTCTACATCAGGCACTTTTTTCCTCCTGATTATCCAGGTGCAGCAGGAACTGCATTACTGAACTGAGCAAATTATCAGTGGTGTTTTGTCATTAAGCAGAATGAGGGATTTGTTCCAACCTCCAAGTTTTCCTCCCCACCAGCTTGGTTTAGCCTTGTTCCCTCTCCATTGTGTTACATCTGTCGCACTCAGCATGTACCCCTTTAGCTCTGTCAACATTAGTTTCAATTGTCACTTGTCATCCCTGCTCAGAGTGGTGAGGAGCTTAGTATCTCCAGCTTCCATATAAGCAAAGCTGATCACTGGGATTACTGAGAGTATCAGACACGCTTTATTGATGAGGTGACTGACTTATCACTGCCTCGGATACAAAGTGTTTTTTATTGGCTTGGGGCTTTTATTTTCCTAATTCAGGCACAACAATAAGTTTCTAGAAAAGGAAGGGTCAAAGCTAGCGATGCCAAGATAAATCCAGGCATAACGCCACTAAAATCCACAGCTATTGCAGACATAGCCAGGTGTAACTGATTTAGGAATGCAGTGCAGAGTAGTGAAAATCAGCTTGTTACGGCTTTTGGTTCCGCCTTGTGACGTACTGGACCTGCCGGATAGTCACCAGCTTGGGACAGGTACTGCTGCCATTGCAGTGCTTAATGTAAACATCGGGTTTATGCCAGAACCTGCTAGGTCCCGAAATTCAAGTCTCTCTTGGACTTTAAATAGACTGAAATAAGGTTGTTCAGGGATTGGCTGGCATTCTCCAGCCTCTTTTTATTGTTGTTATAATATCTTTTTTATTAAATAGCTCACAGGTAACAATATACAGATATGCTGTGATAAACTCTCCAAGCTGCACTGTTTTCAGGGAATCTTGGGTAACCGTCATGGATCTCTGGAAATAAGAATCAGCCTTGTTTTTGTGAAGCATTCACACTAACTTCTATTTGTTCCTGTGCTCCTTGCAGTTGACTGGTTTGGTATATAAGCCATTTGAATGGAAAACAACTTTTTTACCAAAGGAAAAAGTACTCTTTCAACTCTGCAATTGTCCAGTTAATCCAGGATTGAAAAGTTAAGTACTGCTAAAAAAACAGCTATATTTTCTTTAGCAGTTTTCAGAAATGCTGTAACCCCAGGCCAAATACTGAAATTAGCAGGAGAAAGTAGCAAAAGGAGGTAGTAATCGGGGTGTGGGTGTAATTTCTCATTGACATTTTAAAATAAGTGGGAGAAAACTGAGAAAGAAACTTCTGAAAAGAAGGTTTCTTGTTTTTTTGGTGTTTTTTTTTTTAGTTTCCCCCCCAAAAACAAAACAAAAAAAAATACATGGAAATTTAAGCACAAAAGATGAAAAACTACTCTAAATAAATAGTCCCTGGACTATTGTAAAATCTGGAAATATTTATTTGTACATAGTCCAGAGAAGTTTTCAGGCTTTCTCCTTCATGTTATTGCAGTGATGTTGTTCTTTATGCTTCCCTTATTGCTGTTTCAGAAAAGCTTTGCTGTGTGTTTACATGGATATTGGGAGTGACATAGCAACTGTGCACTAATGGGATAAATTAAACAGGCATTGAAGCTTTCTTGTGATATGTAATTTAATTATCTCTCTTTTCCTGAACCTATCAACACTGCCAGTTAATCCAAAACAGGAGAGAAATTAATAGTAGCTTTGATTTTATAAGAAGTTATGTTAAGATCACAAAAGAAATCACAGCCTAAGAAATCCACATGACAATCTTTACTTTTTTATGCAAGTTATTTTTTGTGTTCTCCTGCTTTGTGGAAAAGTCCTGCAATAGTTAATAGGAATGAAACCCCACTGGGTTATATGTAAGTATGTAATAGGATGTAGCACAAATTCATGTTTGTTATATTTTTTTTTCTTAAACTGAAATTCAATAGGAGAGATATAATTCTTTTAATATTCTCTAAGATATTTGACTACCATAGTTTATAATTTTCTATAAAATCCTTGATAATGTTTTCATAAGAGCATGACTTGCTTTATTGTATGTCAAAGAAACTCATTAGATGACATAAAGAAATGGCAGTGGCAATAGAGATTGATGAAAAGCCAGCAGGCATCATTCTAGTGAAACCAAATCAACACAGCTTGGGAAAAAGTAACAGAAAGGACAACAGGACAACCTTTCTATAAATACTTTAATAGCATATCTATTAAATGGTTATGAATTAAGATGATTCACAAAACAAACTAGAGAGCCAAAAGGAAACTCCTTCCAAAGAATGGAAGAAATCCCCTAAAGACAGACTCAGCCTAACTGGATAATCAGCTCAGCAGGAAAGAGGTGAAAGCATCATTGCTAAGTTTATTTAAATTCAGGTGGAGATCTTCTGATGCATCCCTTTTCATCTTTGTGAAAGAATCAGGGAGTTCTCCAAAGGAAAAACATGCCGACAACTTCACCCCTGAGTCACCTTTGCCAAACTTCTCCAGGTATGCAGGTCTGACCTCTGTGAGTTTTGCTCACCCTGGAATGAAATCACTGCTTCCACCTTGGGAAACGCCATGCAGCAGCTGGCAGACGGGCAACTTCCTCCCAGGAAAAGATGACAAACATGAAGGTTAAACTGTTTAAATAAAGTTTTGGCCCTTAGGGCTTTTGATCCCCATATAGCTGACTGTGTATTTTTCAGATTTATAGATGCAATTGCTGTGGGATGGAACAAAGCTGTTAATTGTTCCCTTTTTTTTTTTTTTTTTCTTAATTCAGGGAAAGTGCCATCTTCCCTGATGCAAGATGCCTTGCCTGCTTATGTTAAAAGTCTGATTTCTATACCATGCCAAGAACCTACCCTTGCTCCTTTTGAGAGCTGTAACGATCAATAAGCAACTGGTAATAACAAGAACCAGTCCTGATGCACACAATACAAAGGATTGCAAAAGCCCAAATCCCCCAGAAGAAAAATGTCCTGAGAGAATGCACAGCCTTATTATTGCATGAATAACACACTTATTGATTAAGCAGTATTTCTTCAGCTACAAAATGCAAAACCAGCAAGATGCAGGCTGCAAACCAAAACAATCATATGAGTTTTATCTCATTGTAATTTTTATGATCGCTGTCCCTTGGAATACTTTATCTGTCCTATATTGGCACGTTTATATATTTCTTTTCTTATTTACTTTCATGAGACTTATACTGGAAGTAAATATGATTTTTACTGAAAATTTTGCACAGTGGTTTTGAATCGTAATCTATGCCTCTTGCAGGATTAACCTGCTCTTCCTTCGCCCCCATACCTCCCCTCAAAAAACATCCAGCAAGACACAGTGTTGCACATGTAACTGCAGTCAGAGGATTTTGCAGAGGGCAAGAAGACAGCTGTATTTCGTTATCAATGCATTTTTATGTCCCCTTTCCTAAGGGGTTTTTGTTAGAGTCGCACAGAAATAAATGATTATCAATGCAGCAAAAGATCGAGGAAACTGCTCTGATAGCAGTTTGGTGCTGTAAAATCCTGAAGTTTATGGAGGCTCAGGTGGCCCCTCCAGCCCTTTCAAAGCTTTTTTTAGCAGGGCTACTGGTGCAGAACTAAATTTCTGAAAAAAACAGCTGGCTTGTCAACCCCTTGTTAAAATGAATTGTTGTTTAAAGGCCCTATCAAGAAAACGCTTGCTTTATAACTCCTTTTGCAAAGCCAACCACCAAGTAAAGCTGCTGCCACTTCACAAACAAGAAGCAAACCCCTCCCAGGTAGGGTGTGTGCTGGACAAACACCTTGTGTGCTAAACTGCTCTATCAAAGCACTTTTTTGGTCAATCTCCTCCAGTCTCGGTCTGCAATCTGTGGTGTTTTGAACAGCATTAGCAGCTTTAGTAGCAGTGAGTCAGTGATTTTTATTTATTTCTTTCTGTTCCTGCGTGCTAGGCACTGTACGACTAAAAGAAGGGCACAAACCTGTCCTCAAAGAGCTTACGCTGCTCTCCAAGAGTATCTGTTCATGATCTTAAGAGACTTGGCTCGTCCAGGGCTGGAGTCTGAGGGGTCCACAGCTGAAGAATTCAAAGGGAACACCACCGCTGCCAGTCCCACCCTCCCCACAGGCTAACCACATCCCAATCGCATCCCAACCAGTGTTGGGATGCCCCCACAGCCCCAGCCCGGGGCTCCTCAGCGGCTGGACGGGTCCCTGTGCCCGGTCGCTCGAGGGAAGGTAGCCGAGATGTTCGGGCCGCTGCTCTCAGTAACGGAACATAGGAGGGGAGCGCCAGGGCTGGTGGCTTACGGCAGGACAGAGGGGACGGAGCTAGGACGGCAGGGGAAGCACATTGCCACCTCACAGGCCGGAGGAGACTGGGCAGGGGAATGCCCGGGCAGCGGACGAGCAGCCGGGCACCCGTGGCGGTGCAGGCGGCTGAGGGGGGGTGCAGACAGGCGGGCCTCAGGCAAGGGAAGCCCGCCTTGGGGAGCGCGTCTTTAGGAGGAAGGCGGGACCCGGCATCCCGCACGGCGTCTGGCGCATCCCCACATAGGGGCAGGAGGAGGAGGGGGGGGGGAGGGGGAGGGTGAGGGTCAGGGGGAGTGGAGCGGGCGGTGAAGCTGAGGGACAAACCCCGCCACAGCCCCGGCCGGGCGGGGCTGAGGGAGGCGCGGGCGGGGCTGGCGCGGAGGGACGGTGGGCGGGACGGCGGTGGGCGGGGTTTGCCGTCCCCTTCGCGGATTGGCCGCCGTGGACAGGGGGCGGAACGCGGCTCCGCGGTGCCAGCCGGGAGTTGCAGTGCGGGGTGGTGTCCGCGGCCGGCACCACCTGCGGGCTGAGGACTCCGGCGGGCGGGGCGGGGCGGGGCGGGGCGGGGCGGGCCGAAGCGGTCACGTGATGTTTGGGTGCCGGCGGCAGGGCGCAGCCTCGCGGCGACGGGCGCGCGGCGACAGGTGAGGGCGCGTGCCGGGCCTTCCCCGCCCCTCCCCCCACTCCCCCCTCCCCCCCTCCGGGCGCGCGCGATTGTGCGAGGGACACGGCGGTCCCGCCTTGGGGGCGTGTGTGTCACCTGGGGACTTGGTGGCCCTGCGCGGGAGGCGGCCTGGGTACGGGGGGGGGGGGGGCGTGCGGGGGTGTGCGGGCCTGGGGACAGGGTCTGTGTGTGACATGGTGACAGGGCTGGCCTGGCACAGGGTCTGTGTGTGACATGGGGACAGGGCTGGCCTGGCACAGGTGTGTGTGTGACATGGGGACAGGGCTGGCCTGGGGACAGGGTCTGTGTGTGACATGGGGATAGGGCTGGCCTGGGGACAGGGTCTGTGTGTGACATGGGGACAGGGCTGGGCTGGCACAGGTCTGTGTGTGACATGGGGACAGGGCTGGCCTGGGGACAGGGTCTATGTGTGACATGGGGACAGGGCTGGGCTGGCACAGGTCTGTGTGTGACATGGTGACAGGGCTGGCCTGGGGACAGGGTCTATGTGTGACATGGTGACAGGGCTGGCCTGGGGACAGGTCTGTCTGTGTGTGACATGGGGACAGGGCTGTCTGTGTGTGACATGGGGGCAGGGCTGGCCTGGGGACAGGGCTGTCTGTGTGTGACATGGGGACAGGGCTGGCCTGGGTCAGGGTTCTGCGCTCTCCCAAGGGCAGAGCGTGTGTTCCAGGTGGCCAGTGACTGGGCGAAGATGGGAGGTCCCTGCGCCCACTTTGCCACCGCCAGTCACTGTGACACTGTCTGGTGGTTGCCTAACACAATGAAACTTTGATGTGTTGATCTCCAGTGCAATGGTGACATTGGGAACTGCTCTGAGACCTGTTTTGTAGTTAAATTTGGCTCAGTTTTAACCTCGCATAGAGTATAAGGTACTTTTTCTTTCTTTTTTTTTTTTTTTTTTTTTCCTGCCAAGGTAATTCAGGAAGCTTTAGCCATAAATAAGTCAGTGAGGTGGACTTGCGAATGCAAGGAGAGGAAATAAAACTACTTTTAAATGTGTAAAGTGCCGCTTTCTGCAGTAGTCCTTGCCTGACTGCAGAAACTTTTTTTGTTGCTTTTGTACTTCAAAGTGTTTGTACTTTGAAGCTTTTAATAAAAGTTCACCCTAGCTGCGTGGTACAATTAACCTGCAGCATCTGGCGCTGGAGTGGACTTCGCTGGGGAAATCTTGTGTTTCCACTGAACTGCTCAGTGTCTTTGTGTGCATATCAAAAAGCAAAGGGTTTGGAAACCTAAAAGCATGCTTTCATTCTTCCACAGTCACGCTGAAGCCATGCTGCAAAACCTCTGCTTGTTTGCATTTGAAGTGTTCCGTGACATTTGCAGATTGAGATGGATCTGGTGTCTGAGAGCACCACATAAACAAGCTGTTGTCTGTTTGCAAACCCGGTATAACACTTGCGTGGGGCCGTGGTCTGAAGTGTTGCTCTCTGTGCTTTGTCCTGCTAAATACTAAAAGTTTATTAGCTGTGTCATGTGTGGACTGGCACTGGGAAGGCTGCACTGAACTAGGAGGGTGGTTTCCCCCCCCCCCCCCCTTTTTTTTTATTTATTTTCATCCAATAGCAATAAGGTGTGTATTTTATCCAGTGTTTACCCCTTTTTCCAGGCAGGTATTTCCCTTTGCAATGGGGCTGTGACTATGCAATGTCCTGTCCTGCCTTGTTGGTCTCTGTATTGCCTTGGTCTAAGGAGCCAGTGCAGATGGTTCAGGTCTTTAAATCATCGATGACTCAGGCCAGCTGCTGTCTGGCCCCTTGATGCCTTCCTGCTCTTTCTCCAGCTGTGATATCCTTTCTCATCTATTTCCAGTTCGGTCTCTGGGCCTTTTCCAGGGTGCTAATGGTGTGCTGATCCCCTCGCCCACCATCAGCTGAGCAACAAATAATGATTAGTGCTTTCTCCAAAGCTTCCTGCCTCCTTGGTTTGCTTGTGTGTATTAATGCAATTAAAAATTAACACAGCCACCACTGATGTGGCTTTGATGGACATCGAAGAGGCTGAGCAGTGCAACCATGCGTCCTGCTGGAATCCTGGCTCCTGGTTGAGATCGCCATCCCCATTTCCTCCTGCCATCTTGCCTAAACACAACCGAGCTTTCGGGTGCGATGTTGCCGTCCTAGAAGGGTGTTGGCAATTGCTTGGTTCAAGGGAGTTTCACAGTATAACCCTGTACTGCTGTGGTTTTCCTGGCATGCAGAGCTGTCTCTTGTGCAACGACTGCAAGTTATTTAGCTGAGGTTGGCTACAGAGACTGGTAGAAGAGAGATTTTAATAATAGAAGTATTTTATTCCCATCCTCTCTTGTGCAAGAAACTTAATTCCTTTTCTCACAGCTCCTGATTTTTATTTTTTTTTTTAATGATTATTTTAAACCTCTCATCATTTGCTCCTCACCACATGATTCTCCAGTGTGACTGGGTCTCCCAGACAGCAAGATGCCTGTCCTGGGGCTGGAGACTCTTTACTGAGAGTGGAAGAGAAATAGTACTTCTGTGTCTTGATAAATCTGCACATCGATATTACAGCACTTAAAATCTAATATAAAAAAAAAGTAGGCAAGCTGAAAATGAATGAGTCTGTGCTCCCCCTTGCTTATAAATATATATCAAATGGTATTTTGAATTGCTGGTTCTTCTGGGAATTCAGAGATATTTAAATAGCAAGTGTGAAAGGGTAAATAATATCAGGATAAAAATAATACTTTCAGTTCCCTGCCTGTGCCATAAACACATTCTGCTAGATGAAAATGGAAAGAGTGTTCAAAAAAATCTATTTTACTTTTCCCATCTTTGTTGTCCTCCTACCTACACTTCAGCTAGTTTGGGTGGCAGGGTGGGTAGGTGGCTCTTGCTTGGCTTTTTATGAACCTTCTGATGGTTCCTGGTCCTGCAGGGGGCTATGGAAATCTGTGACACCCAAGAGCTTTGTGTGGGCAGGAGGAGCCTCTGCCTGTGTCTTATGTAGGGTTGGAGTCACCGTCATCGGGGCAAAGGCTGCTTGTACTGGAGAGGACTTTCACCCAGGTCTGATCCCCATGAGACTGGATGGATGGAGGACTGGTCCTTCCACCCATGACATGGTTGGTGGTGCCTTCCTGACCATGGGAGTGGATGTGTTTGCCTACAGCATGGTACATTTGGTCTAAATTTCATCCCGATATTCAAGCATGAACTTTACTTGCAAACCGAAGCATCGGAGCTTCCTGCCAGCGCTTGTTGGGGAAATACTGCAAAGCTTGTCCTTCAGCAGCATCAGCAACCCTTCAAATTGCTGCAAAAGAATAAAACACATATTTTTTGACACGTGCAAATACAAAATCTGTCCACAAACTTGGGGTGGCATTGCCAGAAGCAGCATTAAGCATTACAAGGAATGAAGGAAGCTTGTGCCCATCACTTGATGTTAAATGCCCAGAAAACTATAAAAGTAGTATGAATTTTGTGCTGTTGCCCTACTGCAGAGGAGCTAGAAGTGTGTGTCTTTTACTGTCAGAAAGGTTATTTGTGGTTTTTAATAATACACTGTGTTTCCAAAGGAATATGGTCCAGATAAGAATCCTACTGTGTTGTGGTTGTTTTTTGTTGGTTTTGTTTTTTTTTTTCCTGCTTGCCTTGCGAATGATGGTAAGATTAAAATAATGCAAAAGAGTTAAATTAATCTGATTTAACACTTGCAGGGAGGTTTCTATTTAAAACTCTTCTTTTTCTTTATAGTGTCACTAGTCAGGAAATTCAGTAGGCAGGTGCCATCTCTTTGTTGTAGAGCATGGGCACATCTCTGCTCTTCTGTGTTTCTGATGATGGAAAAAATAGCACTTAACTAAAAATAAAAGGGCAGGGTGGATTATTGTTTTTTCCCTGTCCATTTTGCTGGCAGCACCATTAGAAAGTGAAGATTGCATTGGTGATCAGTTGCATTTTTTAAAATATTCTGAAGATGGGTTCAAAAAAACAGAAGTGTTGTATCAGCACAGGTGTTTTAATGCTCTTTTGTTGGGATGCAGAGCTCTGGGGAGAAGCCCTACCAAGGGCAGTTTAGGTGTGTTGGCTGCTCATCTGCTGGGATACTGCAAACAAAATCTGCGAAACATTTTCCAGCTTCTCCTTGAATGAAATCGAACTGGGCTGCAATACCTAAATTTAGGGTTTTTTTTAGTAAATTAACTTTTTACCTTTTTTTTTTTTTTTAAACAAGGTAAATGTTTGTATGGGGTTAGGCTGTGATTTCTTTCCTGTCTCTGTTTTCTCTTCCCTAAATAAAAGCAGAAATAACTGCAAAATAACTGCAAAATGTTTTATACTCCTCATTGTGTAGCGTTTGTTTTGTTCTTGTTCTGCTATTGCCCCCGCTGCAAAGCCACATGTTGCAAAACTGTGATACATTTATTTATTTATTTATTCCTTGAGGTTATCAGGGACTTTATTTGTGCTTCTTCCCATGCTGCCTACCTTTATTATGACTATAGTCTTAAATGACTTGGCCATGTTTGTAGTGTTCCCCCCCCCCCCGCCCCCCCCCCCCCCCCCCCTCCGGTAGGACTCCTCTGTCATCTGGTGCATGGAGCAAAATAGTGCAGGTGACAGCCATGCTGTATGATTTTATTCTAACACTGTTGTGCTGTAGGTTGCCATACTCCTTATTTCTTTCAAATATTTTCTTCTTCTGTGAGGGGCTTTGATCATCCTCATTGCTGAAGCTTGCTGCTTTGTTTTTTTCCAGTTTATAATAAATCTTCTTGTGATACTTCTACATGGAGGAGGCAGGTGCCTCCATTTTTCTGCATATGGAAAACAGACAGATTTGGAGGTGATGTGTCCCAAATTTTTAAATTAACCCATTTCCTTGCAGTGTGAGATGCTAGAGACTTGAATATAGTACAAGTGAACTCCCAAACTTGCTATTAAAGGCTGCTTTGTAAAAAAACTTAATATGAGCAGATAGCTCAGGAGGGCTGTAGTGGAGGCATATGCAGCCATGGATGCTTCTTTTCTTAAGTTTTCTTTTTTTCCCCCCTGAAGTTCCCTTATTTATTTACCAGTATGTGGCATCTCATGACTGTGACCACAGTCCTTGTGCAATGGTGCTCACTGTCCAGCTCTTGTGCCCCAGTTTTGGGATGTCTTGGGGAAGCAAAATTCTCCTGGTCTGTTTGGGGAAAATGTGGCTGATGTCTCACCAGGTTTGTGAGCTGTGCAACGGTGGCTTCAAGTTCAGCAAAGCTAACTGTAGGAAAAGTCCAGCCTGTGCTCTGCAGAGTTTTTAATGCAAAAAACACGCCACTTCTCATTGCATTTCCTCTTGGGATTTAGTGCTTGGTTAGATAACCAGTATTGAAATTTTTAACGTGAATAGTTTGTTTGGAAAACATATTAGCGGCTAAAATAAGGGCTTTTTATCAGAGGGAGCAGTGGTTGCAACTAATTGTAGATAATTGCAACTATGTTTGAGCTGAATTATTAGCAAATGCTTTGCAGCATCCCATGTCCTAGCCTGGAGATGCTCGTTATGCTCCAAGTTCTTCTAATTTTGGAGAGGGGAGAAAAAACGCTGTCGTGCATCTGTTTGGTGATGGGGAAGGACGATGAGGCTGCAGGAACTGTGCTGACTCGCTGGGTAACTCCTTGTTTAATGTAACGCTGTACATGAAGGATTTTCTTCGTTTGCTATTTATTGCGCTTCATCAGCCTGGAAATGGGAGCTGCAGACAGTGATCCCTTGAGTTTGCGTAACTTTGCCATTGGTTCTGTTGAAGCCTCCCTTTTCCAGTATGTGGGCTTGATTTATTTGAAGGGGGATAATGCAGATTATTTTTTTAAAATGCTGGTTGTGCGCAGGCACTGTTCAATGTCCCACCAGTGATTGAAAATCCCTCTTTGTCCCTTCTGTTTGCCATGGAATCTTTATTAATGAGAAAGGAAACTTTTTTTGTGTGTTGTTTTTAAATGGTAATAGCTACAGCAACTTGAAGTTTACTCCAGTGAACTGCATCTTCTATTCCCAGCTACTAATAATAAAAAAAATTAATCACATGTATGTATAAGAGTAGGTGCTGTGGATCAATCTACATTGTTTTTTACCATCTTCCATGTAGCTGCATCCTTCTGTTGGGAGCTGCAGATCTTGAGCTTTTCCTTCTTGCAAAGTGAAGCAAGAGCTAAACCTTAATACAGCTTTTGACTTTTTTTTTTTTCCCCTTGCATAACAAGTGATTTATGATCCCTTGTGACACTATCAGCTTTCTAGACTTTCATGAGAACCTCCTAATTTCTAAAATACCTAATTTATACAAGTTGAAACATACTGTTGAGTAGCTTGAGATGTGATATATCTTTCACAAATGTTTTGCTTTCTTCTGTTTGCCTGATGTATCTCCAGCCGCTGTCTTACCTGAGTACCTGTCGCTGCTGGAGAGGCCCTAATGTCAGTCCTATCAAATATTCTGCTGCAGTTAGTGACCAGGAGCAGATACTCAGTGAAAAAGTATGAGAAATTAAACTTACAAGCATATACTTCTTCTTAAATAGCAATTAATTTCTATAATATAGTACGTGAGGTCATACAGTAAAATTAACATATATAACAGTGCCTTTGTTTTTGATTGCTGTATGCTCTGATATTTTTGCTTTTGTTTTAAAGACTTAAAGATGTTGGGTTTATCTCTGCTAAAGCCACTGTGGACAGAGGGTTGGGATCAGTGCAGACAGGATCAGCAAATAAGCATCGCTGTGATCAGGGAAGTGTGCCCATCTTGCTGCTTACCATCATACATCACTTTACATACAGGTTATGTACATGTTGTAAAACTATCCAGATTTGTAGTGGCTGTGAAAAATCAGTTCATTTTACTAGGATGCTTTCACTAATGATAAATAAAGCAACAATGTAAAAAAAAAAATAATTGAAATGGGGGTGCCTAAAGTTGTGTTGAGGCCATTGTATGTTAGTGGCTCCATTTCTTGGTGTCAAGGACCTTCAGCTTCCATTAATTGCAAGTGCCTGAAGACAGAAGTAGGTGGCAAAATGTGGGTGTTGAAGCTCCAGAAATGCTCCTCTGAGCTTTTTGATGTTTCTGTTATAGAGAACAACTGTGAGCTTCCCAAAGCCCTCTTTAAGTATTGATCATGCATCACAGGGAAGTTTCATAGGTATAGGTTGTTTTTCTAAAAATATAATGGATTGCTATCCTGCTCAAGTGCCAAGACTGATCCCTTGGAAATGTGTTTAAGCGAGTGGTGTAAACAGTACTGCAATTACAGTAAAGCAGGATGCTGCGACTGACTCTCCTTTGAATTTGAAAAAAAGCAGATTGACAGACTCACTACAGATATTTTCCTGAATATAATCTTTAAAGCTTCACACAGATAGGTTTCTTCTCCTTTGCCCCAAACATAAGGCGATGGAAAAGATTTCAATTCTGACTTTGGTTTTGTCCACTCCCCCATTTATGGAAATACCTGCAGTTTATTGTAAATATCGTCTTCTTTGTGTATGGAAACAAAGATCTGGTTTGTTGTTTATTTTTTTTTGCTATGTTTTTTTTTTTTCCTTTGCACATTTCTCAGATGTACCTTTGTTTCCTTCTGTATATAGAAATGTCCCATGGGATCTGAGGTCTATAGATTTGCTCTTCTCTCTTGGTCCAATTCCTTTCCTAATGCATTGTGTTTGTCATCCTTTTAAAAATTATTTAGAATTTAGTGTAATCCCATACTTGGAAATAGGGCTGTGGGTCCTAGTCCTGTTTGCAAGGCATTTGAACAGAGACTCTAAAGAGAGTGTGCAGAAAGCAGTCTGGAGGTCCTCCTGTTCCTGGGGCACTCGTCTCCTGCCTTCCTGCACATCTTGGTTTTGACTGTAAAGGGGGCCAGCAAGAAAGCTGAAGAGGGACTTTTTACAAGGGCATGTAGTGATAGGACAAGGGGGTATGGTTTTGAGCTGAAAGAGGGTAGATTTAGACTAGATAATAGGGGAAAATTCTTTACTGTGAGGGTAGTGAGGCACTGGAACAGGTTGCTCAAAGTTGTGGATGCCACGTCAACTGGCAGTGTTCAAGGCCAGGCTGGATGGGTCTTGGAGTAACCTGGTCTGGTGGCAGTTGCCTGTTCCCATGGCAGGGGGTTGGAACTAGATGATCTTTTAAGGTTTCTTCCAACCCAAACCTTTCTATCATTCTATGATCCCTTTTCCTTTGGCTCCTGGTAAGACCAGGAAGAGCTTTTGTGTTTTCCTTGGTGGTTGCTTTTCAGGCTTGAGATGCTGCTGGCTTCTTCAGCCCCATTGGGGTGCAATATCCTCTTGCTGGGAAGGTTCAAGTTTTGCTGTTTCTCTCTGCCAGCAGGAAGGAAAGTGAGAATATAAAGCTTTCCTTTTTGCAAGCAAATTGCTTTTCAAAGTCTGTGGTTCTTCCTGGGTTGGGGCAGTACTCCTTGGAAGCAGGTGGTGGCCTTCAGTGTAAGGCAATGAGTGGTCTTCACCAGTCTTTTACATGCAGATAGAGCCCCTTGGCTGATTCCCTCCACAACAGCTTTGGTGGAGGAAGACTTATAGACCTGATGCCTTTCTTGCTGCTCTCCCACAGCCTAGAGAGGCAGGTAGTTGTCATGGTCACTTAAGGACTGGGTGGATGTTGTCTTGATGGATGTAATCTCAAAACTTACCAGCCCTGTGATAAAGCCCTTGTAGTTGTCTGAAGCAATGCTTTCCGGTGGCTCATTGAGCTCCGTTTCCATTACTTGCCTTTCTGGGCAGACTGAGGCTGGTTGTTTTGCAAAGAGATGTGCAGCCAGCCAGGCAAAGTTGCTCTCTGAAGGGGACAGGGGTGACCTTACACTTGCTGATTTGGTAGCTGGGCTCTGATGCTGGCACCCTGCATTACATCTTGTAAATAACTCTGGTTTTCAGTTTCATTTCCTGGACCTGTTTACACCTTGCCAAAAATAATTACAACCTCTGAGACTGGGGTTTGCTGGGTGAGGGGGAGGAAGGCACAGAAAAACCTGCAATCCATGTTTTTTCGCGCACTTTCATTGACGTGGTGCTGCCAGTGGGACTGGGATCTCCCTTCTGGGGCATGAATCAGGCTGTGCTTGCGTTTGCTGGGGATCACTCCTATTGTGTGCATGAGATTTCTTTCCCTTCCTCTGCTCAGTATCATCTTAAATTCATGTCCCAGGCAATGCCTCCCTTGCCTGCTTTATTACCTCTTGAAGTGTTTTCCCAAGTATGTCTTGCGCTTGGATAAACCTCTCCTGCTTTCCTAGACTGCAAATCTGGCTCTTTCTGCAGTCTTCCTCCTCCAGCTGCTGTGTGCATCCTTCCTCTATCCATGCAGAGGCACTTTTCTGCTTCATAGAGTGTTTTTTGAGCACTTTGGAGCCTATGCATCCTCCTTAAGAGGCGGATGGATGCCATAGCTCCTGGTTTTGTATCCAAGCCGGCGTTAGCTGTGGTCATGTGTGGAGCCGGTGGGGAAAGCAGGAGTATTTTTAGTGTGCATTTCTTTGCGTCGCTCAGGGGCCCGCCCACAGTTGAGTATTAAAATAATAGCGGGGACATTGGGTAAGCTCTGCAGCAAAATGTTGATATGCAAATTGCCATCTTAAGAGCAAACCTCAAGGCGATTTTTGGCAATGCATGCAAGGCTCCGAAGCAGTGTGTTTTGAATAAAGATTACAACAAGGGATTTTGCCCAGAGGGCACGCTCGTCTCATTTATTCTGAAGCTTAGCAGAGCTGGTAATTCAGTGTTGGAAGCCAGCAGGGTGAAACATATGCACCTTCAAAAAGGTATTAGATTAGCATTGGCAAAACAAAATGTAATGTCACCTCTGTAACTTAAATTTCCAGGGTTGCAGAAGCAATAAATCTGGTTGCATTTCATTTGCAAGTCATTCCTGGGCACTGTCCAGGAAAGAGGTGGCTTTGATGGCTGCGGAGTTGGTTTGGGAGGTTTGGACGCGTTATCTGGTAATAAATGAGTTTGTGCCAGCTGCCTCAGTGCTGGTTTGACTTCTGTCTTCAAGCTGGTGATAGGTGGCTTGGCTGTTTCAAATATTGCAATAAGAAACTGGATAAAATATGAATCACTTCATTTTTTATTTCCTGCTTATTGAGTTCATGGTGGCACTATTGGGAAGGAAACAGCAATAAATTAGGAGAACAAAAGCAGTGATTTCATGGTTCTTACTTTGTGACTGGCCAGGTTGGTCTTGCGTCCATCAGTACTTGTCAGAGGTACTACTGCTTCTTTCTGCTGCCAGGCTTGCTTGTATTCAGCAGGTACAACTGGGTGGCTGTGCGAGTTCTCAGGTAGGTTAAAGCAGTTATCCTGCTTCAGTGAGTACAAGAAGCACTGAGGGAGATTGAGAGGAACTATTACATGCCATGGAACCACTAGCCAAATGTTGTCCCATTTAATACTTGAGGACAGAAAAGCAGGCGGCAGTTTTACCCTCTTGATAGTACCTTCTGCGCTGGCATATCTTCTTTTCTTTCCCATTCTCGCCTAATACTCCTGTTTTATCCTTGATCCTACTTTTGAACCTTATTTGATGTGTGGTGTCTCTTTGTGTCATTAACTGATGCATTGAAGATGTTCTTGATGATTTGGAACACTTGCAAGAGCTCAGGTCCTTTCCCTCCCCTCACACACCTCATAACTAGACTACAGCCACAGTTACTGAGCAGTTCCTGTGTGCTGGTGATGGGTTATATTCAGTAGAGGTTTCCTGGGCAGAGCTGACCAAATGTATTTGCTTGTGGACCATGACAGCATCCTCAGCCATTGGATAGGAAGGCTGGAAGACTGCATCCGCAATGCTTTTCTCTCTTGCATGTGATTTCTCAGGGACTTAAATTATCTGAGCTGAGGTGTGCATTGGACTTGTACACCCCGTTAAATGGGCCACGGCTGGACTTCAGTGAAGTCAGTGTGCCCAACGGAGTGGTGCGAGAACGTGTCCTGGAGCTTGGTGTTCCTTGTTGCACATCACACTGCCTTTGGCTTTTTAGAAGTCTTCGTTGACTTCTTAAGAGATCAGTTGAAATTTTTGATGGAAATTGATGAATCTGTGCCCAAATCTGTCAAGTTTTGTATAATGGTTTAAGTATTTAGATACTGGTAGTAAGAGTAACTTCGTGTGTGAGTGCTACTGTGCTTGTTTAGGGTATAACTGCTGAATAAATCTTGTACAGGTTTAGTTTAACTACTTGTAAAATAAGAGTTTTAAGTGACCGAGGTCAGTGGACTTGCCCCAGTGAGGTGACTAGTTGGGAAGTGGATTTGAGTCATTCCATTTATTCTGGTTCTTGAGGAGTGAGTCCTGTGGCTCTTCAAGAAATACTGATTTGTAAGTGTTTTCATGATCATTTGTTGTGAAGCCTGGGCATTGCTGGGGGAAAGAAAAGTTTGTATCACAATTAATATGTTGCTCTAGGATTGGAAACTGGCAGTACAAGGCAACTTCTTATGAGTTTAGGGTTTTGTTTGTGTTGGTTTTGGGTTTTTTTAGCTCTTAGAGATCGGTACAGATCTGTAGCTTTTAGAGGGATAATCTTCAGTGAAATGAAAGTAGTTGGTAGCTACTTTTTCTTTCTTTCAGCGTAGCATGGAAGAACCAGGTGGCTGAGACTGTGGGAACACGTTCTCCTGACTTTGATACAAGTTGGTGTTGATCAATTCTTAGTTCACTTGTGTCCTTTTGCTTTAATTATATGTTCCAACACCATAAGACTTTTAAATATCATATTTTGAGGGTGTTCTTTGCCAAAACTGCATGGTTTAAGTGCAGATCCTGTTGGCAGGCATCTCAGGATCTGTTGACTTCCCTCCTTCGTAGCCCTGTCCTCTCTTGCCTAGATTTCCCTCCTTAAAAGTCAAACAAAATTTGATAAAATAGCAGAGCCTTTTAAAACATTAAAAGAAAGTACATAGAAACCCAGAAAATTATGGTCTCATGAGTATATGGCCCTGTGAAGATCACAGTGTCCTCAACAGTGCTGAGTGAGTAGAAGAAAAACATCTTCCTTGCTTGGTTCAGGCACATCTTGAATCTTCGTTGTGTCTGTCCTTTGCTGCATCCTGTACCTCTGTTGCATTAAGCTGGTTATGTCTTCCAGGGCCCTTCTTTGCTGCCTTATGCTTTGTTGAGATGTTGACTCTTCCCTCCAAGGTTATGAATCTCTGTTCCTGACTTTGAAATGCTCCACGTTTCTGTCTCACCGTTCTTCTCTCTCGATGACATCACCCATGAATGGTTGTTGGGATGCTCTTAATTTTCCCCAAACCTTGTTTTTTTGATGGTATATCTTCAGAAAACTTCGCAGCTGTCATGCCAGTGTTTCTGTCTCTCCAGATTGTATCTGCATTTCTGATATTTCCCATCCAATCTATGTTCAAGTTTCTGCATTCAGTCTCCTATTTTAAGGTCTTTAACACAGGAGTCATCAGCTTACTCTGTATTTGTACAGCTTTTAATGTGATGCAGATGTGATTCCAAAGTGATGCTATGAAAGGTTGATAATACCTTTCAAATTGTTGTTGTGGTAGTTAACAGTTTTGGGAATGCTGCCCATTTTTATATATATTTATGTGTGTATATATAAATATACACTATATATACATATAATATATATAAATGTATGAATATATATAAAATATATATATTGACTAGGGACAAAAGTTAACACATTGTAGCATACTAACATTTGAAAATCTCATAAATAATAAAAGCCATGTATTTTTCCTGTTCCTACCTTGGCTCCTTTGTTAGTTATGGTATTAGCTGCTTTGTGTGGAGAAAATGAAATGGTGAACTCTGATCTTGCCGGGTAAGAAATATTTTTTGTAAAGCTATGCATTTAGACTAATTCTGTCTGCCATACAATGTGCTGAGGATTTGTGATCCTCAGCAGGCATTTGACAGATCTTAACTAGTTATGCTATGTCTTGTCAATCAAAATTAAACGCCTACCTCACTCCTTCCTACTTTCTCTCTCTCTTCCAGATTTTTTTTTAGGTTGGTCATTAAAATTGCTTATAACCATAGAAACGAGGAGAACCCGCCCCTTACGTTCCAGATCTTTAGTGTGATATTCTTGTACTGACATCATGTGAGTTATATACACGATGGCTTAAAAAAACCCAACACAAAACCTGCAGGTCGCAGAGTTGTCATTAATTCCTCCCTATAGTGGCATCGTTTCTACAGATGCCAACCAAAGATCATGTCCCTCTTGCATTCCTGTGTGGTGTCCAGCAGGAGAGACCCTGCTGTGGAGAAACAGCCTGACAGGATTGATTCAGAGAAGAAAACAGATACATCCATGGGATGGGAAGGGTGGGAGGATGAGATAAGGAGAAGATGGGTCGTGAAGCAGTCTCATGTGCAATGTAGTGCATGTAGATAACTTCAATATTGGTTTGCATCCTCCTAGGGCTGCCTGCACCATTGGGCGCTCTGAGAGATGGGCGTAATATTGATACTTCTGTAGAACTGGGCCACCATGTTTCTCTGCTTAAGGACCCAAGTTCCCACTTGGCAGGGTGGGATGTGTCATGGCTTAACTTGTGAAAAACTAAAACAATTACTGATTTTTGCTTGTAGAGGCAGTTTAAAAATGTTTGACCCAAGGCCTCATGAAGGTGGTAGAAGCCCTTACCTTAGAGGCAATAAGCATCCTGAGATTTCAGTTCTGGACTCTCTGTGCTGGACAAATAATGTTGTTTTCATTTGGAGCAAGATTGCTCCATGTGAGATTTGCTTGAGGCAAGATTTCTGACTTCCCTGTCCCACCCACCTTAAATTGCACGGTCATGTTAATATTGCTGGGTTTTTTTTTTTTTTTTTTTCCTTACAAATTTAAGGGTTAATTGATCAGATGAAAGTAGTTAACTGCAGCTGCCAGCATTGTTCTCTATAACTCCCTCAGTTTTGCTCTTTGAATTAATTATGGGAACTTGGTAACACATGGAAGCAATACATGTTGTTAAGGAGTGACTTTCCTGGGGACGTGATGGCAGGGCTGGAGGGATCCTCTGCTGCTTGCAATTTGCTGGGACCTTTGAACGCGCTGAGATGGAGCGTGCATCAGAGAAGGGGAAAGTGCAGTCCTGGTGCTAGAGCAGGTTGATGTGTAATTTAGCTGTATACCAAGCCGTTACCTCTGCTTTACAATAGGTTGTTTTTCTATTAGATTTTAATCTAATAGATTTATGATTTTCTAGTAGATTAAAAACAAAGAAACAAAAAAACCTCCCCAAAAACCAGTGTCGCACAAAACCCAGAAAATATGCTCCCAAGACTGTTGGACGTTGAAACATAGACTTTGTTTGGTTTTCAATGTGTAGATGTGATCCAGTAGACAGTGGTACTTCATATTGATGCCTCCTTAGCTGTGTTAGAGGAGGAATGGGATCTGTACAGGGTGTCCTGCGTCTCTGTGGTAAAGTGCACATGCTTTGTGTGTCACTGTACAGTGATTACAAAGAGGGAAGGTTGCCTCCTTGAGAAATCACAGCATGGCTTGATGTTTGGAAGGTCCTCACAATGGAGATGTGGATTGTTCATGAGGCAGTTGGATGTGGGAGTTTCATCACTCTTTCTATAGGAAGGCTTGTCCCTTGGGAAGATTAATTTTGACCTTTGGCCAGAGAAAATAACAAGGAAGGAGCACTGTGTGATGTAGCATGACAGTACGTTGCTGGGCAGCATCCTAAAGTTGAAACGTCTGTCTTACCCTGTCATCAAAAGCTGGTGCTGACTGCTGTGATTTAACTTAAAGGTTCTAAAGGTTTTTTTTGTTTTCATGTGTTGGAGCTTCTGCTTTTGGCTTCTGAGGGTGTTGTAGTACATTGTGTTCATCAAAGAAGAAGAATGGGTAATTGTGTGATTTTTCTAAGGGTACGAAAACTCAGGGCAGGAGCTCTTTGAGCATCCTTTGCTGCTCTCTCCAGCCCCAGTGTCATCCCATGTGATCTGACATTCTGTAGTCTCCTATCCCAAGGAGGGATTAGAATGCTTTGTTGATAAGTCTGGAAGACTGAGTCCTGCATGATGATGCTTCTCCTTCTTAAACCAACCAACCAAAGTTTTCAACAGTTTGATTAAAGTATTTTCTTTGAGGAATAATTGCTGTAAAAACAGCGTAATACTTGTATGTCCTTAATTTTATACAGCGTAAAAGTGCCTCTACCTGAGTTGCCTAAGCCATAATTTTTCTTATTTCCTATTTTATTTTTTATTAAGGCATGATAAATTGCATTAAAAGCATGTTAAATACTTTTTGAAGCATCGGTTTCCAAATTTGGGACAAAAAATTCGAGCTGTTAAAATGCGTGTATGGGAAGTGGATTTATTACATCATTAACTAGAGTCTTCAGAGTTGTGTAAGCTATTGGATCTTTACAGATGTTCTTCTAAAATATGCAGTTGTGTATTTTTCTATATGAATATATCTCTGTCTGTTGCTCTATACACAGCATGTGCACATGCACTCTTGTACAAATAATCTTCCCCAAAGTAAAAATTTATTTTTTTCCTCTTTCTATGTAATTTAATTAAAAATCAGTTATAAAGATACCACAATTATTTTTCAGTCTTCTGGTAACTGCTTTATAACAGATCGGCTGGTGTTAAAAAGGTATGAGTCCTTTGTGTAGCTTTGTGTTACACTATCCTAGCAAAGGTTTTACTCTTCTGTGCTGAGTCCACTTGGTTGTCCCAGTTGCATGCTTCTAGCTTAGCCATCCCTTTAGTTGCATGGGTTTTCTTTTTGTTGGGGATGTAGGAAAAATGGTGACATATCCTGCTAAAGTGGCTAAAAGTGAATATAAAATATGAGACCACTAAGCAGGGGGTAGTGACAGTTACATGAAATCACGAATTGCAGAAGATGAAAATTAGTTGCTGTATTTCACTGAGCATCCCCTAATTTTTGAACCCTGAAAGTGGTAGGTGTTTTTATGTGTGTTTTACCTTGTCAAGAGATACTGTGTAGACCAAAAGCAAAGCTTGCCTAATACATATATTTTTCTTTAACAAATTCACATGGTGTTAAAACTACCAAAGGCAGTCAAAGCTAAAGATACAGCTAAAACCTCAGTCTTGGGAATGCCTGCACTTCAGACCGGGGGAAACAGAGCAGATAAAAACCTGTATGAACTTTTCACTTTTGATTTTTATTTATTTTCCTTTTACCTGAACAGAGACGATACTGCTGAGACGGGCCTTGGGTCTGTTAGGCTATTGCTGCGTGGTGGTGAGCTAGTGGATCCACAGCTCAAGGAAATAAAATTGTGGGTGAGATTTTTTCTGTTTTCTTTCTTTTGATAATCCTTCCTGTTCCACGTTATTTTGTTTTGTGGTTGGTTTGGTTTTTTTTTTTCTTCTTTTTCCCCAACTCCGTATCCCTTAAACTTGTTGGAGGTGATGCTCTATTTTGTAGACCCACCCTCTGGACTTGGGTGTGCAGGAATGCTGTGGGCTCAGTGCTTGCGTATGTTCACCTCTGGATGGCATCTTCTGCTCTTGTGGTGGTTTCCTTGTTTTAACTGATCAATATTGGGTGAGCTCCATCCAAATTCTTCCCCTAACAGCTGATCTTTCCTGACTTGGCTGATTCATTAAGCTCTGGGATGTCCTGCACTCACAGTGTATTGACATTGAGTTGGGCTTTCTGGCCAAAGCGAGTATTAATGGGTATGCTCTGCTAGGAACAGATGGTCAGGGAAAGTATCAGTTTTCAAGGTGTAACAGACTGTGTCTGTAAAACCTATAGCGTTTTTTTATCAGCAGAAATGGTTTTCTTAAACTACATCTGTTTTTCCCACCTGGAATACTGTTAACGGTAATTTGTATCGTGGTTAGAATAGTAGTTTCATATACTCCAGCTTAATAGTAGGAAATAAGTCTTCTCTTGGGTATTTTTGGCTTGGTATCTGTTTCTCCTTCGTAGAATACTTTAGAAAGTATACTAGAATTAGAAAAAAGGAAGGCTTTTATATATTTATCTGAATCAATTGATTATCTTACACTTAATTCTTATTCAAGAACTCATGATCTTTGAAACACGTCCTTAAAAAGGATTTAATTTCCGTATGTCTGTTTTCCATAGCATGGGGAGCATTGGCATGTGCCTGCCCTGTTTCATATACAGAGCTAAACAGATTTGTAACATTCAGTAAATAGTATGCAGAAAGTATGCCTATTAACATCCTGAGTAATCACCAACAACAGAGTAAATACGAGGTTAATGAGATTAACAGGAAAGAGGAACTTAAGTATTTGAGTGCACCTCCCCACGGCCCCATAGCCGGTGGCAGCCCTGTTTCTGTTGACGAGCCCAGCATGGCTGTAGACGCAGTAGTGATTTTGCTGCTGTTCCCCATACAATACTTAATGAGTTCCTACTGCTGGCATTTTCTTTAGTTACTGTATAATATTATTAAATCCCACTCCTTGCAAGAGGATTATAGTGTTGGGGTTTGGTTTTTTTTTTTCCTCTTTCTTTCTTTTAAAAGTAAATCTTTATTTGTATTTTTTGCTATTTGTTTCTAGTGCTGTGGCTCGGTGATAAGGTGGCTGATTAGCCATTTTCTGAAGTCTTCTCCCAGGCATCTGGTACCCTCCTAGATGTCTCCTCATGGCCTCTGGAAAAATTGGCCCAAGTCTTTTCTGGGAAACATGCTACTGTCAGAATATTGTACTCATAAGTGCATTGAGATGTAGATCTTATTTTCTTATTCCAGGCTTGATCTTGACTTGATTTCAGTGTCCTTTGCCTTCCTCCTTCCAAGTGCTCTCCATCACATATTCTCCATTAAGTCTTGCAGGGAGAGGAAGACTGATTTCCAAGTAAAAACATGACCTTTCCCCACCCCCGCACTGTAGTATCACTCAAGCCCTCTCTCTTTTCCAGGTCGGTGGGTTTTCTGGACATGGTGCTTTCTGTCCATCTTCCTCTAGCATCTTCTGGCAGTCATCAATGTTTTCTCAATGTCACTACCTCAGAATTATATTTATTTGAGTTTTCTCCACCCAACACTGCATATGGGTGGTTGACTCAAAGCTCTAGGCACCAACTCCCCTTACTGGTCCGTTGACAAACTGCAACTTGTTTTTTTTATATTTCAAATGAAAATGCCTTACTGAGAAACCTGTTTTGTTTACTGAAGATAAATCTTGTACTTATGACCCTAGCTTTTCTTTTTACAGTGGTTCTGATTAAACCATGAACCTTCAATTTAAACAATTCGGGTAGAGTATGGGCACTGCATATTGCCTACATGAATTATTTGCCTCTTAGCTTTTGATTTTATTTTTTAGGGTTTGGGTTTGGTGGGGTTTTTTTTGTGTGCTGTTTTTGATTTTTTTTTAGGTTTTTTTTTAGTATTGCAAGTTACTTCCTTCAGGTTTCAATTGAGTAGGACAGTGATTTCTCTCTCCTGTCAGCTCTTTTACATTTTGGTGTGAGAATGACTGGTTAAGGGATCAGGAGCACAAGCAGTGTTCTACTCTATCCTTCCAGTTGCAGGGAACAATGAGGGAAGAAACAGGAAGAGGCAGCAGATCAATACCTGGCTCCAAGCCTGGTGTCACTGGCTGAATTTTGTTTTTTTTTGATCACTGGCCAGTTTACACAATACCAGGCCTACTGGTAACAGACGAGGTATACCTGTCTCAAAGCAGGAAAAGGACCTTTGCACAGGAGTTTGCAGCATTCATGGAAAGAGATTTAAACTAGATTTGAAGGGTGAAAGTGATAAAACCAGGCTTGAAAGAGATATGCCTGGGGACGGCATGCCAATGTTTGAGGGACAATGTGCTAGTGAGTTCCTTCAGTCTGATGTCTCGGTGGTGGTAGAGGATGGAGATCTGTGTGGCAGAAAATTCACAGGGGTTACTGATGTGTTGGAAACCATAGAAGTGCCTGAGAATGGTCAGATAGGAATTGGGGCTTCTTCCCCCAGCAAAAGGTGGCAGGATCAATAGCCCCACCAAAGTGCATCTGCATCAAGGCGCACAGCATGAGGCATCGGACAGGAGCGGCTGGAAGACATTGTGCAGCTGGAAAATGTTGGCATAGTTGCTGTCACTAAAACACTGGCATGATGCAGGGGATGGCTGTAAACTCTTCTGAAGGGATGGGCAAGGAGGGAGAGGCGGCGCAGTAGCCCTGTATGTTAGGGAGTGTTTTGACTGTCTGGAGCTTAATGATGGTGACGATAGGGTCGAGTGTTTATGGTAGGAGTCAGGGACAAGGCCAACCAGGCAGGTGTCCTGGTGGGAGTCTGCTACAGACCACCCAACCAGGATGAAGAGGCAGATGAAATACTCTACAAGAAGTCTCACAATCGCTAGCCCTGGATCTCGTGGGGGACTTGAACTTAGCAGGTGTCTGCTGGAAGTACAGTTCAGCGGAGAGGAAAGGGTCTAGGAGACCCCTGGAGTGTGTGTAAGAGCTCCCTGACCCAGCGGGTGAGTGGGCCAGCGAGGGAAGGCGCCCGTGGAGGTGCTGCTCGTGAACAGAGGCGGCCTGGCGGGTGATGTGATGGTTGGCGGCCACCTTGGGCACAGCGACCACAAAACGCTGGAGTTTCCATTTCTCAGAGAAGTCAGGAGTGGGGTCGGCAGAACTGCCGGCTTGGGCTTCTGCAGGGCAGGCGTTGGGCTGTCTAGGAGCCTGGCTGACAGAGTCCCTTGGGAGGCAGTTCTGAAGGGCCAAGGGCTCCAGGAAGGCTGAGCGTCCCTCAAGGAGGAGATGTCAGAGGTGCAGGCGCAGGCTGTCCCCATGTGTGGGAAGGCGAGCGGGCAGGGAAGGAGACCAGCCTGGCTGAAGAGAGAGCTTTGGCTGGAACTCAGGGGAAAAAGGAGAGTTTGTGACCGTTGGAAGAAGGGGAGGCAGCTCAGGGGGGCTGTAAGGATGTTGTGAGGTTATGCGGGGAGAACATGAGTAGTGCCAAAGCCCAGCTGGAACTTACTCCGGCTACTGCCATAGAAGACAGTAAGAAAAGTTTGTATAAATACATTAGCAACAAAAGGAGAGCTAATGAGAATCTCCATCCTGGATTGGATGCGGGGGGTAACATAGTGACAAAGGGTGAGGAAAATGGTCCCTAATGCCGCCTTTGCACCAGTCTTTAGTAGTAAGACCAGTTTTTTCTCAGGTTGCCCAGCCTGCTGAGCTGGAAGACAGAGACAGGGAACAGAATGAAGCTCCCGTAATCCAGGGGGAAGTGATGAGTGACCTGATACAGCACAAAACCACACACAAGTCTATGGGGCCAGGTGGGATCCACCCGAGGGTACTGAGGGAGCTGGTGGAAGTGCTCATCAAGCCAAATCCAGTCATTTATCAGCAGTGCTGGCTGAGTGGGGAGGTCCCAGAAGACTGGAGGCTAGTCACTGTGACGCCCATCTAGAAGAAGGGCAGGAAGGAGGATCTGGGGAACTGCAGGCCTGTCAGCCTGACCTCCATGGCAGGGAAGGTTATGGAGCAGATCATCCAGAGTGCCTTCATTCGGCACGTACAGGAGAAGGAGGTGACCAGGCCCAGCCAGCATGGGCTTATGAAAGGCAGGTCCTGCTTGACTAACGTGACGTCCTTCTACAATAACATGACCTGCCTGGTGGATGAGGGAAAGGCTGTGGGTATTGTCTCTGAAGTTTAGTAAAGCCTTTGACACTGTTTCCAACAGCATTGTCCTGGAGAAACTGGCCCCTCACTGGAAGACAGACATTGAGGTGTGCAGGAGCGGGCTGCAAACTAGGACCATGCGTGGCAATCAGTTAGATGAGGGGAATGTGCTCGAGCTTGTCTAGACAACAATTAACATGATGAGGCATGTTTACAGAGCACAGGGGAGTGGGAGACGGATGGCGCCAAGGAAAGGTAACACCTTGCTGTTAATTGATGGTAGTTAACCACCAATCAGGGATTGCCTAGTATGCAAGGCTTAGCTTCAAGAACCAATCTGTTTAAAACGCGCAGCTTCTGAAAGTGTATAAAAACGCGTGCTTCTGTACAATAAATTGACAATTGCTTGCATCAAGCTGCGTCCCGTCTCTTCATTCGCCGCAGAGGTGTGGGAGCATGTCTAAAGAAAGGCAACAAAGCTGGTGAAGGGTCTAAAGCACAAGTCTTTTGAGGAGTGGCTGAGGTAACTGGGGTTGTTCAGCCTGGAGAAAAGGAGGTTGAGGGGGGACTTTATGGCTCTCTACAACTACGTGAAAGGAGGTTGTAGCAAGGCGAGTGTCAGTCTCGTAAGTAACAAATGATAGGATGAGAGCAAATGGCCTCAAATTACACCAGAGGAGGTTTAGATTGGATATTAGGAAGAAATTCTTCCCCAAAAAGGTTGTGAAGCCCTGGAACAGGCTGCCCAGGGAAGTGGTTGAGTGACCATCCCTGGAGGTATTTAAAAGACCTGCAGATGTACTTAGGGACATGGTTTGGTGGTGGACCTCATAGGGCCAGGTTAATGGTTAGACTTGATGATCTTAAAGGTTTTTTTGAACCTAAAAAAATCTATGATTCTGTGATTGTGCCCTGTCACAGCTTTGCCCACAGCTGAGATTTCCTTTCCAGACTGCATTGCTGGAAGTGAGCCCAACATCTTGGCATTGGCTGGGCAAAGTGGAAGAGCACTTGACTGCTTCTGCAATGCTGTGGGAGGGAGGAGATATAATTCCACCAAATTGCTGTCCAGCAGCACAGCTTGTAAAGGTCCTCTGGGTTCATCTCAGTGTGGTGGTTTAATGATTTGCTGCTCTTTAAGAACTGAGAATCATACAATAGTTTGGATTGGAAGGGATGGCCTTTAAAGCAATGACCTTTAAAGGTCATCTTGTCCAACATGCCTGCAATAAGCAGAGAAGTCTTCAACTAGATCAGGTTGCTCAGAGCCCTGTCCGACCTGACCTTGAACACTTCCAGGGATAGGGTATGTACCTCCTGTCTGAGCAACCTGTTCCATTGTTTCACCATCCTCATTGTAATAAATGTGTTCCTTGGAAACTGAGAAGATGGGGTTTTGATGGGAATAGTTTCTCCCTTGCCTTGTGAAGACGCGATATAGGTCAGTCTGAGAAGAAAGTAGCTCTTGAGTTTGCTTGGTGGGATGGTCTTTCTCCACTTTCCCACAGTTCCTTTTATGGTTTATAACTGGGAGACCAGTTAAACTCGGTGATGCTCTCTCAGTGCTGAGGCTTTGGCTGTGAGTCACAGTACTGGTCAGCGTGCAGAGAGCTCATGCTGATGCTTCCAGATGTTGCAGTGTAGTTGGACAGAGAGCTTGCTGATATGGAGGACAGCAAGACCTTCATAAGAGGGAGGAGGAAGCTGTTAAAAGCCACAGCATGATTGCTTGTGGTTTTATTTTGATCTCTTTGCATATAGAAAAGTGGTGGAAATCATAAATGGGTGTACGTTAGTGCAGAGGAGGGACTTGCACATATTCCTGTGCAACGGCAGGGAAAACTATTCAGGTTGCTGCAGCATGTTACTAATATTTGTGTATGAATGCTTAAAATTTTACAAGAGACTTTTAAAACCTGAGAAATCTATTTTGTTATCTTATAAGTGGATGATTAAACCCTCCACATTTTCTTCTTTTTCACTGTGGAAATCTTGAAGTCATTACACTTGTTTTCTTTAGAAATCACACTAAAAGCAAAGTGTGGCTTCATTATTTATTTATTTATTTAGGGAAAGCGCTTCTCTTCCTGTTTTATTGAAAAGCATTTTAATTGATCTTTCAGACTGTTGAGAATAGGACAGAGAAGAAAATATTTAATGCAATGTGTAATTCTTTCTGGTTTTGCCTCAAAATAATAAGCCACTTTGCTAAGATTTATGTATCTGAAGACATTTTATGCACACAGTGCAGCTATGTTTTATCTGCCTACTGCAGCAGGCTGATGCAAAGAAATGCTTTGATCAATGGTATGAACTCGTTCAGGATAACTCCCAAAATGTTCCAGTGATAAACACAGTACCACTTTCTTGCCACCTTGATTATAATTGTATCTTTTTATGTTTGTGACTTACATTTTCTTAATTGAAACTACGTGAAGGTTAAAAATTAAAATGATGCAAGTCCATTTCTTGCTGGGCTGTACTAAAGCAGAATAACACCCCATTTAACCAGGAGTCTTTCCTATGGATTTTGCAGCACTAGGACACTTTGGAGGCAGGTGAGGTGCCTGTGCCTTGTCTTTTAATTTTCCTAGATAACGCAATGCTGCATTACAGGGTGTATGGAAGGCTGGCAATTGAACACAGATTGCCTGAATTGCAGAGCATCGCTTCAGTGTTAACACCTCCCTCCTGTCTATTTAATGTGAAACACCTGTGGAGATGCAGTGCTGTGCTTACCTTCAAGGTCTGAGGTCTGAGCTTCTTCAGTCTGCACATGCTGGCTGAGTCAGAAGTATTTATGGGCTGGATTCACCTTGCTTTGCCTCCATTGTAGTCAAAGGTCAACTAAAATAATGCGTATCAGGTCTTGTTCAGTGGTTGTGATTTGTGGTGGTTGAGATGTGGACAACATATGTATTAATTCACACCTCCATGGTTTGCTTTTTCAGTACTAAAGACTTCTGGGGATATCTGGACATGGTTTGGAATAGTCACTGAGAGACTGTGTCTGCAAGCTCTCACTAAAATAATGAGCTGTAGCCTGTCATGGTGGGCTGAAGCAGAGCTTTTTGGAGGTGTATGGCAGCGTGCCAGAGGAGTGATGGAGAAGGGACTGAGCTTGAAGCCCCCATCGAAAACCTCTTGCTTGCATGTAGCCAGACTAGAGCCGCACAAACAGGTGTCCTGCTCTTGAAGGTCCAGCTGGTAATCATTGAGTTTGTGCATTGCTGTAGGATATAGGTATTGTGAGCTGGAAGATGTGCCAGCGCAAGACAAGAAGGTTCATTCCTGACTTGCTTAACTTAAAATTTATTGGAGAGTAAAAGGAAGCGAGGAGATAATGATCAGCATCAGAGCCAGCTGAGAGGCTGGAAGCAAATCTCAGCTCACAGCAAGGGTGTTTCAGGGCAGTAGTTCCTGAAGGAAGCCTGATGTCCCACAAGGACAGTTTTGGGAAGTCCTTTGGAGCCTAGGAAGACTGAGGAGATGTGGACCATGGGGTTGTTGACAGCTTTCCATGCTGGTGAGTTTCTCCGTGCAAGAGGTTCAACTTCCTATAAGTTGCGTGAATGTCTCAAATAATTGAACCACCTTGTTGAAATAGCTTTCAATAATTCAGAGGTGTTCAGCTGCATTTGTTTGAAATATGCCGTGTGCCATGCCTTAAGAGTACCTTTTCAATGTATTGTTGGGTCTCTCAATTTAATTTAAAGTTGAGCTTGAGAAAAAGAGCCCCTGTCTGCCCTCTCACTCCCTAAAAAAAAAAAAAAAAAAAAAAAAAAAAAAAAAGTGAGAACTAAGCAAAAAGAATTTGTCATGAAACTAAATTCACTTAGAAATACCTAGTTTAGAAGGGCATCTTTAGAAGCTCATTCTGTACTTTTATTGCAAGGATGGTGTTATACTGCTGTACTATATCAGAGAACTGTGTAACAGCAACTCCTCTGTCCTGAACAACTGCCTAGAGCTGTAGGGTTTTGTGTTTAACCCAACGAATATTTTAGCTTGGTCTTTCCAGGGGTAAAATGAAGGAGTAGCTGCTCTGAAGGATTAGTACAGGATGAGTTAGGCGTTTGTAAAAGGCATTAAAAGCCACAGTTGCTGTAGCTGGATTACATCCCAGTGCTGGAAATGGGAGGCAAGATGCTGTGGTTCGTTGTCCTGTTGCAGATCCTCCTGCTGATGGACCTGGCTGCTGTGGGTAAAGCACAGGTCTGGTGTGAGCATGGCAACATGCATCTGGATTGCAGGATGAAGACAACTGGTTATTTGTTTAGAGTGTGCTTAGATGAAAGGTGCTAAGATCAGATGAAAAGGGGAAAAAACCCTAACAACGAACCTCAAAATCCCTCATGCTTCCCAGCATCAATCATAAAAAGAATAAAAAACCTCAAGGATATCTCTTTTCTTTTCTCTCACAGTTTCAGTAAGCGCTACAGGCCAAATGCTTGTGCTCACCACAAGGAAGCTGTTTCTTGACCCCAGAAGCTGCATCCCATCATCTTCCCCCTTGCTCTCAGCCACGAGGCAGGAGTAACGCAGCCCACTGGGAAAGGAGATGCACAAGGAGTAGCTTGCAAGCAGAGAATGGTGGTGTCCTCTGTATGTCCTGCCTCTGCAGCATCACCACACAGGTCCAGGATAGGAGCCAGCCAACATCTTTGATCTAGGTAGCCACTAGCTGGGGGTATTGACACCCGTTTTCCCACTATCAGGGTTATCTGGTGATCCAGCAATGCTTGGAGCAGCCCAGCTTTTGGTCTGCTGGCTGGGCTTGGTGCTGGTTTTTTGCTACCTTCTCAGAAATCACTCTCAACTCAGCTTGCTTTTTTTAGTAACGTGCATCATTTGTAATACTAAAGGCTCTCCTGCAATGGAGGAGTTTTTGGCTGTTATTTTTAACTGAATGTTTCATTGATCTGATTTACAGCATGAGCTGCTGGCTGCTATATTAGCAAGAGAGAGGAGAGCCAGCCATGGTGTGGGGCAGGGAAGAAGCAGTGTGGGGAGGTCTTGAGTTATCTCTCTTGTCAGAGCTAATGCATCGCAGAGCTGCAGCCCAAAGATGCCTTTTTGCATCATTCTAAGCCAATAAAAGTCAGGGCTCCACTCTCTTTTAAGTGGATCCATGGACTTCAGCCCTATGCAACATTTTGGCACTGGTATGCTGGTGTCTGTGTGGTGAGCCAGTTCCAGAGCCTGATTGATTCAAAACAAAACCCTACCAGAAATAATAATAATAATAATAAAAAGACTTAGGGGAAAAAAAAACCCCACAAAACCAAACATGTAGATTTTAGGTAGATGGTGGGATGTAGTCTGAGCTCTGCAAGGCAGCTTGCTGCTCTTGCTTGGGTTGAATGAATTTTGCTTGCAACCCCAGCTGAAGAGGCTGAGTGCCAGGCATCAGGATATAGTGGGACCTTGGTTGGTGCAGCAGGGTGGAATGTGGTTCCTTTTGGGCAGCACTGTTGTCTGTGACGTGGAATGCAAAGCCTCCATCGCTGATGCTTTGCTACATGGTGACTGCAACCCAGAGCTAGGAGCACCTGAAACCTTCAGTGACAGGTTTGAGGGTTCAGCTTAGCCCTAACCAAGTGTGTAAATAGCTGCAAGCCAGAGGAATGGGTTGTTTTTCTACTAGGTGAACAAGAAAATGAAATATAAATACAATGTTTGGGGCACAGGTATGAAAGTGGGAACAGAGGAGCGCCATTAAGTTGTTTGCAGAAATGGATTTTTTTTTTTTTTTAATGGTAGTTGGAAGTCTCTCACTTCTTTTAAAGCTTTCTCCTGTTGGTGTCTTTCTGCCTTTTAGTAGGCTGGCTGAGTTAACCACATCAGAGAAAAGAGTACAGTTTGCTGATTTTCTCTTCTGTCCAACTATCAATGAATGTGTTAAGGAAGCACCTAAAGACTTAGTATCTCAATGTCCTCAAGGAAAACAGGAAAATTCACTGACTTGCCTGTTTTTTTGGTATAATCCAGTCAAACAGTTAGTACGTGTCCTGGTCTAGATTACCCATGTATGCTGCTTGCTGTCTGTGTGGTGCTTGGGATGATGCTTTGGAGAATGAATTGAGACATGAATGGGGCTTGAAGCTGCAGAGGGGAAGTGCCCGTGAACACAGGCAGTATGTGGAGAGATTGTGACAGAAGCATCATGGTGACACAGAGTAAGGGAGCAGAGCTATCATGGCAGGAAGCATTTTGTACGGGACATGGGCAGAGATGCTCAGCTCCACTGTTGGCTTTGAGAATGCATTGCTCTGCAGTGCTCAGTGCTATGCAGTGTAGAAATGTGTGGTTTTATCACTGCTAAGGCACGTTAAGCAAACAAAAAGGACTTAGAGACCCTTCAGTTGAAGGGAAGTGTGTCTTTTTTTCAAGATACTGTTCTGAAAGTTGGGTGTTTAGGACGTAGTTTTCCTGATCTAAAATAGCTGAGTCACCGGGCATTTGGTGCACTTGGTAAATCCCCTGGAGGTGGAACCAAAGAAATGGTAACATCAAGGAACCTAATTCTGAAAAATAGCACCTCTGTAACAGTCAGGGTGGCTATCTTTGTTTTAGAGATCCTGAATTGCTGAATTGTTTTATGACAAGTGTGTCTATGTCCACAGTTAGAAAGTAGGGGTGAGGTTCAACCTGTCCTGTTAGTTTGAGCTTCTTCATATTTTCCTGTTTTCTCCTTTGGCTTGGCATTAAGCTCGCAACTGGAGTTTGGACCATGAAGGGCCCACTGAAGTTAGTGATAGTGCTGTGTATCAGTTGTCTGCTTGATGACATGCAACACAAACCTCAGTCCTGTTCTTCCAACAAAACCACATAAAGAGTTTCTCCTCTACTTGAGAAACTGTGTTTTCATTGGATGATGGTGTTCAGAGGGGAAGAAGTGAAGTCTTTACATTGCAAATGCAACAGCAGATAAGCAAAAGGGCTGAAAGCTTAAGGCTAGCCAGCTCAGGGCAGCAATCCTTTGCACTTTGCTGGAGGGGGATCCTGGCTACTGAGACTTCTGCACTGAAAGCCAGCTGGCAGATGGGAGATAACTCCAAACTGTTCTTTTGTGTTGGTATGTGTGACTTTGCCAAGGAGGAGGTTCCTGTCGCGCTGGGTGCTACTATTCATGGTACTAATGCAAATTTCTATGCTTCATCATGAGATGTTCTGGGCCTCTGAAGATAAGTATGCCTTCGTGTCTGAGGTGAGGAAGGTTCTTGCATACCCAGACTTGCTTTCTGAGGGCTCTTTTCCCTGAATGCCCAAATTAGCTCTTTTTTCTGTGGAGATGTTGTTTGTAAATTTTTTGTTGCCTTCCACTGACTTCAATTTACCAGTGACCTTTCTTGCAGCCTGAATGCAGTGTTTTTGGTACTGTGAGCAATATAAACTCTCTTAAATTATACCTCTTGCCCCCCATCCATCTCAGTTTAGCTTTGCAGGAGGATCGTGCATTATCACTTGGAGTTTGCTTTCAGAGTTGAGGAGGGTGATAAATGCTTGTGGTAGAAACTGGCTAACATGGACTCCTTTAGGTGGCTCAATATGTGGAGAAGAAAGAAGAATGGATTTTTAATAGTGGGGGTTTTTTGGGTTTGTTTTTTTTTTTTTTCTCTTCATGATAGAATTGTAGAATGGTTTGGGCTGGAAGGGACCTTAAAGATCATCTCTTTCCAACCCCCCTGCCATGGGCAGGGACACCTGCCACTAGACCAGGTTGCTCAAAGCCCCATCCAGCCTGGCCTTGAACACTTCCAGGGATGGAGCATCCACAGCTTCTCTGGGCAAACATGTTCCAGTGTCTCACCACCCTCACAGTAAAGAATTTCCTCCTGATATCTAACCTAAACCTACCCTCTTCTAGTTTAAAGCCATTCCACCTTGTCCTGTCTCTGTGTCATCTTTTTCCTGTGTTTTCTGGGATTTTAGGCAAAGATGTTCAGGTCAGTTGATTTTTCCTGTCCCACAACTAGAAATGACAATTCAGGTCATTGCATTAAAGGCAGCTGTGACTTGGTGATAAGCTGGACTAGTGCAAACTCTGCCATGTGTGCTTGCCTTTGCATGCTTTTGCACCTGGAATTGTTTCCACCTCCATGAGATGACTTTTGATTGGAAACCTACAGGTGAGTTGCTGTATTTTTCTTAGTAATCTCTGGCACTCCCTTAATTTTTACACTGCAGTTTAGTGGAAGGGCTGTTGAGATCCAGCTGTGTTGGCATTCATCAATTTTGCTCTTGCTTAACTGCAAACAAGACTGTGTGTTAGGTGGCAAAAATCTTTAAAATAGAAAAGCAAATTCATGCAATGAATGATGTACATTAGTTTTTGGAGTAAAGTGACAAAAATTGGATCATTGTTTTAACTGAAGTACTAAATTTTTGTTAGCACCCTGCAATACTTAATTGTGGTCCTGATTTCTTGATCAAATGGGAGGGTAATATGGGTGAATGCATCTGCTGGTGGATGCATTTGTGACAGATTTATGTTGGAAACACACTGTGTAATTTGCTGGTTGGGCACTGTATACTTGGGGAGCAAGAAAGTAGTCTTCAGGTCTCTGGTTGTGGAACATCTGCTCCTTGGAGGAGGTATATTGCTGTCCATGAACTGATACTCTGCTGCTTCTCAGACTACGTATATGTGAAGAAACGCAAGTGGCTGAAGTGACTTCAGGGCTGGAGGAGCAGTGGCTGGCTGCACTACTGTTGGCTACGCCACCAAGATTGGCCTTACTGTTGGTGGGGACACGAGCCAGGATGTCACAAAAGAAATGTCTGAAATGCAAGCTTCAGAAGGAGGATCTCCGTCTGCCAAAGAGCAAGCAGAAGGCACCTGGTTTCCTACAGGTGTGCCTTTTACCTCCTGACACATTCTCTGCCCCTTGCTGTCTTTAGTTGCTTCCCCACCACAAGACAAGCTGTGACTCTGGCTGGGTGCCCATTTTTTAATTACTTTATTTATATATATATATATTTATATATAAAATAAAGTTACTCGGGGGTAATCCGCATGCTGGGTAGTTTCTGCAAGTGTTGTGATTTGAACTACTCCACACTGGTGTTCACTTATCTTTCTCTCCTTGATTCAGCCCTTAATATTTCACTCAACTTTTAGGGTGGTATGATGTTTTAGGATTTTTCCCCCCCTTTTTTCTCCATTTTCCTTGAAGCTGTCCAAGAGCTTCAAGTTAGGGAGCAGCTGAAAGGGCAGGAGAGTGGGACTAGTACATGGGAAAGTCAGGGTAGACCATTGATGGTTCTTGTATTGTAATTCTTTGTGGCGATCATCACCATGTTGCTGGGAAAGGCTGAGGAAGTGGCATCTGTCATTCCGTGACCATGGGAGGCTGGCCATTTTGTTTGCAAATATGGGAAAACTATAGGATGAGCGTCTGGAGGCAGTGCCATGGTAACAAGTAGTAAAGGTTTCTCTGTCTGCTCCAGAAGATCTCCTGGTGGGGAATGTCGAAAAATGCATCTCCTGTGACTTCTGCATCCCTTGTGACACAGCATCTCTCTTGACTTTTGGTAGCCTATTTGTGGAAGTGTTCATGGAACATATTCTCCTACATATTTTCCCATCTGTCTTTTTTCCCCGAATTCACTGGCCTTGGTGTATGCTTAAGAATAGACATGCTTTCTGCATTATGTTGAGAAGGCAGCTAAGAATTTATTTTTTGACCTTCCTGTGTTTAGATGATAATATTTTTAGTATCTTACATGATGGCTGTTTCTGAGTTGATTTGTAGTTTGGACTTTCTTTTCCCATTTAACTTTAGAGAAGAAAGCTTGATCATTGTCTTAATCCGAAAGATAATTTGGGGTGTTCTGTCACCCAGACGAGGTTGTGCAAGGGGCCTTTTCATGGTGCTTTGTTACCCTTTTACATTGTTTATAAAATGCCTTTTCAAGAATCGATGAATTGGGCTTGTGGGATTTACAGTCTGCAAGAACATACAGTCGCTAGGCTGTACAGACCCTGAAGAAGCATGAAAAAAGAGAGACCCCAAAATATCATACTTCCTCTACCCTCAAAAAATGTGAAAAGGGGAGGAAGAGATTGTTACTCTATGTAAATTTTTTTTAATTATTTTTCATTTTTTAAATTACCTTCCTCACAGTATTGGTGATTAGATGGGCTTTTTCTTTTATTTGTCACCCCATCTTAAGCTGGATTAAGGCAGATAGCTAGGGATGGTGTGGCCTTTTCAAACAAGGGATAATACAAACAAGAGCATCTGGAATGACTGTAAGATTGTAAGATACAGAAAAAGTTTCCTGTAAAAATGTATCTCTTTGGGATGTGGTGTATCCCTTGAATGCAATGTAGTTGGACCCTGTTCAGCTGTGTAACTTTTGACATGGATTGGCATCTGGTTCTCTGAAGGCTTAATGGTGCCTTTAATTAAAAGTAGTCTAGGAATAATTGCCTAGTGAGACACAGGGTTCATTTAGCTCAAGAATCTCTTTTGGGTAGTGACCAGTAATATGCATGCTCAAAAGAAGAGAAAGTAATGTCCTGATATGCAAATGTGGTGATAATTTCTCCCTGGGTTTCTCCTGATGGTTAATCATTAAGGCTGGCTTAAGCATTTGTGCTGCAACTTAGTTATGACAACTTTGGCTGGCCTTGTTATACACTTCCCTGTGCCTTTGGATGCTTGAGTTCTTGGCCTCTGCAACCTGTGCTACAGTTAAATTACTCAAAAAAAAAAATCACTTATCTCTTGAGAGTTTCCTGACTTTTCATTTTTTTGGGGGAGAGATTTCCTGGGTTTTTTTTCTGCTATGGGGTAGGAAGTGTACAGGTTCCAAATGTCTTCTCTAAACTGTTCCTTACTGAGTTTATTTCTGCTGTATTTGGTACCAGTCTGTTTTCTAAGTCAAACTTACTCCTTCGGTGTGTCTCCTTCCTTCTCCCCTGTTGCCATGGGGCAAGGAGCATTTTTGCTGCTCATCTCTCCCCCGTACTTTTGTGAGCTCCTTCTCTATTGAAAAGAAGATCCAAATGACGTTGCACTACTAATTTTACTTTATAATTTTACATTGCAATAACCAATAATAATTATATTTTACATTAAAAGAATCTCTGTATTATTCTGTCATCTTTCCTGTGCATCCTATTGCTTACCTGAAAGTAGTTGCCTTGGGCTAAGTTACTTTTTGAGGTGCTGGTGGTGACATACAGTTCCTTTTTGTTGGCTTCAGTTTGTGTCAGGTTCAAGTGGTGATGACACTGGTCCCAAGGGACTTGACTTGAAGAATTTAGTGGAGACCTGTGACTCCTTCCATGGTCAGTGGAGCTCCTTCGAGGAGGCTCCAGTCTTCTCCCTTGACTTCAGAGAAGCCAAACTGGATTCCTAGACACAACACTTCAGTTATGTGGGTGAGCTTGGCCGCAGAATGGCTTTTTCTCCCTTCCTTTTTTTCCTCACATATTCAGGGAATTTAAACTGAATTCATGTTAGTGTTTACTGCTTTCAAATGTGCTTACATGGCTCTCTGGCTGCTGTTCATACCTCTGCAAACCTCTTCCTTGCACATCCCAATCCTCTGAACGATCAGAAAATCTTTGACAAAGCGTTTAATTATCTGTGTTCCAGTCTCACTGCCTGGACTTGGCAATATTTATGATTCTGCTTATGTTTGCTTCCTTCTAAACTGGTGTCCTGGCTGGAGAAAGGAGGGTCGGGATTCCTGGTTGAAGCTCACCAGTTGTGAGCATGGGGCCTGCTATCCCTGAGCTCATGCATCACCCATGGAGCAGCTTTGAGCTTTCATCTCTGCTACTTGTGATAGTTTGTCCACATTAGAGAAACTCAGTGGAAAATTTTCTGCCATTAATAGCTCTAAAATCAAGCCAGCAGCATGAACTGCTTTAAAAGTTGTGACTTGGAGCAGGCTACCATTATTTAAAACCCTATGTGTTTAATTCCTTTGCAGAAAGCATCTTTTTGGGACCATAATTCCCAAGCCAGATCCTGGCTAGAAGTTGCAACACCAACCATTAAGGTCATCTTTCCACTTTGGCACAAAGGCGGTCAGTTGAAGGATCCTCCAGTTTTCTTCAGTGCCTTTCACTTTGATCTGGGAGCACTTTTTTTTATCTAGCCTCCTGGCATCTTTGTGAGGAAGGGAGGTATTGAGAGAGAATAATTTATAGGACTCTGTGGCATGGTGCCATTTTGTTAACAGTGTAATCACACTTGAAATATTCAATAGAACATTGTTCTTGAGTTAACAGGGAAGACTGTCATTGGATTATGTCCCATGTGTTGGTTTTTTTTTTTTTTTTGCAAAGTTTTCTTGCTGCATATCAGATAAATGATTGTATCTGCATCCTTAATAGCTGGTATCAGAAGTGAATTGCTTCAATTAAAATACTTTGAATTTATTTTTTCCCCATATAAGACTCTTTATTAGTTTACATCCATACATTCCCCCCCGCTCCCTCCCCCCTTAAAATAATCCTGAAATTAGTATCCAAATTTTCCCTCTGCCCATACTCTGGATAAAGCATCTATTTCCAAATATAACAGAATGATGTTAACATTTTATTTGTTATAGAAAGAAAAATAGGCTGGAGATGAACAGCAGAGTGATAGTTCTTCTTTGAGAAGATAGAAATTCCTTTTCCTCTGTTGTTGTTGTTGTTAGATCTATACCAGCTGTGACTGTGATGGTGCAGGTGCTTTAGCTAGTACTGGGCTCATGGGTGGACAACAGGCAAAGGGCTCTAAGAGCATGAGCAGAGTATTTCTGCATTTTGAGAGGCTACAGGGTTCGTTTCCCTATCAAAGTAGGGCTGAGAGAAATGAATGCGGATGAGAGAACCATTTTTTATTGTTTTCAGAGTCAATCTGGAAAAGTCAGAACACCCTTCCAGCCAGCCTAGGTAAAATAGGGGTAATTCAAGCGAGCTTGAATATCTCTTTTCTCAGAGATTTTCAGCAGATGTTCTGTTTTAAAACATGATGTTCTTCGTGGTTATTTGGAGATGTACATACGGTACCTGCTGCCTTGTTACCGAATGGAGGAGCTCAGATTTAGTATCGTCAGCACTTTCTTGTTCAGCTTGGTGTCCCTTGTCCTAATTTCTGGGAAAGAAAGTACTCTTCGTAGTCAAAAAGGGATGCTGGAACAGATAAAGTGTTCCCATATGGTAATTCTTGTGCTCCAAAGTTATGAGGAACCTTTGATCAGTCCTCTGCATGATTATCTTAATATCACGAGGGTTGATAATGTAAATGGCATTTTCAAGCTTGACCTGATTCATAAATAGGATAAGTTAAAATGATAAATGTGATCAAGTTATATGGTGCAGCTGCTTCCAGGGTTGGATGGATTTGAATTTCTCCCGACAAGGCATTGAGACCACTGGGAAGGACATCCCTGACCTTATTAACAGAGTGCAGGGGAAGGAGGAGCGTTGAGAGCAGAGCAAGACACGAAGAGTAGGTAGATTGTGGTGGTGCTGACTCTGCTTTGATGCCTTGGTCTAATAGTGAGGTCTTCTGCAATAGTTTGGTCTACTTTTAAGAAAATAGTTAATAACAATGACTTTTCTTGAATGTGTTCCTGGTACTGCTGCTGTAGTTGGTGCATGTCAATGTCTGTTTCTGGTTTGGGTTTTTTTTTTTTTTTTTTTTTTGCATGGTACTGTGGGCTCAGGATTGTTGCTGGTGAAGCATTTTCAAGCAAAAAAATGGGCTGTGGGCACTTAAATACTGATTTATTGATAAAAACATCTTTTTAGGTTATTTGTGTGTTCTGGCAAAAATTATGTTGGCACAAGATTCTCTGGTCCATGGCAGGACTTTCTCTCAAACCCAGACTTTGTGAAATGCTCCTCAGTGATGTGCAGGACTCAATCTGGATCCATGCTTTGGAAATCTCTCTCCTGCAGCATCTCATTTGTGTATCTGAAAATTAGGTTTAAATCTGTTTTCCTTCTCTTGTCTTAAGATTGCATCTACGTATAACTTTTGCCATAGTTTAAATCAGGTCTGAAAGCTTTGACGTCGCAGTAATTCATGGCTGTGAACCAGATGGGAGGATCCCTTGCCTGCTAGCTCTTGGTGTTGATGAAGAAGCAGCATCTCAGCAGGAGTAGCTATGCTGAGTAGAACAGTGGGTGCTGTCTTGTATCCTACAGATATACATCTACATTGCATGGTTGTGTGCTTTTCTATTTCTTGTGATGCCAGACCCAGGTTGTTTTTTTTTTTCAGCCCATCTTGGTTACCCTATTTTCCATGCAGAGCAGATGCTCCACTGATCCACTGAACTGAAGACTCCTGCCTGCATCATCACCCAAATTTCCTTCAGCCATATAGACAGCCCATCCGTAATGATCCTTTTAAACCAAGATGTATCATCATAGCTAGAGGGGGAGAAGGATCTTTCCATGCTAGAAACAAGGTTCTGACCTTTTTTTGCTGGCTGGTGCTGGTGCCAATGCCAATGTTGAACTGACAGCCTTTGAAAATCATCTCCCTGATCTGAGGAGATTTTGTAGCTAACATCTAGGTCTGTGTCTAGGGGACGTTGAAAGTGAAGAGGTTTATTTTTTCACAACTACAACAGTGTAGAATAAGAAAACATATATATGGAATTTTTTTAATGGTGTGTGTATATATGAAAATATGTGTGTTTGTATAACTATATATATTATATATAAAACTATGTATAACAATCTATAATACTGTGGCTTTTTTGCACTGACAAGTTAAAGTAGCAACAGGGGAGAATTGCCCAAAATAGAGGAGCACTAAATCAAATTGATTTCTGGCTTTTGCTACCTGTTATAAACCCAATTTAACCCCCTCAGTTCCAGCCTTTGTTCTGAACTGACCACCTGAGCACTGGACTCCCAGTGAGCAAGCTCTGGGTGAGAGTTATTTATTGCAGCTCACTTAGACACAAGTGGAAGAGGCTTCGGAAACAGAGGGAAATGTACTCTGAAAACCTTATAAACGGAAAGCTCCAAAGAATTTGGATTTCTGGTTTATTGACTCTGCTGTAACTGGATGTATTTTTGTAAAAATAGCATCTCCAGTTGTCAAGTTGCAAGGGAAAAGACTGTTAATATCTGGACTACAGGGTACACCAGCTTTTGACTGTGTGCTCACATCTGAGTAGGGGCTCAAATTTGTCATTAGCTACTCTTTTTATTTTTGTCACCATTAATATTCTTGCATTCTCAGTTTTTCCTATAAATAGAATCATAGAATGGTTTCAATTGGAAGGGACCTTGAAAACTATCTAGTTCCACCCTCCCTGCCATGGGCAGGGACACCTGCCACCAGACCAGGTTGCTCCAAGCCCCATCCAGCCTGGCCTTGAACACTTCCAGGGACGGGGCATCCACAGCCTCCCTGGGAAACCTATTCCAGTGTTTCCATGTCACAGTAAAGAATTTCTTCCTGATATCTTATCTATATCTACCCTCTTTCAGCTGAAAGCCATTCCACCTTGTCCTGCTGCCATATGCCCTTGTAAAAATTCCCTCTATAGCCTTCTTGTAGGGCCCCTTTAGGTACTGGAAGGCTGCTGTAAGGTCTACCTGGAGCCTTCTCTTCTCCAGGATGAACAAACCCAACTGTCTTCAGCCTGTCTTCATAGGAGAGGTGCTCCAGCCCTCTAAATATCAGACTCAACAGGCAAGAAAGATTCCTTCTTGCACATGTGCACAATTCTGATGGAGATGTTGTGGATTGGTATAACATCTGTTGTTCCAAATTCTTGTGGAAATTGCTAAAAACCCCAAACCAAACCCAAACAATTTTGTGGCATAGTGTTGTGCTTGCTTAATATTTCTTATGAGCTCAGGTTGATTTTGGTTATCGTCCGGTTTAGTGATCAGCCCTTCCTTTTAGAAGACACTGTTTTGCAAGTAAATGCTAGAGCTGGCCATTTCTTCTGCATGGGAAGGGCTGTGTGAGATCTCTAGCCAGAAGGCTTCACGCTTTCTTTGCTGAAAGTCACATCAGAATACCCAGTTTAATAAGCATTGGTGAATTTTTTCTTCATGGTCTTGTCTAAATCTGCACCCAAGGAGAGACATCCGTGCTGGAAAACGGGGAAGGTGCACAAGTAAACTCATCACCACCTACTTCCCAGCTGTGTAGGACTTAGATGCTGATTAGAATCATAGAATGGTTTGGGCTGGAAAGGGACTTAAAAACTATCTAGTTCCAATGCTCCGGCCATGGGCAGGGACACCTTCCACCAGAGCAGGTTGCTCAAAGCCCCATCCAACCTGACCTTGAACACTCCCAGGGATGGGACCTCTACAACTTCTCTGGGCAACCTGGTCCACTGTGTCACTACCCTCATAGTAAAGAATTCATTCCTGATATCTAACCTAGATCTGCCCTCTTTCAGTTTAAAGCCGTTTCCCCCCATCCTATCACTACATGCTCTTGAAAAAAGCCCCTCTCCAGCTTCTTGTAGGCCCTCTTTAGGTATTGGAAGGCTGCTGTAAGGTCTACCTGGAGCCTTCTGTTCTCCAGGCTGAACAACCCTAACTGTCTTAGCCTGTCTTCATAGGAGAGGTGCTCCAGTCCCCGATCATCTTTGTGGCCTCCTCTGGACTTGCTCCAACAGGTCCGTGTCTGTCTTATATTGGGGGCCTCAGAGCTGAATGCAGTGCTGCAGATGGGGTCTCACCAGAGCAGAGCAGAGGGGCAGAATCACCTCCCTTGATCTGCTGGTCATGCTTCCTTTTATGCAGCCCAGGATACAGTTGGCTTTTTGGGCTGCAAGCACACATTGCTGGGCCATGTTGAGCTTCTTGTCCACCAACACCCCCAAGTCCTCCTCAGGGCTGCTGTCAACCCATTCTCTGCCCAGCCTGTATTTGTGCTTGGGATTGCCCTGAACCAGGTGCAGGACCTTGCACTTGGCCTTGTTGAACTTCATGAAGTTCACATGGGCTCATCTCTCAAGCCTGTCAAGATCCCTCTGGATGGTATCCCTTCCCTCCAGCATGTTGACTGCACCACACAGCTTGGTATCTTGGCAGACTTGTTGAGGGTGCACTTCATCCCACTATCTGTGTCACAAAGATGTGGAACAGTGCCAGTCCTAGTAGCGACCCCTGAGGAACACCAGTCATCACTGGTCTCCACTTGGATATCAAGCCATTGACTGCAGCTCTTTGAGTGTAACCATCCAGCCAATTCCTTATCCACTGAGTGGTCCATCCATCAAATCCATGTCCCTCCAGTTTAGAGACAAGGAAGTAATGCAGGACAGTGTCAAATGCTTTTTACAGGTCAAGGTAGATGACATCAGTTGCTCTTCCCTCATCTAGCAGTGCTGTAACCCCATCACAGATGGTCAGCAAGTTTGTCAGGCATGGTTCGCCTTTAGTGAGGGCTTGCTGGTTGTCACCAATCTCCAGTTTATTTTCCATGTGCCTTAGCATGGTTTCCAGAAGGATGCATTCTATGATCTTGCCGGCACAGAGGTGAGACTGGCCTGTGTTTCCCCAGGTCTTCCTGTTTTCCCTTTTTAAAAACAGGGGTTTTGTTTCCCCTTTTCCAGTCAGTGGGAACTTTACCAGACTGCCGCAACTTCTCAAATATGATGGAGACTGGGTTAATGACTTCATCTGCCAGTTCCTTCAGGACCTGAAGATGCATCTCATCAGGTCCCGTGGACTTGTGCACCTTCATGTTCCTTAGATGCTCTCAAACCTGATCTTCTACAGCGGGCAGTTCTTAATTTTCCCAGTCTTTCGCCTTCTGGTTCTTGGGTGGTGTGGCTGGAGCACTTGCTGGTGAAGGCTGAGGGAAAAATGGTGTTGAGTACCTGAGCCTTCTCCATGTCACAGGTAACCAGGTCTCCCATTTGCTTCTGGAGAGGGCCTGCCCTTTCCCCTTTTATCACTGACCTACTTATAGGAGGTTTTCTTGTTGCCCTTCATGGCTCTGGCCAGGTTTAATTCTCTCAGAGCTTTAGCTTTCCTGATCTGATCCCTGGCTGCTCAGACAATGTCTCTTGTACTCCTCTCAAGCTACCTGTCCTTGCTGCCACCCTCTGTAGGCTTTCTTTTATGTTTGGGTTTGTCCAGGAGCTCCTTGTTCATCCATGCAGATCTCCTGGTGGTTTTGCCTGACTTCCTCTTTGCTGGGACGGATTGTTCCCGAGCTTGCAGGAGGTGATCCTTGAATATTAACCAGCTTTCTTGTGCCCCTCTCCCCCCCAGGGCTTTATCCCATGGTGCTCTACCAAGCAGATCCCTGAAGAGGCCAAAGTCTGCTCTCCTGAAGTCCAGGGTAGTGACCTTGCTGTGCATCCTTCTTGCTGCCCTAAGGATCTTGAACTCCCATCATTTCATGGTCACTGCAGCCAAGGCTGCCCTTGAGCTTCCCCACCAGCCCCTCCTTGTTGGTCCAGCACAGCACATCTCCTCCTTGGCACCTCTATAACTCAGTTACGTATCTATCTTTACATTAACCTCGTATAGGCACACGTCCACAGAATTGCAGTGCGTTTCTCTGTAAGTATTCATTGCTATCCATATATCTCATCTACCAATGCTGCTTAACTTAACCTGCAAAGAATTAAAGCCCCTAATGGCTGGAAGCTTTCACAACATGAATTAAAAGCCTTTTATAAATCAGTACTTGGTAGCGTTCAGCACACTGTGTAAAGGTAAATAGCTCCTGCGTCTCCCCCTTCTCCCTGCTGCTTCATGGCTATGTCCTTGTGTTAAGTCCTCGGTAAACCTCCTTCTTATTGTGTTCCCTCTCTAAATCCTGCAGGTTGTAACAGGCTCCTAAATCTTGCAATGTGGTGTAGAAAATACCCTCTATGTTTACTTGTTTGTTGCTTTTAAGAGTGATTTGTATTTGACCAGCTTTGTACAGCTCTCTCTAGATATGCAACTCTTTCCATTCTTTGCACACCTCCTTATATATATATGTACACACACATATATACATATATAAAATAAAAAATTCTGAAAAGCTTGTCCTGTGCTAGGTAAACTTCCTCAACCTGTTTTGAAGTGATGCCTTATTTTTATCAGGGTCAGTATTTAAACGCACAGTCAACGTACCCTGCAGTTCAATGCACTGCTACAGAGGCATTGCAATAAGCGTTGCTGTTTCTGCTCCTCGTTTGTATGGTATGTGAGATTCCCTGATGGTTCTTCACTTTTCCCACATCTGAGCAAACCTGGTGTTGGCAAATGCAGCAACCCTGGCTCAGGTGATGTGAGCTGATTTGCAAGATTGAGGTTCTCCTGGGGCTTCAGGTTTGGGAGGGGGATTTTATTGCATCCGCACTTCTATAGGATCTGAATTACAGCTCAATTATTTATGGTTTTTTCCCCCTCCCCGTCTCTTTCTAGGACTTTGGCTTTTTCTGGAACTGGGGGAAAAAAAAAAAAAAAGTGAATTTATTCCTATTGAAAAATCTGACCAGTGTCTGGTGCTGGGAAGGCCTTTTACAAATGCTGTGCAGTGCTGCTACTGAGAACAGCCTCCCATAGCAACCTTCAGCTTGAAAACTAAAATCACATCACCCCATATGACAGCTTTATTATTAGATTGGCGTGTGAACCCTTTGGAAGCAGTCTAGGTGGCAGTGAAAAAGTTTCCCTAGTTTCTGTCTGCAGGTTTGGTTTTTTTTTTTAATTTTTATTTTAATTTATTTTACATTTTATGGGGGTTTTTTATCACTTTGAGGGTTTTTTTTTTGTTGTGTGTTTTTTTTTTTTAATTATTTTTCTTTCTCAGACAGAATGCGTGTTAGAAAAGTGAGACACTTCATTCTGTGTAAAGGGGGATCTCTGCCATGAGGTATGGGACATAATCATGGCCATCACTGCAGCGATCTCATATTCTCTGCTGCTAGACATAAGATGGGAGGCCTTGCTGGAAAACTGTGGCAGCAGTGGAGTTGGGCTCAGGCTGTGCTTTTTGGGGACTTCTGTATATTTCAGTAGTGCTGGAGAGCTCCAAAGGGTTAGGGTCCTTCTCACCCAAGGACTGAGCAACACGGTGGCAAGAGCTTCAAGGGAATGCATGTGCCATCAGCACACTTGGCTGGTAGTTATCAGGTAGCTTTTGGAGACATGAAGATGGATGGTGCAGCATGCTCTGTGTGGTGTCTTGGGGTTTTGCCTGCCATCCTTGGATAGTGGATGTTGCACAGGTGGTCAGTCAAGGGGTCTGGGTCTTGGTCAAAATCTACCTAAACCACTCAGTGGTGGTGGTGTGCTGTCACCATCCTTAAAGAGATTTGAGTTGCCAGCCTGAGTGTTTCTTGGCTTAGGAAGTTATTTCATCAGTTTGAGCTTCAAGGGCTGATGAGCTTGGCCCTAGGTGTGTCTGGAGTATTATTCTAAGTTTGTCTAGGGTAGTCCCTCACTTTGCTTTCATGGTGGAGATTATTTTGGTCCTGACCCATCAGCACTCGATGTAAATTAAGACTGCACTGGCACATGTGCCATTCCTGTTGTCCAGCCTCTCTGCAGACTCGTGTCACCCCTCCATGCTGGCTTTGTTTCCTCAAACCTTCTGTTGATGAAGGGAGGACTTGAAGGGTGGATGAAGTTCCTGGAGAGCCAGGTGTCCTGAGAGCAGTTATGGTGGGACCAGACCAGGACATTCCAGATCCAGTCTGAGAAAAGGCTTGTGATGGGAGAGTTTGTATCCTGGGCTTTTTGTTGAGCTTGGCATTACTGATCTGATGGACTCTTCCTCTGCACCAGAAAAACAATTGCAAAATAGCTGCTTGCAGTCTTCACCCACCCACATGGACAAATGTGGCCTGCTCTGAGCTGGTGGCTGCTGGGGCTTCTCTGGCTGCAAAGCTAAGAGAGAAAAAATGCCTTGTGCTGTTGGTGCTACAAGCTAGTATGACCTCCCTGATCATTATTTCTTCACTGGTGCAGAGATAGCCCTGTCCATACCTGTGAACCACCAGATCTGTGGGAGGAGCAGCATCCTTTGTGCTTGCTTTTGGACCTCCGGACTTATCTTCGCAAGCTCTTCTGGGGAGGAACAAAGCTCAGCAAGTTATTTTTGGGTGAAGGAGAGGGGGTGGCTTTCTGTGCTGGCTGTAAGCAAGGAGACAGCCAGACTCAGACCCTGGGAAAGCTATGTAGAGAGAGAAAAGGTTTTAGAGCCGATGTGAGGAGCTGCCTCGCTTTATCTGTGGTTCCTTCAAAAGCTTTTCAAGCTTTTCTAACAGGCTTTGTGAGTGTCTCCATCCTCTCTTTAAAACCCATTCCTCTCCATCCCTTTGCACTTTGTAGAGAAGCACAAAGTGACTCATTACACAGCCTACAAGGAAACTTCAATGAATAAATGCATTTACGAAAAAGAAGAAAAGAAAAAAGAAAACAACAGTTCTCCTGTCTGGGGCAGAGTGATGCTTTTGCTGTCTTGAACTCTGAAAGAATAAGTTAGGCTGCTTCTTTTTATTAGCTTTTAATTAATTGAGTTACTTCAGTGCTGTTGTTAACACTAATAGGAATTTTTGGGACTAGAGCTGTGGGTTTGGGGTTTTTTTTGGTGGCTGTTTATTTAGTTTTAATTTGTCTGAAGCATCAAGAGCAAAACTTGCAAATTTTTTTTCTGTATTTTATTTCTATGTTTTATTTTTATAGCTATTTCCATTCTTCCCTCTCTAAACTTCCTTGATGCTGGCAGTACCCCATGGGGAGGAGGAGCATTTCAGCGCCCTGCGGTGCTTTCTGAGCATCCTTGGCGCTAATCGGAGCAAAGCGGCATCTTTTGAGGCACCTGCAGTGTCTTGGAGGTTGATAGGAGCCTCTTGCCTTTCAGAGGAGTTATGCTTTTCTGCCAGGTCCCTGAAATAAATATGTTTATTTAGTTTTTTTCCTTTGCTGCTCTGATGGAAAGAACCGTGGTGACACTTTTCACTTTTTTCTCCAGTAATAAAATGACCACATAAACCTGCAGTTTTAAAAATAGATTTGTGCATCCCCTTTCTTGCTTCTGCATTTTCAGTTCTTGTTGGGATCTCTCTGCTTGGCGCTCCCGAACAGAGCGGGATGACAGTGTACATATATATTTATATAATTCATGCAACGCATGGACTATATAAATAGATATAATTTATTTATAAAATTTATACAATTATATAATTTATACAATTAATGCAATGCATGAATTTTGCAGTACATAGAAACAACAGTCAGTCGGCTGGGGCTGGTGGTAATAACTGGGAATTACACTTCATTTTATTTAAATATGGATCTTCAATTTGAAGGCTCTCCTTGAATTCAGAAGCTTGCTAGTGCTCTGCTTCTTCTCCATAAGCTCCGAGTCTCTTCTCTTTGTTTAAATACAGGAAAGCAATGTTTTCAAAGGGAGGGAAGAGGGTGAGAAAGAAGTGTGGGTGCTCCTCTGAGATCGAACCGATCCATTTTTATCTTGTTATATATCATTTTTACTTAATGCTGTTATATTATTTCAGCTGCGCTTAGTTTTCAGATTCAATGCAGATATGAAGTTGCTATAACAACATGATGATTCATATAATGCTAGCAACAATCTGCAGGGATTTATTTTTCTATCATGACGACTTAGATGTTTTCGGTGGGGATTTCTGTCTATTTTCAGATAGACCGTGCCATTAGCACTCTGCAGTGATTTGCTTTGGATTACCTGGACTCCAGGTAGCAACACCTGTACTTGTGTTCTCAGGCCCAGAGATCTCAAATTACTTTACAAAGGCCAGTGCTGTTGGGCCAGATTTAGGATGGGAGATGAAGGCATGGGGATCTGGGACTGGCCCAAGCACCTGCAGTGTGTTGGATGTACGACCCCGTGTACCTGTGCTTAGGTCGTTTCTCCATTTTGTTCCTTCATACAAGGGTAGAGCTGATGAAGTGATTACTTCTGAGATCCTGCTGATCCACATTGTTTAAAAAACGAGAGACACAAGTGAAGAGCTCGTGAATGTCTCCTGGAAACATATTGTCAAGATCCTTGTTACCACCTTAAAGGTCCTCTGACATCACTTGGGAGTTATGGGGTAAATCCTGAGGATTTGCTTAATAAATCTGTTCCTTTTTTAAAAAAATCTTACTTTATTTTTTCAATTGTGGTCTGTGATAACAAAAATGCTTTTTTTTGGGTTTTTTAACAGAAAAAATGCCCAGAATTAGGGATGACTGATTTTTCTGTGGAAGATGGCAGATTATACAGAAATACCTACTGCATGCCAATTTTAAGCTGCTTCTCCTTTGCAAAGAGCAGTCGTGATGGGAAATGTTTCAAGGTACCTCCAGACGCTTTGTCAGCATCTCAGTTCAAATCTGAAACGTACGCAATGGAGATAAATGCCTTTAGTGTCCTGAAGCCTCACACCAAGAGCTCTCTCTTCTCTTGCTTCTCTGCCCTAATGCTGAGAATTTCAGATAACACATCTGTAAATGGGGTACCTTTCTTGGAGTTTTGGGTTTTTCCAGTCTTGATTTTTTTTTTTTTTTAATTTATTTTAGTGAATGGAAGCTTTTGTTTTCCTGCTACCAAACTGAGGATTACCTGGTGGGTGTTTTGTGGTGGGTTTTTGTACACTCTTCACCCACCCCCCCACCCCCCCCTCTGTAGAGCTGTAACTGGGCTCGATGCCTTTTGGAAAAGTGCTGTTCCTCCTTGCAAAGTCCAGTACTGATCTGAAAACCATCCAGAGATGGTAATGTGCTTTTGTCCAGCCTGCCTGTTGAGCTGGCGTCTCTTTATCTTGCCAGTCAACTGGAATGCAGCTGATCCTGTAAAAACGTTGGGCTTTCTGTCCTGCATAATTGTGTTAAATTGCATTTGCATCCTGAAGAGAGCAACTGGGAGAAGATGTTGAAGCCTTACATGCATTTTTAAATTCATAAATGCCATCAGTGGAGTCTAAAGCATCAGATAACTGACTCTAAAGGCCTTACTGAAATGCACTGATGTTTTTATGTCTTTGAGAGTCATCTTCCTGTGCACTGAAAGTCCAGATCCTACACGTGTTGCTGTCAGCTGTATGGGGTTGAAGGCTCATAACTGAGAAGAGAGCTGGTGTTGGAAATGTGCCATGGGGGCTGTAATATCTATACACCGTCAAGTGAATTTTGCAGTTTTGCAGGGGGTCATATTCTGACACCTGGCATTGCTGCTGTGGTAGGACTTTTGTTGCAGAGCAAGAAGATGTTTTCAAATCTGTCTTCCTGCATCAGAGAAAACATTTTCTCTTGGTGCCTCTGTGCCTTGCTAATCCCCACTCTGCTTTTTCAATAATTGGATGTTTGGGCACCACAATAGAAATGCAGTAAAAATGGAGGCAATGGAAAATATGTGCCAGTAAATTATAACTTTTTTCTGGAGATGTGTTCCAAAAGTTTAAAGCTTATGAAGGAGGCAAGCCAGTACAGTATGTGAGGTATGATGCTTATTTCTAAGGGATGTTGCCTTCATTTTGTTCCTAGGCATAGTTTTTGACTACATTGATCATTCTCACCTGATCCCACACAGCCTCTTCCATGCAGCAAATTTTAGATTTCTCTTTCCATGATCTCCTCTGCACACGGGATGAGGACCTTCATGTTTGGATTGGTGGCTCCTTGGATGCTGTGATGGAATGGAGGAAACATCCTGTTCATCACAGCTGGGACAGTCCTGCAATTTTAGCTTCTGGATCTTGGTACTGTTGCTGCTTCTTTTCTGTGTTTTCTCATGGGCATGTTACAGAGCTGTGCTGCTGGTGGGTAGTGTGATGCAGGTGGCCTGGGACAGAAGACAGTATCTCACCCAGCTACTTGGGTGCATGTGTGTGTTTATGTGATGAGTAGAAGATGATTCTCCCTCTGAGTCATGCAATTCCTGTCTCCTTCTATAGGCTGGTAAAATCAGTCAAGGGACAGGGAGGGAAGAAATGGAAAATGTTTCTGTATTTCAAGAGAAAAAGCAACCACTCCTCCGTGGCAGTTATTTTTGCAGAAGTTTGCATCTCAATTTCAACCCCAAAATATGCATCAAGTGCAGGCAGCTGTGTTTGTTGCACCAGAAGGTGTCTGAGATGCTGTCGGTTTTCCTGTGGTGGTCCTGATAGTGTGATGAGCTGTAGTGGAATGAAGCTGGGTTAATTAGCATTGATAATATACAGCTGTGGGCTGGCTTCAGGGGCAGCGGGTTGGCCGATGTAGATGAGGTGCAGCTGTGGCTGGTTCTGTTAAGATGTTGGGCAGCCAATGAAGAGGGAGCAGCTGAGGAGGAGAGAGAGGAAGAAGCAAGAGAAGAGAGAGCACACTCCCTAGATGAGGTGAGACGAGCTGAAGAAAGCAGAGGGACTGTATGAAGAGTATGCTGGTATGAGATGGTAAAAGACCTTGTTGCAGCTGGCTAGTTTGGAGAGTACTGCGACAATGAGCCGTGAAGGAATTGTCAACCACATGCACAAGGGAGGTAATTTGAAAAAAAACCCAACAGCTGGGGTTCACAGCAAGACCTTGGAAATGACTTGGCTTGATGTATTGGTGCCTCACTGTTGAATGAGGTTATCAGAGTGCCTTGAGGGCTGTGGGTCAGCATCTGTCCTTATGTTCCCTCTTACAGAATTGCTCATGTCAGCTGGAGCTGCAGGGTTCTAAGGCCAGGTGTAGTGTGGATGTCAGGGTTTTGCCCTGGTCTGGTAGTGCAATGTTACATCTTTGGCCAAAACATCTGTGTAGAGTAAGCAGTTGATGTGCGCAGTGGGTGGAGATGCTTTCACAGATGGTTCTCAGAAGCTCTTTCTACTTAGGGATGCCCAACATTGTGATGTTGTGATGGTTTAGCCCCCTAACTTTGTGTTTGTTCCCAACTGCTCCTTGAGGATTTTACAGAGGTGGTTCTTGGTTTTCTCTTGGCTTATAGTGTTACTTCTCTTGTGTTGGTGTGGTGGCAAAGCCAGAATGTGTGAGACCTTCAGTAGTGGTTTCTGAGAAAACACTCATCATTGCCTTTTGCTGCTCTAAAATATCAAGAAACCTGTATTCTCCTCGTCCTCCCACGTCCATTTGTATAGGAGAAGGACTATTGGCCATGTGCGTGGACAGGACAGTGCTCTAAAGGCAGCCTTTTTGTGTTTCAAGCAGCAGCTGGTCTGCTGGAACAGGCATAGTGGTGGAGCTGGAACCATGCTTTGAAGTCTGGTAGCAGCAGAGTGATGCTCTTGCTGTTGCTGCGATTGGAGCTTCCCATTAGCTCTTTCAGCTGTCGGGAGTCTCTTGACATGATGCAGGGAAGTTTCCGCATGATGAATTTCAGGGAGTGAGGCGAGGGTGGGTGTACATTTTAATCTTAGTTCTGCATGATGGAAGATTCTTGTGAGCCCATCATATTAATTTCAAAAACTCTTTGGTATTGTGGTTATTTTGCTGGAATAATACAGTTGGCTGGGAAATAAGCAAGCAAAGCAGGAATCTGGGGAACAGTAAAACCAACCACGCAGACATAAGTTAGCCTGCACAGGCTGTCAGTAACCACCTGCATGTCTTTCCTGACCCTGTTCCTACCCCTGGGGAAGAGGTTCTGTCCCTGAAGGATCTCTGTGTCCTCAGTCCTTTGGATTGTAGTTACTGGATTGGAAAGACTCCAGTTGTCCAGCTCTCTAGCTCGGCCATCTTCCACTGGTCCCATCTGCTAATTCATCCTCCAGGAGAAACAGAGTCAATGTCACGCCAGCAGGAACTGTCGTAAGCTATTTTCATATCTAGTGCCTGGGCATGGCATAGGGGAAAGCATGGAGGAATTCCCAGAAAGGCAGTTGAGTAATGGAAGGTGATGGGTCCAGATGGAGCAGAGACATCTTCAGAAAAAGACCCTTCTTCCTCCCCCCTGTTTTCCTTGCAACTGAGCTTTGGCAGCGTTAAAACTTAAGGTAACTTCCTGATGAAAGCCTTTGCTTTGCTCAGAAGGGGGAGCTGGTTGCAATCCACTTATACCATTTCAAGCTGGGAAAAATATGGCACTGGGACAGGCAGCTGGTCCCTGCGGTGCATGTAGGACCGTGCATGAAGATGTGAGATGGCCCAGCAGCAAGGATGTGAACACTGGAGTGAGGAAGCATGGGTTGATCTCTCCGCATCAAGAGATGCGTGTACAGGGCAGTGTCTTTGATGATTTGTCTTGGTACTGCCCTGGTTTCCGCCACAGAGGCTCTTTAGATTTTGGGGACGTGGTGTACAGATTGGTTGTGTTGCAGCTTGGGGACGTTCCTGGAGAATCTACCAGGTGAACAACTCTAGATAGCAGCTGTATTGGTACTTGTATATGTTGTACAAGCAAGGCACAATCTGTGCCTCCACCTCATGCTTTTTGTTGTGTGTGTTCGTGTTTTGTTTTTTTTTTTTTTTTTTTTAATAAATACCATGTTTGTGTGCTTGGATGGCATTTTCCATTCAAAAAGGGAGGGAAGGAATGAACATGTCGCCTCACCCACACTCAGGGTGCTGGGAACGTAACTCGGGAGAATTACTCATGAAACTGCAACTTTATTATCCAGCTATGAAGGATTTCTTCCACCAATTTCCTCAGCCTGGCCACAATCCTGAAATTAATCTCACCTAAACAGTCTGTAGCATTTCCTCTATCAGTGCAGGCAGAAATAATTTTGTTTTGTGGCTGAATGCTTCAGACAAAGAAGAAAAAAAAAACACCAAACATGCAAACCCAACCACAAAACAACACCAAAGTACAATTTTTAAATGGCTGCATTCACTCTGGGTTTTAGAAAAGGTTGTCTTCATCCCAAGCAGGTGGAGTGTATCACTGGGAAGCCCTGGATGGATTGCCATGGTATTGTCGTCATTGTGTGTATCAGCATTTAGGAGTTGAGTCTGTTGCAACTTTGTTGGCCTCATTAGTGCTGCTCTTCCTCCTGCCATCTAAGCTTCAGCCTGCGGTTTCTCCATTCTCCTTGCCTTTGTCATTGAACTTTAACATGCTTCTGTCTGTCATCTCCAAGTTTCTTGCTCCCAGTCCTTGGCCATCACCACAAACGGCTGGCATTGCCCTTGGGCGCGTTCATCCTTGTGGAACAGTGGGATGCTTTTCACAACGTTTGCTTTCCAGATGGATCTCCCCTCTCCAAGTCTGCTGTTTTGCTCTGCTGTAGAAAACACAGCTGCCCTGGGGTTTGTTTTGCATGTGCAAGTGTAGGTGGAGCAGATTGGAGAAGACTCAAAGCACCTGGGTGACTGGTGAGCTGGGTGGTTGAGGTGGTTTCCCCCTGTAAACATCTCAGGAGGAGGGGGTAGCAGATGGGATTTGGAGTTACTGTGCCCTCGTGGGCACTGGCAGGATGAGCTTGTTTTTGGATCTTGTTGCTTGGGAGAGTCCGTGTGAGGCTTCAGGCTCTCTTAAGTGCATAATAAGAGAAACACTCCTGTATTTCTCTCTCCTGATGGAGAATCACCTGTCTTTTAGCTGCTCTTAACAATGTCCTGCTGTAAACAGGATTGTGAGCATGCAACAGTTGAAATCAAGGCCTAAGTGCATCTCTCACTGATGTTAAGATTCAGAAGCCCAGGTGTCCCTTACATGCTTGTCATGGTTTAACCCCAGCTGTCAACTGAGCCCCATGAAGCCACTCACTTGCTCCCCCTCAGTGGGATGGGGGAGAGAATCGGGTAAAAATGAAGAAACTTGGGGTTGAGATAAAGACAGTTTCACAGGTAAAGCAAAAGCCGTGCACACAAGCAAAGCAGAGCAAGGGATTCATTCATCACCTCCCACGGGCAGGCAGGTGCTCAGCCATCCCCAGGGCAGGCGGGCTCCATCATGCCTAACAGTGACTTGGTACAGTTAGACGCTATCACTCCAAATGCCCGCCTTGTGCCCCCCCCCCCCCCCCTTCCCCCCTTCCTCCTTCTTCCCCCAGCTGTATGTGCTGAGCATGTTGTCATACAGCCTGGAATACCCCTGGGGTCAGCTGGGGTCAGCTGTCCCGGCTGTGTCCCCTCCCAGCTCCTTGTGCCCCCCCAGCCTGCTGGCTGGTGGGTGGGGTGAGGAGCAGCAAAGCCCTTGGCTCTGTGTGAGCGCTGCTCAGCAGGAACCAGACATCCCTGTGTTGTCAGCACTGTTTCCAGCACAAATCCAAACCACAGCCACATACGAGCTACTGTGGAGAAAATTAACCCTATCCCAGCCAAAACCAGCACACTCATCATCATACTCTTTCTAAATTTATTTTCCTGGAGCAGAAGAGGCTGGCGGCTGAACTCACGAATTCCCAGCTGTCAGCTCCTGCTGTTTGTTTTCCTTCCTAAATAAAGGGGGTGAAGCAAAGGTGCTTTGGAATGCCCAGCAGAAAAAGCATGCTTATCAGCAGAGCATTGATGGTCTTGCTGAACAACAAGTTGGAACTAGGGTGTTCTAGGCCAGGCCAGGGGTCCTCAAACTTTTTAAACATGGGGCTGGCGTGCAGATGAAATGGCAGGCAGCCATCTGCGGCTGCTTGGTTCCCCCCCCAACCCCCGGTGGGGGGCAGAGGTGGTGGTGGGGGTTGTAAATACCAGGGGCCGGATTGAGGACCCTGGGGGACCGTAGTTTGAGGCCCCCTGTTCTAGGCAATAGAGGGCAAATGGCCAGGCTGCGCATCTCCTTGTCCTGCCCATTGGTGTCTAGGAGGCTGATAACATTTCTTCTGTCAGCTGCTAGCTGTGGCTGGAGTCTTTTTAAAAAAGTTTGTTTCCCCCATGGGCTAGTTTTACATTACTAAGAGGGCCTGAGAGTGGTGCTGCAGATGTCCCAGGTGTAGGATGCTGAGGGATGAGGTGGATTACCACTCATCTGCTAATGAAGGCTGTGGTAAACAAGAGGAGATGGAGGGGGAGGATTGAGTTGAGGTGCCTGATGGTGATTTTCTTAGGTTAAATGGGCAGGTAGTTGGGAATTACATCCTTTAGCTGTAACGACTCAGTAAGATCAATGTTTACAAAACACCTTGCACAGTTTGATCCACATCTTGATTAAACCTCTAGGCTGCTTGGCCATAGCCTGCTTGGTAACACGTATATATGTTGCCCTACCTTTTGATGTTTCTCACAGGCAGCTACAAGTAGCTGCTGGTCCGGGGCGGGGGGGAAAGGCTGCTGTCACGGGATGTAATTGGCTCGGTATGTTTGCACGGAGTTCACCGAAGGCTGGGATTGCTGCTCTAGACAGATACAAATCATTGTTGCAATTTTATTTCTGAGTTATTCTGGCTGGGGCTATTGCATTTTTTAAATTTTTTTTTAGTGAGTTTTGTGTATAGAGCATGCATATAGGACATATACAGCATTTATAGGAAGTGTTTATTAATATCTTAAAAATACTACTGTATTCAGCATACGGTGACCAGAACGGTATAGGAGCTAAACACAGTGTGTGAAGAAGGGCTTCCATGTTGGCATTAATTGAACAAGGCAAGTAGCTGCATTAATTAAAAGGCCTGTTGTGATAACAGACTGATGAATGGACACTGCATTTTCTTTGTAACAGCAAAGATTAGAAAATACAGTATTCTTAGTAGCTGTTGCAAGGTCGATGTGTATACTAAGGAACCTACGGTTTATCTGGCTAATGTTCATCTTGCACCATCTGGGTGCTGCTCTGGGTGGCATCTTGAAAGATGCCCAGTGCTCAGCGAATGCAGGATCTGCCTCTCAGGGTTGCACCAGCACTTTTTCCTTGCAGGGGAATTGGGTGCTTTTATAGCCAAAAGGTGTTGTTTCTAGAAGGATGGTTCTTAGCATAAAACCTAAAAATGGAAGTACTTGAAAGGCAGGGGTGTGTGTATGTGCGTGCAAGCCAGCATGAGAAAGAAACAACCTGCTGGTGAGAAATGC